>NC_136882.1:5299200-5319200 GCF_949152265.1 Phoxinus phoxinus | reverse complement strand
GTCAGTTAACTGTGGTTGTGGGCATTAGATGTCAGTAAACTGTGGTTGTGGGTATTAGATGTCAGTAAACTGTGATTGTGGGCATTCGATGTCAGTAAACTGTGGTTGTGGGCATTAGATGTCAGTAAACTGTGATTGTGGGCATTCGATGTCAGTAAACTGTGGTTGTGGGCATTAGATGTCAGTAAACTGTGGTTGTGGGCATTAGATGTCAGTAAACTGTGGTTGTGGGCATTAGATGTCAGTAAACTGTGGTTGTGGGCATTAGGTGTCAGTAAACTGTGATTGTGGGCATTAGGTGTCAGTAAACTGTGATTGTGGGCATTAGGTGTCAGTAAACTGTGGTTGTGGGCATTAGATGTCAGTAAACTGTGATTGTGGGCATTATATGTCAGTAAACTGTGATTGTGGGTATTAGATGTCAGTAAACTGTGGTTGTGGGCATTAGATGTCAGTAAACTGTGATTGTGGGTATTAGATGTCAGTAAACTGTGATTGTGGGTATTAGATGTCAGTAAACTGTGGTTGTGGGCATTAGATGTCAGTAAACTGTGATTGTGGGTATTAGATGTCAGTAAACTGTGATTGTGGGTATTAGATGTCAGTAAACTGTGGTTGTGGGCATTAGATGTCAGTAAACTGTGATTGTGGGCATTAGATGTCAGTAAACTGTGATTGTGGGCATTAGATGTCAGTAAACTGTGATTGTGGGCATTAGATGTCAGTAAACTGTGATTGTGGGCATTAGATGTCAGTAAACTGTGATTGTGGGTATTAGATGTCAGTTAACTGTGGTTGTGGGCATTAGATGTCAGTAAACTGTGATTGTGGGCATTAGGTGTCAGTAAACTGTGGTTGTGGGCATTAGATGTCAGTAAACTGTGATTGTGGGCATTAGATGTCAGTAAACTGTGATTGTGGGCATTAGATGTCAGTAAACTGTGATTGTGGGCATTAGATGTCAGTAAACTGTGATTGTGGGCATTAGATGTCAGTAAACTGTGATTGTGGGCATTAGATGTCAGTAAACTGTGATTGTGGGCATTCGATGTCAGTAAACTGTGGTTGTGGGCATTAGATGTCAGTAAACTGTGGTTGTGGGCATTAGATGTCAGTAAACTGTGGTTGTGGGCATTAGATGTCAGTAAACTGTGATTGTGGGCATTCGATGTCAGTAAACTGTGATTGTGGGCATTATATGTCAGTAAACTGTGATTGTGGGCATTCGATGTCAGTAAACTGTGATTGTGGGCATTATATGTCAGTAAACTGTGATTGTGGGCATTATATGTCAGTAAACTGTGATTGTGGGCATTAGGTGTCAGTAAACTGTGGTTGTGGGCATTAGATGTCAGTAAACTGTGATTGTGGGCATTCGATGTCAGTAAACTGTGATTGTGGGCATTCGATGTCAGTAAACTGTGATTGTGGGCATTATATGTCAGTAAACTGTGATTGTGGGCATTCGATGTCAGTAAACTGTGGTTGTGGGCATTAGATGTCAGTAAACTGTGATTGTGGGCATTATATGTCAGTAAACTGTGATTGTGGGCATTATATGTCAGTAAACTGTGATTGTGGGCAATAGGTGTCAGTAAACTGTGGTTGTGGGCATTAGGTGTCAGTTAACTGTGATTGTGGGCATTATATGTCAGTAAACTGTGATTGTGGGCATTAGATGTCAGTAAACTGTGACTGTGGGCATTATATGTCAGTAAACTGTGATTGTGGGCATTATATGTCAGTAAACTGTGATTGTGGGCATTATATGTCAGTAAACTGTGATTGTGGGCATTAGATGTCAGTAAACTGTGATTGTGGGCATTATATGTCAGTAAACTGTGATTGTGGGCATTAGATGTCAGTAAACTGTGACTGTGGGCATTATATGTCAGTAAACTGTGATTGTGGGCATTAGGTGTCAGTTAACTGTGGTTGTGGGCATTAGGTGTCAGTAAAATGTGATTGTGGGCATTAGATGTCAGTAAACTGTGATTGTGGGCATTAGATGTCAGTAAACTGTGGTTGTGTGGCATTAGATGTCAGTAAACTGTGATTGTGGGCATTAGATGTCAGTAAACTGTGATTGTGGGCATTAGGTGTCAGTTAACTGTGGTTGTGGGCATTAGGTGTCAGTAAAATGTGGTTGTGGGCATTAGATGTCAGTTAACTGTGGTTGTGGGCATTATATGTCAGTAAACTGTGATTGTGGGCATTAGATGTCAGTAAACTGTGGTTGTGGGCATTAGATGTCAGTAAACTGTGGTTGTGGGCATTAGATGTCAGTAAACTGTGATTGTGGGCATTAGATGTCAGTAAACTGTGGTTGTGTGGCATTAGATGTCAGTTAACTGTGGTTGTGGGCATTAGGTGTCAGTAAACTGTGATTGTGGGCATTAGGTGTCAGTTAACTGTGGTTGTGGGCATTAGATGTCAGTAAAATGTGATTGTGGGCATTAGATCTCAGTAAACTGTGGTTGTGGGCATTAGATGTCAGTTAACTGTGGTTATGGGCATTAGATGTCAGTAAACTGTGGTTGTGGGCATTAGATGTCAGTAAACTGTGATTGTGGGCATTAGATGTCAGTAAACTGTGATTGTGGGCATTAGGTGTCAGTAAACTGTGGTTGTGGGCATTAGATGTCAGTAAACTGTGGTTGTGGGCATTAGATGTCAGTAAACTGTGATTGTGGGCATTAGATGTCAGTAAACTGTGGTTGTGGGCTAAGATGTCAGTAAACTGTGGTTGTGGGCATTAGATGTCAGTAAACTGTGGTTGTGGGCATTAGATGTCAGTAAACTGTGGTTGTGGGCATTAGATGTCAGTAAACTGTGGTTGTGGGCATTAGATGTCAGTAAACTGTGGTTGTGGGCATTAGAAACACAGCTCTGTAAACTGTGGTTGTGGGCATTAGATGTCAGTAAACTGTGGTTGTGGGCATTAGATGTCAGTAAACTGTGGTTGTGGGCATTAGTCAGTAAACTGTGGTTGTGGGCATTAGATGTCAGTAAACTGTGGTTGTGGGCATTAGGTGTCTGTAAACTGTGGTTGTGGGCATTAGATGTCAGTAAACTGTGGTTGTGGGCATTAGGTGTCAGTAAACTGTGGTTGTGGGCATTAGGTGTCAGTAAACTGTGGTTGTGGGTATTAGATGTCAGTAAACTGTGGTTGTGGGCATTAGGTGTCAGTAAACTGTGGTTGTGGGCATTAGGTGTCAGTAAACTGTGGTTGTGGGCATTAGATGTCAGTAAACTGTGGTTGTGGGCATTAGGTGTCAGTTAACTGTGGTTGTGGGCATTAGGTGTCAGTAAACTGTGATTGTGGGCATTAGGTGTCAGTAAACTGTGGTTGTGGGCATTAGATGTCAGTAAACTGTGGTTGTGGGCATTAGGTGTCAGTAAACTGTGGTTGTGGGCATTAGGTGTCAGAAAACTGTGATTGTGGGCATTAGGTGTCAGTAAACTGTGGTTGTGGGCATTAGGTGTCAGAAAACTGTGATTGTGGGCATTAGGTGTCAGTAAACTGTGGTTGTGGGCATTAGGTGTCAGTAAACTGTGATTGTGGGCATTAGGTGTCAGTAAACTGTGGTTGTGGGCATTAGGTGTCAGAAAACTGTGATTGTGGGCATTAGGTGTCAGTAAACTGTGGTTGTGGGCATTAGGTGTCAGTAAACTGTGGTTGTGGGCATTAGGTGTCAGTAAACTGGTTGAGGTGAATACGGTGAGGTACATTAGTGGTCGGTCCCTCCTCGTTCTCCGCCACACAGCTCTGCAGGTTAAACGACAGATCGTTGCAGTTCACCAAGATCCGCTTCCCAAACTTCTCCTCGAAGGGCTTCACTTCCGGCTCCATCCCGGAGAAATCCAGTTTCTGCTCAGAGTGGAAGATGAGTTCATGAGTTTGGACATGTTTTTATACACCACCGTTCAAAAGTTTGGGGTTGGTTAGATTTTTTTTAAGGATTTTGAAAGAAGTCTCTTCTGCTCACCAGATCAAAAATGCAGTGATTTTGTGAAATATTACGATGCAAAATATCTGTTTTCTATGTGAATATATAGTAAAGTGTAATTTATTCCTGTGACCAAAGCTGAATTTTCAGCATCATTACTCCAGTCTTCAGTGTCACATGATCCTTCACAAATTAGTATAATATGATGATTTGCAATATTTCTGATTATTATCAATGTTGAAACCAGTCATGCTGCTTCATATTTCTGTCATGATTCATTACATTTTTCAGGATTATTTGATGTATAGAAAGTTCAAGAACAGCATTTATTTGAAAAATAATCTTTGTAACATTTTAGCCTATATATCTTTACTGTCACTTTTGATCAATATAATGCCATTTAATCCAAACTTTTGAACATTAGTCCACTTGTGTATCTGGTAAAACATGTGTGTGTGTGTGTGTGTGTGTGTGTGTGTGTGTGTGTGTGTGTGTGTGTGTGTGTGTGTGTGTGTGTGTGTGTGTGTGTGTGTGTGTGTGTGTGTGTGTGTGTGTGTGTGTGAGAGAGAGGCAGTTCACCTGTAAGTCTGCGTCCAGCGTGAAGAGTTTGAGCCGTGTCTCGTTCCTCATCTTGCTCTCGATGTCTCTGGCACTCTGGAGAACACACACATATCAGTCAAAGTGGTTCATCATTCACGTCCAGCTCAAATGAGGTTAGCATAGTACATCATAATGCTCAAGCTAAAAAGAATGAAATATTAAGTCTAATACGTTCTATATAATCACATCTCTTAGTTGTGCATGCTGATGGCTTCTAAGAGGTCAGACAATAAAGTGTTATTATGACGGCATACGTGTACGATGAGGTTTGTATTACTCACCTGGGGAAAAAGGTTTAGTTTATAAGGTACTTTGGCCCACAAAATGTGCAAACGATCTAGAGCGCATCTGTGTTTGAGCGTTGAGCAATATAGACAATCAGACATGTCTGTTTATTTCTTAAATGCAATGGCCAATCAGAAGAGATTAAAGGATTAGTTCACCCAAAAATGTAAACTCTGTCAGTAATTACTCTCCCTTGTGTTGTTCAACCCCGTCAGACTTTCGTACATCTTCAGAACACAAATTATGATATTTGTGATTAAATCTGAGCCCGTAATTTTGTAATTTAAACTTGCCGGCCCAGAAAGTTAGTAAAAACACTGTAAAATAGTCCAAGTGACTACAGTGGCTCAACGTAGGCTCGCTATTGGCCGACGCTGGTGTGATGCGGGTGATGCTGGCCAATAGTGAGCCTCCGTTCTGACGTATAACCCAGAAGCGCTGCGCTGTTACACTACGTGAACACACTCGAGGCCCACACTGAAGAACAACATGAGGGAGAGTAATTACTGACAGAATTATTATTTTTGGGTGAACTAACCCTTTAACATTGTCACAAAGGTTTAAAGGCCCCATGAAATCAAAACTGGGGTGATATGTGGCTTTTATTTGATGATTTAAGCATTAATGTCCTCTATATGCTAGTGTAAATTAGCTTTGAGCAAACATACACCATTGAAATTCAGTGTTTCTCTTCAGACGATATAAGAGCACAGACCCAACTAATGGATAATGGCATTGCCAAATATTTTCATTATCGATATCATTTTTATAGTTTTTTGTTGTGGTCCTTAATTTGTGTTCGGAAGATGAAGGAAAGTCTGACGGGGTTGGAACGACACGACGGTAATTACTGACACAATTTGCATTTTTGGGTGAACTATCCCTTTAACCTGTTAACTGTCACCCCCCTTCACTTGTAGAAGTGAAATAAATTAAGAAAGTGAAAAAAAGTTATAGAAGTTTGAGTTTATGGAAATGTACAATATAAAAAATTCAATTATTCCTATTTTACATAAAATATATTTTTTCAAAAACCTGGTCGACTCTAAAATTGCAAAAAAAATAAATCAAAGCCAAAAATCTGAACAAATTGCGTTTCAAATTTTAGGTTGATATCTCAAAAAATGAGCTTTAAGTGAGATTGTGATTTGAGTTGAGATTTAAGTGACTGTAAGCTTTCAAATGATATATAGTTTGTCAAGATTGGTTTAGGTGTAGTATAGGATATTACTGTTTTAAATATGTAATGACTTTGGGCCCACCGGTGGGCCCAGTGAAAGTTAAAGTTAGAAACCACTCAAGCTGGAGTTTTTCTGTCCAGTGCTGAGTTTGGATTTCTGTGTTGATTCACTGAAGTGTGACTGACCTGAAAACTGTCCATACTGCTAGAAGAGTGATCGCTTTTCCCCGGCTCATCATCTACAACAGAAGAACGTCATTACACCACAGCAACTCTCTCTCGTCATTGTGTGTACAGTCACTCTCATGTGTGGAGGTCAGTGTGGTTCGTGTGTGTGTGTTTGACTCAGGAATGCCCAGATGAGTGAGCGTTCAGTATAACGGGGATGAACACACACCGTCGTGTAAGTCCCCGTTCCTCTTGTCCTGCATGGCGAGCTCAAAGCTGCTGTTGAGGATCCGGTTGAGTGTGCCGATCCAGTCGTCCATCTCGCTCTCAGAGTCCGCGGCCAGGACATAACCGCTCTTATCCTGCATCTTCAGCTCGAACGCAAACCTGCGCACACGGCTGTTCTACACGCAGAGAAAACTCATCTCAACACATATAAACACATACAACACACACACACACGGTTTGCGTTCTGGAGGCGCCAGGCACTGTTGTTGAGCGAGTGAGCGTCCGGAGCGCCCCCTTTTTTTCTAATAGACATGAAAATGCACATTCCGAACTTAAATGTTTGTAATTCGAGAATGCTTTGTAATATAGATGTAAGATTTGTCTTGTTTTAAAGAAGACATTTGTCAAATTTGTGTAGAAGTTACAAAAATTAAGACGGTTAAACAGGAAAAAAAGCTATAGAAGTTTGAGTTTCTGAAAATATACAAATGTAAAAATTTTAATTATTCATATTTTATATAAAATATATATTTTCAAAACCTGGGTGACTCTAAAACTGCAAAATAATCAAAGCCAAAAATCTGAAAATTTTAGGTTGATATCTCAAAATAATGAGCTTTCAGTGAGATTTTCTTTGGGCGCAGTACCACATTTCTCCACTAGTTGACATTACTGCCCATATAAGGGCGCCTCCATTTCCACATGTGTTTTTTCTTTATTTTTAAAATATTTTCAGACCTTTTTTTTCTAAAAGAATTGAACAGATGCTATCTTTTGAACTCTTGGCATGAAAACAAACTGAGGTTTCTACCATTCTTTCATGATTTTTCATGTTCATCACTATTTGAAAATAAAGGTCTGAACACGCCTTAGGAGTATGAACATATTCTTGTTGCAAATTGATAAATTACGGCTCCTCTGTAATTTATTTAGAAAATCAGTCACCAAATATGTAAGCTTTCAAATGATATATAGTTTGTCAAGATTAGTTTAGGTTTAGTATAGGATATTACTGTTTTAAATATGTAATGGCTTTGGTGACACTTAAGGAGGTAAGGGTTTTCTGCTGTGTAAGTTAAGTTAATAACTAATGATCTTTGCGACGGAAGTGAATCGATCAAACCTAACTTTAGCTGGACAATAACTTCATTCTAGAGCTGCTGTAAAGCCAACACAACCTCTGTTACTGTTATCTCCTATTATCACTGTAAACCTGCTTTGATACAATCTTGTTAAAGCGCTGTATAAATGAAGGTGACTTGACAAAAAGCGATGGAAATAAACTCACACCTGCCGATGGCGAGTGAACTGAGACGTTCAGATTATCATGTGTACAACTTAAACCATGTAAAACAATCCTAGAAGCCGCCAGATTCCAGGTTTTATGGGTTAAGTGTCTTTAAAGGGATGGGTTTCACAACACAAGAGCCGGGGCGTTTGGTCAGGGAAAGACAACAGCTCGAGCCCGGAGCGGTCGGGGGTTTCTGTGAAGCTGGCAGATGTGTGTACTTCAGACGGAGGGAATGTGCTGAGACCACATACACACCACACACTCCTCTACCGGGGCGATGCTGGAAGATTCACGCGTTTATGAGTGGGATCAACACCACACACTCCTCTACTGGGGCGATGCTGGAAGATTCACGCGTTTATGAGTGGGATATGAATGGATGAATTGTATGAAAACATGTTTGGGTCCAAAGCCAAGTTCTATTTAACATAAAGTTGCCTATTTTTAGGCTGTGATTTTTTTCATTTTGACATTATTTTCATGACAATTTATCAAAAGCTAATATTTTTATGTTCATTAATCTGAAGGATGAGTTTTTTTATTTTTTATTAAAATTAGCTTAAAGTCAGTACGACACGATGGCGCGATGTAATGTGATGTACGCATACTTTAAAATGTATATATATATATATATATATATATATATATATATATATATATATATATATATAGTAGTATAAAATGTACATAATATACTTACATTTAAAGTAATACATTTTATGAACATATTTTGGGGTAATGTAATTACTTACATACTTATTTTTTCCTTTAATGCAGTAAGACCCAGTGCTCTGTGGAGGCGAGGGGTGTGTCAGAGGTCAGGGGTCAGGGGTCAGGGGCTAGTTTAGCGGATACAGCTCATTACAGATAACGACAGAAACGCATGCAGGGTGTGACGCTGGTGTGTTGACCATACCTATGAGGGATTTTGGCCACAGGTTCCAGAACATTCCTCACTAAAATAGCTCGGGAGCCGGTGTGGGTGTAGCGCTGTATTCTGGGAGTGTTTGTGGAAAATCCAGTCCCAGAGAGAACGCTTATCAATTATCAAAACACAGCTTTCATCCCTCACTCGCTCTTTTCTTTCCTCCCATAATGCTCAGCTCTCCTTTCCACTGAACAGTTTCGAAGTACACTTTAAAATAGACTTTATATATTTTTAAAGAATATACTGAAAAATGCTAAATTAGTGTAATGTTTTAAGACACTCAATTGCATGTTATCCGCAATTAAGGTATTATAGTTTAAATTCATATTAAATGCAATTATCTGAACTTTAGATTGTCGTTTTGACCCACTTAAGTACATGTCATTTCATAATTACTTCTATTCTATTGAAATATGGTTAACCGACAAGCATTTATGGTCAAATAAAACATACTTGTATTAAAACTACATTAAAAGACACATTAAAAATATGTAAATATGTATTAAAAATTGCGTGTCATGTATTTAATTTTATATTTATAAATACACATTTGTACTGCTAATGTTGCAATTTAGTCAAATTAAAATATAGTAACTTTAAATGTAATATTAAATAACACACTATAGATGCAATTATAATCATGTGTTAAGAAACAGTCTTGAAGTGCACTTATTTTTTTATTTCATTAATATTATTATTAGAAAACACTACAAGTGCATATTTAATACAATTAAAGGATTAGTTCACTTTTAAAAAAACTTTTGCTGATAATTTACTCACCCAGATGTCATCAAGATGTCCATGTCTTTCTTTCTTCAGTGGAAAAGAAATGAAGGTTTTTGATGAACACATTTCTCCATATAATGGACTTCACTGGGGACCAAACGGTTCAAGGTCCAGATGACAGTGTCAGCGCCGCTTCAACGGGCTTTACACGACACCAGACGATGAATACGGGTCTTATCTAGCGAAACCATCGTCATTTAAAAAATAAATAAAAAAGTTTAAGTTTTATAAGCACAAACGCTCGCCTTGCTCTGTTCTGTGATGCGCGTTCGTGACGTCATGTAATACGCAGTTACGTTGAAAAGGTCACGCTTCTGTGAAAAGTCAAAAATGTCTGTCCTGACGGAAATTTTCTTTTAGGCTTTTTAATATTACAACACCAGGATACACACACGAGATGGGCATTTTAAACGATAAACTGACACAAAGACATTTGAATATGTGTGTATGGTCCTCCTTCCGCACATCTGTAAACACTGACTCGGTGAAGCATGACCTTTACAGCGTAACTGCGTATTACGTGACGTCGCGAACGCGCATCACAGAACAGAGCAAGGTGAGCGTATGTGCTTATAAAACTTAAACTTTTTTATTTATTTGTGAAATGACGATGGTTTCGCTAGATAAGAGCCGTATTCGTCGTCTGGTGTCGTTTAAAGCCCGTTGAAGCGGCGCTGACACTGTCATCTGGACCTTGAACCGTTTGGTCCCCATTGACGTCCATTATATGGAGAAATGTGTTCATCAAAAACCTTCATTTCTTTTCGACTGAAGAAAGAAAGACATGGACATCTTGATGACATCGGGGTGAGTAAATTATCAGCAAAAGTTTTTTTTAAAGTGAACTAATCCTTTAAGCTTCTTTTTCACAGGTGTTCTTGCAGTAAAAATGTCATGATTACGTTTTTCATGAGCATTTTTCAGCCTCTCACTAATGAAACAGACTGTGCCTTTAACACTTCTGTATGATAATGTGGTGAAATGACAGCGAGTTCACAGTTGTGACATTAATACGATGCCCGTTTCCGAACTGAATGTAGGGAAGAGTTGAGTTGCTCTACACACCTGCACCACCCCCATACAGGAGTCCAGGAAGATGGTCCCCTTGGGCTCTTTGTTGATCTTCTCATCCTTGTAGAAGTTGAGGTTATACGACCCGTCACCCAACTGCGCCAGGTGGAAATACCTCCGTTTAAAAGACTGAGGGGAAAAAAGAAGTGAATGTAAACAAGTGCATAGTCATAATAACAGACATAATGTTCAGAAGTGAGGAGTCTCACCCTCATGGTGACGCTGATGGCGCTGTTCACGTTGCCTTTGTGTAGCCAGCCCTGTTTAATGAGACCACCCTTCTGAGAGCCAAGAGAGGCCGTGTCCTGCACACACACACACACACACACACACACACACACACACACACACACACACACACACACACGAGATAGTTTTGTGATGACAGCTTGTATGTTTGATCCTGCAGATTGAACAAAGTGGGAGTCGCATTATGGAGAAAGAACAGAATCCAGACCCACAACTGAACAGAACCTCAGATAAACCTGAGTCAGAGAACAACACAGAACACATTTTTTAAACATTAAATCATAAAAAATGTAATTTAGAATTATTCTAAACTTTTGACTGGTTGTGTAAGTCTAATTTGCTTGGATATAGAGAATTTTATAGAAATCAAAACCTAAATGGCATCTGGAGAACTGCATGCTACAACTGGGCAATCTTAATTTGATCTTTAATCTTAACTTTTTGTAATGAGCGTGAAGGTCCACCCATGACTCCACCTATAAATGTAACCCTCATTGGGACATAAGCAGTGCTAAAGGTACACATTTATACCAATTCGCCAAAGCGTACAGTATAAAATAGTTATGAATTGCCATGAGACTGTGTTGGTATGTTCTGCTAAGAGACAAAACGTACAATATTTGAGAAAAGATGTATTAGAAAGGAGAAATAATCAGAAAATCTGTTGTGTACTGTTAAGGCGAGTCGTTGCGTTTTTTTTTTTCACTGGTCAATTTAGAGATTTTGGGCTATTTGTCTTCAATAACATGTCTTCTTTCAGACTTGTGGTGAAAAAAAGTCCAAAATACACATTTAGGTCTTTATTTTACTACACTTTGTCTATTTGCGTCTGTAGATTTATCCGAAATTCAACAAAAGTTGGCGTTTTAAATCATCATCCGCTGCTCCGCGACCTCTCTCTGCTCCCCGTCATCACACACACCGCCGGGAAGCTCTCTCTCTCCTGTACAATGCTGTCGGATCCAAATATGGTCATTTCCTTTTAATCAGCAACCAATCATGAAAGTACAATGTGCATTTAACTCTAAAAGCGAAATCTCATTGGCTGATGTCAATTTCTGACGCCGTGATTGGTTCAGATGCATCACGTGATGCGCTCTGACACTTAGATGTGTGTTTTTGACTTTTTCGGCTCAGTTGAAGGCCATAAATGCTGTGTTTATAAGTTTTGATATGATTTAGGTGGTTTTTATTGTTGTTGCTAATGATTTGATAAGATATTGTGTCAGTAAATAGTTGTTTCTACTAAAAAAGTATGATTTTTTACATTACAAATCTTTAAATGCCTTTTTCTCAAAATGAGTTTTTTGTCATTCTCCAGTCGAAACATCTCAGCCTATGTAGCACCGATGTACACCAAACTCTCCTGTTATACACTTAGCAGTATTCTGAAGATATGTTCTGAGGGATTTGTTAATAAATCATTCCTGGCCTGATTTATGTGACATTTTAATAAAAAAAAATATGGCGAAAATTGTTTTTTTAAGGCTATGGACAGTAAATTTAGATTTCCTAGGTAATGAAAGCATATCTCCTGAAATCTTTTTTCATCCTGTGTGTAAACAAAATTAATTTATCATGTGTTCAGATCTATCTACCGAAAATATATGCAAAATTGCGCATATTTAATGATAATGCCTAATTTGCATAATTTCACATAAAAAAAATTAAAAACTTGTACTACATTTTTTTTGTATACTTGTGTAAGTAATCAACTGAGGAAGTTTCATGGTGATATCTATTATTTTAAAATCTTACCCTATTCACCTGTAGGCCTGTTTACACCAAGGACGATAACTATACCAATAATAACAATAAAGATAAAGATGTAGGCCTAGTGTAGTTCTAACGTTTATCTAAATATAAAAGGATAGCCGAGTCCACACCACAACTATGATAACAACAATAACGTTGGAATCACTCTCAGAACGATTGTTTTTCCAGCTGATGAACTAATAAAAAGCCAATCAGAATGCTTTTAAAGCGGCGGATGACGCAACTTTATGGTCTGCTGGTGTGGATGCTAATATATTTATAGTTATAGCGTTATAGTTATCGTTGTGAACGGGCCTTGAAATGGTGCTGAAAAGAAAAAAAAACTTTTGTACAATGGGTCAATTCGTCCGTGAATCACCAGTTAAACACTCCTTATGGCTGTACTCTTGACACTCTGCAGACACACACACACACACACACACACACCGCCTGTGTGGGCAGAGGAGTCTGGATACTTCAGACCTCACAGAACAAACACTATCTGGGCTTTCCAGTCCGCAGAGATCAACACACAGTCTTGGACAGGCTGGGCTGTGGATGTGAGCGTGTTGTGATCAGGCTCAATTCACTCAGAGATTGTTATGACTGTATGAAATGCATATGAATATCAGTCATCTCTCTATATCTGCCAATAATGTCTTAGTAAGATAATATTCAAATGCTTAGTTTTAAAACATATAATGCAATACAATACAATTATGATTAAAACTTGAAAGATATATACAAATAAACTTCCTCAAAAGCCTGACGATCATATTTGAGACTTTGAACATGATTTTATAAAAGTCAGTAAAGTGTTCACAGCAAAAGTGAACCACGAGCTGACGCTGGACGTTAATGTTTAGTTTATATGTTTCAACTAAACGTGGAGCAACACAAACGTGTAATGCGTACGTAAGTTGTAAGTTAGTGTCTTTCCTTCAATGCAAGTGTGTGTTATTACAATGATTTACTATGATTTTCATCATTCACATAAACTTGTTATCAGTTAATACTTGTGGTTACGGGTTTGTTAACATTACTTTAAATATGAAAGTGACATGTGAAGGTCAAATATGGGAACTCAAATGTGACCCTGGACCACAAAACCAGTCACATGGGTCGATTTTCTGAAATTGAGAATAATCCATAATCTTAAAGCTGAATAACTAAGCGTTTCATTGATGTATGGTTTGTTAGGATAGGACAATATTTGGCCGAGATGCAACGATTAGAAAATCTAATTCCAGCAACCATCACTGAGAAATGTTAAAGTTGGTGAAACCAGCCGATGATTGTGACGGGCTGTGATGTAAGAGCTTGATGTGGCGAGCTGTTATGATTGGCTGTGCCGTTGGATGGCCATCAGCGGTTGGCTGTGTGTTTACAGCGATGCCTAAAACACACTCAACTTTCTATAAACACAAGAAATCTGTCAGCAACCAAATTAGTACAGGCCAAAACTCATTTATATTGAGTTCCTCAAACCCACGGCCTGAGATTATCAGTCTGATGGACTGCACACACACACACACACACGCACGCACACACGCGCACGCACGCACGCGCGCACGCACACGCACGCGCACACACACGCACACGCACGCACGCGCGCACGCACACGCACACGCACACACACACACACACACACACACACACACACACACACACACACACACACACACACACACACACACACACACACACACACAGGCTAAAATAAGAAACGTGACTCAAACTTGAGTGGGAAGCTGATTAGTGGAATTAAATCTGTGGGATGCATTCATGGAAAGATGAATTCTGGGTAGGAACGAGCCAGAAGGGATTATGTCAGGTCATGTCCATTCTGGGAAAACCTGGATCCACTGGTACAACTTACACATTATCCTAATAGTGTGGCATTAGTGTCAGTGCATCTCATATCCAGTGTTGGGAAAGTTCACTTTCTACATGAACTAGTTCATAGTTCTTTTTTTTTTCATGTTGCTGCGAGCTATTATTTTTCAGAATGATTGCCACAGCCCATATAGAAGCACAGCAATTATTCAATCAGTTTTAACACTGAAGCTGTGCGTCAGATGTTTCCCATCCTCACCGACCTTGTCATAAAACTCGTTTAAATGATCATGTGACGCCTACATGCTGCTTTTTGTTTTGATTTTAGTGATGAGTCGTTCATGAATCCATTCATTGCGTCTGTCACGTGACAAATGAACGAAAGACTCGGAAGGTAAAGTAATTATTTATGTTCCCTGTAAACGATTTTTGACTGCATTATAATGATTTAATAATTCAGAATATGATCAAGATTGCGTAAGTGGATGTGTTCGGGGAATTTGCCAGTTAATCGTATAACATTTAAAGCCCCTTAAATGAACGAAAGGACTCGGAAAAAAGATTTGTTCATTTTGATGAACGAGATCGAACAAGAGAGTCGGTAGACACTGGTGGAGGGTGTTGCCAGATTGGGTGTTTTTCCACTACATATTAAGGCCGCTTACGGGGTGTTTTAGCCGGTTTTTGCCTGGAAGGCTCTATAGAAATCTGGCACCCTATTGAACGAAGTTAAACTGAGAGAGCGTGCCGTTCACTGACACCAGAATGAATGAGTTCACAGTAACGTGCATCAGGCAGTAATACAGTACGTTCAGTTCACGTTCGCCCAAAATATGAACGAGTTCAATGAACGCGTTCAGGCACAACACTGCTCATATCATACTATGTTTCAAATATTAAAAGAAAAAGGCCTAATGATATTTTGGGGTAACGCTGGGTAGAGTTTGGGACGGATCTCTTTCATCAAAAATGGTAAATATTTCAATATGAGACTAAGGGGTCTGTGGTATCCAGATTGAATATTATGAGGTGCAAGTAAAAATATTATGAAGTTTTTAAAAGAAGTGTTTACTGACTTATGAACAATGAACAAATCACTTTTGTTGCAATGATACTTATCAAAAAATGGACAAGGGTTACAAGGAGACATTTACAAAGCAAACTTATTTAATGTAGTAGAATACAAAAATAAACTAGTTTAAAAATATATATATTTTACCTTCAAAATACCAATATTAATCAGGAAAAAAACGTTATGAATAATGTGGGACTTTTAATTATAAACCGTCCACATTGTGAAACGTCTTTGCTTTACTATGGATCGCAACAGTTGCGTTACGCAAGTAAAAACCCTTTGTGCGCCGACGTCACGATTGACCCTTCGCAGGGAGCTTGATTGACAGGTGATCTGACCAATCATACTTCGCCATCCGCCATTTTGTCGGACAAAGCGGTCAGGAGAGTGAGTAGATTAACATGCGAGGATTTGAGCTTGAGAAGCGGAGTGTACTGACGCCTTTCCACGGTTAAAACAACATTCCTTCTGATGTTCATTCATGTTTATTTGATGCTATAAATGAACTAGAAGGAAGAGATGATCGGTTCACGAGCGGCTTTAACTGAGGCGACACAGCGATCTGACACACACATTAAAGAGCCACAAAACGCTATTTATTGTTTAAATTTCTATTCAAAAATGACCAAATTTGAAAGGTGAGACTGTTTAAAATGTTTAATATCAAAAGTACCGGTAATGAAAAGTAAGCTGGTCTGTCCTGTCTGTCAGCGTGTTGTCAGTGTCTCTCTGCTCCACGATGTATTTTTCACTGCGTGAGAACATGGTGTGTGTGTGTGTGAGAGCGGTGTAGCTTGTCGGGCATAGCGACAGTAACTAAGGGGGGCGGGTCTTTGCGAACGGTTAATTGCGTCACGGCGTTCGCTGGAGGCGAAACAAAGGAATAACTGGAGTCAATGTTCAGGCCAGAAACCACTTCTCTATGTTTTGCTTACTGAAGTACAACATTACTTTAAAAGAAGGCTTTACAAGTATTTTAATCTTTTCCTTTGATATGTAATCTTTTTTCTGATTAGTTATATGCCCCTGTCTTGTGTCTTTTTCTTCTTCTTTCGTTTATTCGTTCTACATTGGGACGGTTTCCTTCTTTGTTTATATAATGCTCTCAATAAAAAAATTAATAAAAAAAAGAGGGAAACTGGAGGCGGCAATGCCAGCACAGATCCGGCATCATCTTGTGTTGTTGTGTGCAAGAATTGGCCGAGTACAGGCCCCAATTTGAACTTTTAGCGCATAATGTTTTCTAAACTATTGTGATTAATTGTCAATCATCTATGATTGTATACATTGTTGTGATTGACTGTGACTAGACTTTTTGAAGAACCTGGTAAGAAAGAATAATCAAATAATCAGAAGTAGAAGTCACTCGACCGGAGGATTCATCCTGTCAGATCGTCCATCATCGAGTGAGTGTGTACGGGTCGGCCTATCTAGTGCCGTCCATTAAAATTAACTTTTTTAAATAACAAACGCGGTCCTGGAAAGTGAGTGAGCTTGCACATTAAGATAAAATCGGATTTTCTCCAGTCATTGTTAAAGAAACAAGCCAACAAAACTTGCAGACTAGCGTTAGTGAAGCGGCCAGAGGGATCGTTCTGCCTCCACCTAAGCTCCGCCCACTAAACACATCACAATGTGTACTAACTGAAGAGGGGTCTATTGATTTTGACTTATAAAGCTTCAAAGACAGCCCTGCTGTGAGCTAGGTCATTAATACATGGCATTTGCTTCTGTTGCCGTCAGCCAGCATTATTGCAAAATAATCCGTGGATTTCGTGGTGAAATACTACATTACCCATGATGCAGTACAGAAACTTCCACCAATCAGAGATCCGTAACAAACAAAACACGCCTATAGAGAGGTCTTTAGCTCCGCCCACTCCCATGAAGCACTGCGAATGATGTAGCCGAGCTCGCTGAGGTCAGTCTCCCATGATGAAAACAGCACTTATCCCCAGTCTCAGAGTTCAGCAACAGTGCTAGGTGGTGTGTGTGTGTGTCTGTGTGTCTGTGTGTGTGTGTGTGTGTGTGTGTGTGTGTGTGTGTGTGTTATTTACCTCATCTTTATCCACGTCTTCATCCACCTCAAAAACATGCTGTGCTAAATGATCAGGTCTGCACACTTTGCTGTAAACAACACAAACACAGATTCAGATTCACACGGGAATGACAGCACTTACACCACTGCTCAAGAGTTGTGAAATTTAGTCATTTAATTTAATTTGTAATATACCGGAATGACATCTATATCTTAAACTTCTTATCCGTTCAGCTTTATGTAATGTTTGGAAAAATGACTTCGTAATGAAAGTTTTTGTCTTCTTTAGTTAATCAGATCTTGGCCGCTCTCTCATCCTGATCAACTTTGTGTCATTAACAGATGAAAAAAACAGATGTCCATTTAAATGGTTAAAGGGTCTGTGTGTGTGTGTGTGTGTGTGTGTGTGTGTGTGTGTGTGTGTGTGTGTGTGTGTGTGTGTGTGTGTGTGTGGAGATGATGACCTCACTCTCTGTTCCTCTGCTCTATTGTTACCCAGAAAAACACATTTCCTGCTCAACACACACATCTTTCCAAGAGCTGACAATCTCTCACACACACACACACACACACACAAACTGACTGACTCTCACACTCACACACTCTGTCCCTACAGCTATAATCACACAGGCCGTAGTGTGTTTGGGTGTACTGTAGGTCCTCACCTGGGAAGCTGCCGGAAGTCGCTGGAATAATCCTCATATTTGTAGTTGACAACAAGCCAGTCAGAGATGTAAGACTTGATGCACTGTAAAAACAAACACATCATCGACATCATTAGCATTAGCTTTAACACGTACAACTGCAATTAACTGTCTACACAAACTCTGTTCATTACACGGAGTCTAGAGCGATGCCGTGATCTCGGCGTGAGCACACACACATTGAGCGGGAGACGAGGGTTCAGTCCTGCTTCTCTCTCTCCATCGTGTCCTGTCATTCCTCTCTACCGTCCTCTCATTAAAACCTGAGTCAACTGAGGCTGTCAATCAACTAATCCCATCCAACATAAAAGTTTGTACAAATACAATATATAATATGTGTGTGTATATAGAGTATATATGCACACACACACACACATGTCGTGTGTGTAAGCTTTAATGTTGAAGCTGGTGCTCGTGGTGTTTGTGTGAGATTCTGTGCCTTTCACACACACACTTTTCTTTTCTCTACACACACACACACACACACACACACACACACACACACACACACACACACACACACACACACACACACACACACACACACTTTTCTTCTCTTCTCTACACACACACACACACACACACGTTAGATGTGATTAATCGATTTGACAGCAGTAGTGTAAATTATTTTAAAAAGCTATAAAACTATAAAAAGGAGAAAAAAAATTGTTAATCTGACAATTATAAAAGAAAATTCCATTTCTTTTTTTTATTTGTTTTAAATTCAACTTAATTTACAGTGTTATGATCAATTATTTTTATTATTATTCAAATTGAAACAATAAACAAATACAGTAATTGAAAAATAATTAATGGTAACAAAAAACATTTTTTTGATTTTTTTTAGTTAATTGTGAATGTTTCTGAAGTTTTAGTACTAAAAGTAACAACAAAATAACAACTAAAGTGAGATAAAAAAATAACAAAACCTAAAACGACATTAAAAAACTGAATTTAACTGACAAAAACATACAACAGAATAACTAAAACTGAGACTAAAATGAAAATAATTAAAATCCATATTATTATTATTTTCATTTTAGTCTCAGTTTTAGTAATGTACAAATTCGAAATATTAATAAATTCTATAATACAATAAAATAATTTACATATTTGCATATATTTGCAGTATGAATGTGTATGTTTTGTGAATGTAAATAGTGAGGAGTGGACAGGAACTGGAATGGGATCAGAAGCGGAACTGAACACAACCGCATCTTCCACCGTTCTCCGGCTTTCTGACAGGAAAGCTTTACTATTTTTGGGTCACAGTTTTATGCAGAGTCACCGTGCGCTCAAAAAGATCTCATTTATTCCCTCAATCCTTTGCTCTGTGTCCAATCTGATTTTTTTTAGGAAGAACGGAAAGGAGATGAAAGACAGGAGCAAGAAAACCCGTTTCTCAAAAGTAAAAAAATATATTTTTTATAGATCAAAACAAATGGAACAGAGGAACCACTCAATATTCACACACACACACGTACGCGCACACACACACACACACACACACACACACGCACACGCACACGCACACGCACACGCACGAATATCGAGTTAATTTGAATTAATTAATTTAAAAAAAGTGAATGGTGTATGAATGATTCAATGACTCACTCGTAAATACTTCACTTGTTTCTTTACTGGATGAATCAGTGTTTGTGAACGAATCTCTTGAATGAACGATTCAATGACAAACACATTCCTAGCGGTCACGTGTCGCCACCTACTGGTGTAACGACGTAATGATACAATCTTTATTTGAAGCGTCAAGTTACTTTCATAAAGTGATTTACTCTATTGTGATCACTACCGTAGACATCAGTGTTTATATCCAAACTATACACTTTTATCCCAGT
>NC_136882.1:5274200-5294200 GCF_949152265.1 Phoxinus phoxinus | reverse complement strand
GTAGTGGTAAAGACCTGGCCTGGTGTGCTAAGGTCACAGGTTCAAGGCCAGCTCAGAAGAGGACACATGGGAATGAGCACGAACTAGAGATCAGCAGCACACACACACACACACACACAACAGAGGAACGCAGGTTCTCTATGTGGGATTCAGATCCGGGGATTTGCCTGGCCATGGATATAACATTTCAATGTAATGATCTCCGAGCCACTTCATTCTCACTCTTTGTCACATGCTGCTCCATCATGCTGGAAAATACACGGATCATTAGCAAATTTCTTCCGGATCTTTGGGAGAAGTTGATCTTGCAGGTCGTTTTGATACCTTTCTTTATTCCCCACAGTGTCTTAGGCAGAATCAGGGGCGGAGTATTTTAATTTGGCCTGAACAGCTTTACTGACTTAAAATAAACTTTTGTTGCACTATGCTGGAGTAAAGTTCATAAAATGATCAGTGTTTCCCACAGGATTTTGTACAACTATATTGGGGGACCACTGGACTCATGCTGGCGTTCACTTTTTTCCCCAATTGATTTCCCAGATGTCCTAAACAGTCAGGGGAAATAACTGCACCAGTCTTCTGCTGTCCAATCCTTGCGCTTCCTGCAGAAATTCAGTCAGTCCTCGGTGGTTTTCTTGGAGATAAGTGGGTTCAGTGGTGCCCTTCTTGACTCCAGGCCATTGTCCAAAAGTCTTGGCCTCAGTGTTCGTGCAGATGAACTGGAAACCCCCTCACGCCTGCTGGACGCTCTGGGACGTCCTGAAGCCTTCTTCACCACAGCTGAACCTCTCTCCTTGAAGTTCTGGATGATCCGGTGAATGGTTCTGTCAGGTGCAATATTCTTTGCATCAGATTCCTTGCATGTGAGGCCATTTTGATGCAAAGTGACGATGGCTTCACGTCTTTCTCTGGAGGGAACCATTGCTAACACAAGAACACAATGATTGGAGGGAACCATTGCTAACACAAGAACACAATGATTGGAGGGAACCATTGCTAACACAAGAACACAACAGGCTTGTTTGAGATGAGCAAAATCTGCGCAGAACCGATCACCGTGAGATACATGCCGGTTAGAAATCTGTCCTAGTGCGGTCCGCCTTGCTCTGATGTCATGCAAACGTAGCCTATGTCAAAAAACCCTCACGATGGCGAGGCGGCCGTGTCGGATTCTGCAGTCGAGCGCAGTTGCTCTTCACCGACCGCGCTGATCAAAAGCATGATGGGAAATGATTTGCTGACGACACGGCTTAATGCTCATTGGTTTTTTAATGGATTTGGTAGATTCAAACAGTGCAAGCGTCATATTGAGCAGAATATGAGGATTTGAAATGTCACATAAATAAAAAAATCACTGACGATTATGCTTAATTAATGAAGAAAAGCAGAAAGTGTGATCGTGATTAAAATATTACTAATCGTGCAGCCCTAATTTTCTAAGGCAACCCACCAACGATTTTGGAAATACATAGTTATGCCCATTCTTAACTAGTAGCACCAATTGGAATTGCAAAAATAATGACTGTGAACCAACAGGTTTCCCAAAGACTAGCCTTATTCCTTCAAACCAGAGGTCCCGTCTCAAACTCACAGCGTAGGTTGAGGCATTTTCAATATTATACTGTCAGATAAATAGAGCAATATTTTTTAAAGCACTACAGATCCAGTGTTTCACTCTTCAGAACGTCAACATACCAATAGCCCATTTACCACTGTCTCTGTATTAAAGTCACCACAAAATCAAAATGGAACTATTAACTATAAATAATTTTTCTGTTAGACAGATAACTTCTCCCGCTTGCTGCTCATCTCGTCTCTTCTCTGATGATGAGGGCGGGGCAACCTGTCACTCAAATGAGATCCACCAATAGCAAACCACAACCATCTAATCAGTTCCACACAGACAAAATCAAGCCCCGCCCACATTTGTTCTGGCTCCAGAAGTCGTTCCACTCAGATATACGTCACAAATAGGGAAGAAAATACTTTTGCAACTTCTGTTTCATGTAGACTTTAAAATGGGTAAGGGACGTAACATAAAAAATGGCAGACTTAAACTTCAACCTATGAACAGTGAGACTCGGTGACCTGAGCCACAGATCTCATGACCCTAGGCTCTGTCCATCCTGATCTATGAGCATCCCAATCCCAACACAATGACCCATTCCACATCCACATCCGGATCCTGAGCTCTTTCTCTCGCGGTGTCTGCTGTAGTTTCTCTGATCACGCTGTACAGCTGCAGTCATGGCTCTCAGGATAAAGGGTCAAGGCTGTCACACAAACAGCTGTCTGACCCTCACAGTGAAGTCCAGCACTACATCTATGCTAAATGAAATCCTCTAGAGCGAATCAACACATCATCAGCTACACAACAGCACAGACAGTCATGCTGTAGTATGAAGCTTTCCCCAAACCAAATATTTTCCCAATCGAATGGCAATCGATCATTTAAGCCATTAGTGGACACTTCTGTCAGGACCACTATCGTCAAATACGATTGACAATTAGCATATAGTTTGGATTGGCGGTATGGTTCTGATCTGGGCGAGAACTCCCTGCGCATCCATGCAGCCTAGCATTGATAAGAGCAGCAATACCCCCCTTGGGGTAAACAGAACAGAACCAACATGAATGTATGCAAATAAATTCAAGATTTTAAATTACAACATAATTCGACAATTTATTCTGATTCAAGGGGTATTCTGGTGAGAGGTGGAGCTGGGGAGGGAGGAGGGTAATTCGCTCCTGAAAAACGCGATAGCTGCTGATAATACTGAAGGAGCTTATATACGTATACGGTGATAGGCGTCGTGTTCCTATAGGTCAGGGGTAGGCAAGTTCGGTCCTAGAGAGCCGCTGTCCTGCAGAGTTTTGCTCCAACACTGAAAAAAACCTCACCTGGCTATAGCCTTAAGGCAAGTGCACACTACAGGATTTTAAAACGTTGGGCTGAACTGTGCGGTTCACACTACATGACTTGCTCTCTGTGAAATCAGGAGTGTTCAAGTTGTTGAGCTGTTCACACCACACGACACAACGTGATTGATCCGCAACAGGAGGTAACTCACTACACGAGGTGACAACAACTCTGTCAGCCAACGATTCTATCTTGTCTACAAACCACGTTTTATCACGAAGAAATCACGCGATAAAACGAACCGGAAATGACGCAATACAGCACGCGTGCCACTACCCAGCGAAGAAGAACACAAGTGCACAACACGCGAGTCTTTGTTTGAATATGGACGTCAGAAAGAAATTAGTGCTGCAAACTGTTTGCGCGATGATTTGCTCTGAAGAAGAAAAAAAAAAATCCCATAGACAGTATATAAACGGTATTTTCCCAGTGACCTCAACCCATGCCTTGCTCTGATTGGCTGTAGCTCATGACATCACATGTGGTTGAGTCGTGCGACAGCTCCAGATATCTAGCATGTTAGATATTTTTCTGGGCTCGGCGACGAGTCCGCGAGGCGTCTGCGAGCGTCTTTGATGCGTTGTTGGCTCTTTCATACTAACAGATTGGCGAGCGTTCATCGGCCGCTAATCCCCCGCGATTTGCATGCGATAACACCCCGACCTGTCGGCGAGCTCAACGATTTGCAAATCAGGCTTAAATCGGGCTTAAAATCCTGTAGTGTGAACTAGGCATTAGTGATCCTGAAGACACTGATTAGCTTGTTCAGGTGTGTTTGATTAGGGTTAGAACTAAATTCTGCAGGACAGCGGCTCTCTAGGACCGAACTTGCCTACCCCTGCTATAGGTAGATGTGGATTAGCTGAGAGTCAGCTGATGCGAGCTTGACTAACGTGACCTGCCAGAACTGACGCTACGCTTGATGTTTATTACTTTAATAGAAAAAGAGTTTCAGGGCTGAGAAAGAATATTATTTGTAAACATTGTTATACATTACAGAGAAAGCACATCGGAAATATCATGATTATTATTGTGTTGGAAAAACAGAAAGAAGACTGTCTGAACATCTTAATAATTTGTCACACTCTCAAGTCCCCCTGTAGTCAATCATTTTATTCCTTAAAACTCATCTTTGATCACCAAAATTACATATTTAAATGGTTTTTCCTTGAAAAATAATTTATTCTAGCCTTAAAATATCTTGAATGCAACTTGACACCCTTGCCTCATTTAGTATACAAGGTTCTATGAATATGCAAATGAGCCCCGCCTCCACTCACTCACTCACTCAGAGATCCACTGGTTGACGATCACACGTTGATCTGATTGGTTACAAGGTAGTTTGTGACGTCAGAAACACCAACGATTTCAAACCGTGTTTTTGAGACTGTCTTTGGTTCACTGCAGTTTTAAGAAGAAAATACTCAGCAATGCTGTCGACTTATGAATCTGCTTTAAGACAAACCATGTGTAAATTCATAACACCACATAGACATATAAACAACATTAAAAGCTGGATTTTCACCACAGGGGGACTTTAAGATACCAATGCAGTTAAATATTAGGAAACTTACAGCATGCAATTTACCTGAATTCATCCTAATTCATTTAAACTAGGCTATTGCAAAAAATAGTTTATTATTCGTATGTCTAATATGTCAAAAACGCAAAATGTTTCTTGTCTCATGACATTTAGATATGAATTACATGAAACACGTAAATTATAGCATATTTTCAATTCAAAATTTCATAAAACAGTTGTCAAACATCAAATATAATAGTTACTTACATCTTTCCACACACTCTTTGGCTGTAAAAACTAAAGCATCGCGCTGGAATTCACACTCGTCTTCCGTGAACAGTAAGACCCGCTGTTTGATTTGATTGGCCATCGCAATCATTTTGACATTGACGAGGGCTGTTAAACACTGATTTCTAATTATGTGTCTCAGTGTCTATGAGGGTTACGAACTCAAATTGAAATAGTAACGGATTATTAATTGTATAAGAAAGAAAGCAGTCTTCTACCGTTTGTCAACAATGAAGCAGTGACGCTTGTGAATGACCCTGAACTGCAGGCCAAGACATACACAGTATCAAAATATGGAAACACAGTTTTTCTGACAGGGACCTGTAAACCCCAGTCCTGAAGACCGGCTAGAAGCGTCTCTGAGAAGCATGTTCCTCAGGGCTTCTGACAGC
This sequence comes from Phoxinus phoxinus, assembly GCF_949152265.1. Classification (NCBI taxonomy): domain Eukaryota; kingdom Metazoa; phylum Chordata; class Actinopteri; order Cypriniformes; family Leuciscidae; genus Phoxinus; species Phoxinus phoxinus. The sequence continues at coordinate 5,289,078 of NC_136882.1, read as the reverse complement.
ACCATGGTTAATGAACTGGGCTACAACAGTGCACACAGCCATTTCCCAGCAGAGATAACCCAGGATCTGAGATCACGATACCCAACATCCGACTGCAGATGAAAAGCATTCGTCAAATGCAGGAATAACGTCTGCATCTCTCAGAGCGTTCAGCTTATGATTAACACGTGTCACTAACAAGTTAACACATAAGCTCACTGAAAAGCACAAATAAACTAGTCTTGCAGATTCAGACTTTCATTAGTGTATGTAACCCATGCTGGAAAAATGAGTCGCAATGAGCAGACTTTCAAAAATTAGTTATTTATACCCAAAAGTTGTTCTTTTCACATTCTCTATACAAAAAAAAAACAATCAAAATGATGTATAATTTGTTGAAATCAGACAAAAAGAACGACTGAGCTGCACCTGTTTGAAGTTGATGGAGTCAGCAAAGTCAATTGTGATAAAAATCGAGTTAAAGTTTTCTCAAGTTTTCAAAGTCCCCGGCAATAACACCAAGTTTGGCACATACCAAATCAAAACCAAATATTTACTATATACAGCATCTATAGGAAAAATAAACATTGTACTTTTTTTCCCTTGATGATTAACATTAATGAAACAGCCGATATATTCAGACCTACTGTACCACAGAGATTTTCTCCATATAGTGACTTTAATGGTTATCAACGGGACGGAGGTCCAAATGTTTCAATGCAGCTTCAAAGTCTCGACATGATCCAGCCGAGCAATAACAGTCTCATCTAGACAAACCAGCAGCCATTTTATAAACAAAACAACATTTATATACTTTTATCCACAAATGCTCATCTTGCACTAGCTCTGAGATGCGACACACATTACGTCATCACGTTGAAAGGTCACGCGTTCAATAAGGTTGGGGAGGTTCTCCTCCAACAGCAAAATCGTCCGACATCGTTGTTTTACCTTTTATTTATTTATTTGTAAATGGCGTTTGACTTAAGCCCTATTCACACGGGATAAATTTTACCTGGTGACCTCAAGTCATTTGTAATAATTGCAGAGGTTGTCTGAGATCTTGATCCTGTGTGAATCGGCCATGTCTGTAATTTGTAAAGTAAAAATTCCCCTGCAAATGACCTCCCATATATCGCCGAACACAGAGGTCACGTACGAATCGGCATCTCTGTGATTTGGCGGGGTTGTATATAATTTTTTCATGGTTTTTTTTTCCATCTTTCGCGAAGAATGGAGGCTGCACTGTTTTGATAGTATTTTGGGCGCTGGGTCATATCGCTGTACACACATTACAACTATACAATTTGCAGAAAGGCAACTTCTAAATCACACAAGGTCCCCAGATAATATTGATCCAGTGAAAATAGGGCTTTAGTCTTTGCACGTTGTCTTTGTAAACACTAGTTTGGTACTTCTGCCTTCGTCACGCGTGACCTTTCAACGTGATGACGTAATGTGTGTCGCATCTCACAGCTAGTGCAAGACCAGCATTTGTGGTTAAAAGTATATAAATGTTAATTTTTTTAACAAAATGGCCGCTGGTTTGTCTGGATAAGACTCTTATTGCTCGGCTGGGATCGTGTCGAGACTTTGAAGCTGCACTGAAACATCTGGACCTTCGACCCGTTGATAACCATTGAAGTCACTATATGGAGAAACATCCTGGAGTGTGTTCCTCCAAAAAACTTAATTTCCTTTTGACTGAAGAAAGAAAAAGTAGTGAACAAACTCCATCGCACACCTGCAGGTGATAGGTCCGTCGGATAATAGGACCAAACAAGTTAATCGTTTTAGCAGATAAGGAACTCCCGCACACTATCGTTACTTGCAATTTAAAATTAGTGTTTATTAACACACAACGTGCAATTTTAAATTGCAAGTAACGATAGTGTGCGGGAGTTCCTTATCGACTGAAGAAAGAAAGTCATGAATATCTTGGATGACGTGGGGATGAGTAAATTATCAGGAAATTTTAATTCTAAAGTGAACTACTTCTTTAATTAACCATTTTTTGTGAAAACCTCAAAATCAAACAAAATGGACATTTTTCACCTGTTTTGCCTGTAGCTCAAAACTATCCCCTGCGACTCCGTTTGCCAACACGGGTCACGTATTATTCCTGCCAATACATGTCCATTTAACCAGAAAAGGGCCATCATGTGTTGTGTGGCATGTATAGGATAGGACAGTAAAAGCGTGATCACCTGGAAGTCCTCCAGAGGAAACTGCAGCATGTCTCTGAGTCCATCGCTGAGGATCTGAGTCTTCCTCTGAACCAACACACTCTCATAGTCCAGAGGCTCCACCACACGCGGCTTCACCTGAAACACACACACACACACTCAGCAGATCGCACTGACTTCATATAACAGCAACTCACAGTGAATGGAAACTGAATTAGCACAATCAAATGAGCAAAAGAGTGACCCATAAAGTCCCAGTTATGCGAAGAGCAACACCTGAAGATTCACCCCTGTGTGTGACTGTACAGATCAATGGGGTTTAATGGGAACATCGACAACTCCCTCTGTCCCAGTAAGACTTCAAATCACACTTTTTTTAAAGAGATAAAAGTTATGATAAAACATTAACTCTGGATGTTAAGTGAATAACTACACTCATAATCCTGAAGCTCCACCAATCAGAGGAGTTGCTGTTACTATGAGAAGAGAAATCACAGCAAAAAGAGCAACAACCCTTCTGCAAAAATTACACAACAGAGTTGCTATACGTGTATATGTCATTTGGTATTATATATATATATATATATATATAACTCGAACTGAAAAGACAGGCAGTCCATGTGCAGCGATCACGATCCTCCCTTTGCTTTTCTCATTACTTTCTGCAAAAAAATAAATAATTGGTGATCTCTAAAGAATATGGGAATTTTGGACGAGGATCTCGGTAATATGTTTCCACTGATATTGTATAGGAGGAATCTGGGAGTGTGTGTGTAAGACTAAGTGAGATAACACAGTCCACTCACACATCTGGGAGTGATATCGGCAGAATGACCTCAGATGCTGTCGTCCATGGAGACGGCGTTGTTTTGATGATGATATCATAACTGGATGGACCAATGAAAGGCCAGAATCTCACAAACGCCACGAGCAGCAGCTTCAACATTAGAGCTTACACACACACACCACAACAGGTTCACTCGCGCCAGTGTGTGTGTGTGTGTGTGTGTGTCATGAGCCTGCAAACCAATACTCTCAGACTTATCCAGACATTTTAGCAAAATAATATTACGTTGCTTGTTGCAAAATGTCGAGTGAGTGGCACTAAAAATGCGTTCAGGTTTACCTGAGACCAATGAACGTGAATCTGGCCAGGTTTATTACGCGTTAGATGTGGTTTGTATCGTGACAGTTCAGAAATTAAATGAGTGGCACTGAAAGCTCAATACGCACCACCAACACTAAACCTAAACAACTGTGTTAAGATAAAAATGCATTTTGCTGAAGCAACCATGAGATGTAATCCTGCAAGTCTTGAGCTCTTCTATCGCGCCGCGGGTTCAGCTTTCCAGCGAAATCAAGAGCATGTGTTTGTGAGAGTTATAGACATATTTTAGACATTCAGCAGTTTAATCTTTAACACAAATACGAGCGAGCGGAGTTACAGTCATATGACTGACAGGTGATTTTATTGTTGCTATAATGAAACTAACCGTAGAGTACTTCAAGCGAGTAATGCCCGGCAGACACGCCACTTCTCTGGACTGTGCAGCTTCGACATCAATGAGATGTTTTTGCCAAATATGTTTATTTTCATAGCACACCATTTTATTAAAATTTGCCTTCACGAATATATTTTAAATGGCAATGTGGTGTGATGGAGGTAGAAATCATTTAATTTAACTAATGCCAACTTAAAATTTCCAATTATAGCAACTATAAACAAATAAAAAAAAGCTATAGGTAAAACTTTCCTTAAAGCCTTTTTGTATAATGCATTAAACGTATTCATAATGTACATTATAATGCAATGCATATTTTCATAAACAAGTTAAAATGCATTATAATATTCACAGCTTCCTTCTTGCATCTTAAATTGGTAATGGTTGTTTGTCATGTTTTAATGCTATATATAGTGTATTATTGTGGTTACAATTCTCCATGTGACCATACAATGCATGATAAAGTGATTTGAAAGACATGATTAATGCATTATACATAAAGGCTTTAAGTAAAATGTTACCAAACAGTGTTTGATGGAGTCAAGTATGTCCCGGCATGTGTACAAACACAAATGGGAAAGACACACACCTTTATTTAGTCCTGGGAACATCAATGGGACAGTGTTTGCACAGTTGTGTTCAAAATGGCATCACAGTAAAGTGTGTGTGTGTGTGTGTGTGTGTGTGAGAGTACTTGTGTGTGTGTGTGTGTGTGTGTGTGTACTTCTTACAGCTGTACTCTGAAACACACAGACACACTCTAACTGAACACAACAGGCTCACACACTCGGTTTCCAAAATAAAGTCCATAAGTCAGCAGAACAGCAGAATATATTGGATTAAACGGACAGCAGGAAAGACATACACATGTGAGATGATGGAAGCTTGTGTGATCTCCATTTAAATCATCTCAACACACACACACACACACACATCTCTCCAGAGTGCACTCCAGTCTGAAAGCTGATCTCAACTCTATTGTGCGAGTAGCATTAGAGAGACAGAGGAAAGATATAGTGTGTGTGTGCAGTGACAGTCAGGTTTGAAGAATGTATGCGCGTGTGTGTGTGTGTGTGTGTGTGTGTGTGTGATTTGAGACCTTTTTTAACCATTAAAACTACAGAAATAACATGATATTCCCTCCAGTTCAGAGTCGGTAAGATTTATTCATATTTTAAAAGTCTCTTCTGCTCACCAAAGCTGCATTTATTTGAGCAAAAATAGAGTAAAAACTGTAATATTGTGAAAATAATATTACAATTTAAAAGTGTCTTTACTTTAGTGTCACGTGATCCTTCAGAAATTATTGTAATATGCTGATTTACTGCTCAGGAAACATTTCAGATTATTATTATCATCATCATCACGGTTTCAGATTTCTTTGGAATCCATAATAGGCAAAACATTTTCCAGGATTCTTTAATAAATAAAAGTATTTACTTATTATTATTATAAAAAAAAAAAAAAAAAAACGTAGGTGAAAAAAAGAAAAGAAAACTTTAATGACTTTTTAAAACTTTTACTGAACGATAATTGGAGTACCATGCATATACCATAGTATATTAAAATGTGTATATCAATATTATATATAAGGTATATTAAACAGAATCATACAGCGCGATGTACATCATGATCTGAAGCATCACTGTACCACAACTATACTTGTTAAAAAGGTTCAACCCAAAACCTTTAACCTGCTCCAGTTTACAGGCACTGTCTTCAACAATCACAACCACACCTCAGTACTTCCTATGCTTTAACTCAACTTACACTTGAACTATCACAAACATTGATCATCGGAGCATCACACAATTGAGTCCAACTGATAATGCTGATTGACAAAGGTTATTAAACTATCACACAGTTGACTGACTGAATAAAACAACAATGTTTGTTCAAAAAATGAACTGACTATGAAACTATAAAGCGTATTGATTCCACAAAATTGCTTAACCATCAAACTACAATAAATCAAGTAATCAAGTCTCACTCTGACAGACAGTCAAACTATCACACACTCTTTAAACACGCCTGATCCATCATACAACAATCACAGCTGATGGAAAACACTGACTGACTGTCAAACCCTCAGAGAAAGCCCGTGTGATCCTCAGACTCTGGTGTGTGTGTGTGTGTGTGTGTGTGTGTGTGTGTGTGTGTGTGTGTGTGTGTGTGTGTGTGTGTGTGTGTGTGTGTACTACCTTCCTCTGAGGACTCGAGTCGTCCTGCTCGTCCTCCGGCACGGGCACATATTTGAACTGCTGAGGAGACTCGATCACCAGCTCCTTCTTCAGCGCTTTCCCTGTCCTGCCCTGCATGACTACACACTCCTCCTGTCAGATACACTCTCCACAGCGTCCTGCTGAATGAGCTCAGCATGTCCAGCAGCCGCTGCTCTCTCCAAAACACACACACACACACTGGACACGAGCCTCACCTCACGCTCTGACTGAAGACAGACCGCCCCTCCCACACACACACACACGCATTCCTTCCCTCAGTCACATGGCCTCATGGGATCCACCTGCACACTAATGACAGTGTCCCAACACACACACACACACACACACACACACACACTCATCCTGAGAGGCTGCATCTCTGAGCTACGTCTCAATTAAAGTCCCCATGTGGTGAAAATCCAGCTTTTTAATGTTGTTTATGTCTCTATGTGGTGTTTTTAATCTGCTTTAAAGGAACACGTCGACTTTTTGGGACTTTAGCCTATTCACCTTATTCCCCAGAGTTAGATAAGTCCACACATACCTTTTTCATCTCCGTGCGTGCTATAAGTCTGTTTGACGCACCCACCGCTAGCCTAGCTTAGCACAAAGACTGGATGTAAATGGTTGCAGCTAGCATACTAATCCAAATAAGTGACAAAATAAAACAAACATTTTCCTATTTACATGTTGTGATTTGTATAGTCACAGAGTGTACAAAAAACAAAGTCACATGAGACACAGACATATTTTAACCGTATAAATACTGGGAACTATATTCTCTGAAGGCGAAGCACTGCTACTTGGGCGGAGTGATAACCGCAGCGCCTGAGACGCGCTCTGAACGAACTCTCTGCTCCTCACCACGGCGCGTCTCAGACATAGACAGTATATAAACTGGACACAGCGACCCCATAGGTTTCAACGGAGAGAAATGAAGTCAATTAGAAGCACTCACTTCCTGATCGCAAGGCGAACTGCGCAGGCTCAAACTGAGCTTGACGACGTAGATGTGACGTGAGCAACCTGTAGGTCTTCTAGTAGCTGTGCCGAGAGAAATCTGAATCATTCCCTTCCGAATCTCGCAGAGACGGAGAGCGTGGGTATTTGCTGTCCATGACCTAGCAACGGGAGCAACTTTATCACTCTCTATGGGCTTCTCCCTTGACTTTATGCCTCCACGTCCTTCCGATTGCTTGCGAGCTTCTCTGCCTGTCCATACGGTAATTTTTCGACTTGTGCGACAGAGTCGCGCGGGTATGACGCAATCGTTAGCCTATTTTTACAAAAACTGCTTCTACGGGGCCATAACGTAAGATACAAGGTAATGGAGCCTTTTATACATTTTCGTGTTTCTTTAGAAATAAACAATGGACAAACGGTGTCTTTAAACGCCTCAGATGTAAAGTTATTTGCTGTCAAAGTGACGCCAAAATGAATGGGAGTCAATGGAATGCTAACAGCAGGTGGGGGTCCGCTAGCCAATGGCGGCGCCCAGGTCGGCTTCAATGTCTTTCGGAACACTGCCCCCCTGGTCTCAGATTTACATCCAGTCTTTGTGCTAAGCTAAGCTAGGCTAGCGGTGTGTGCGTCAAACAGACTCATAGCACGCACGGAGATGAAAAAGGTATTTATGGACTTATCTAACTCTGGGGGATAAGGTGAATAGGCTAAAGTCCCAAAAAGTCGGAGTGTTCCTTTCAGACAAACCATGTGTAAATTCATAAATCGACAGCATTGCTGAGTATTTTCTGCTTAAAACTGCAGTGAACCAAAGACAGTCTCAAAAACACGGTTTGAAATCGCTGGTGTTTCTGATGTCACAAACTACCTTGTAACCAATCAGATCAATGTGTGATCGTCAACCAGTGGATCTCTGAGTGAGTGAGTGAGTGGAGGCGGGGCTCATTTGCGTATTCATAATACTAAATAAGGGAAGGGTGTCGAGTTACATTCAAGTCAATGATTGACTACAGGGGGACTTTAAGTAACATTGTCTACGATGTTTTTCCCACTCCTAAAAATAAAGGTTCTCTATTGGCATTGATGGATCCATAAAGATCCTGGGAACATCCATGGAAACTGCACGAAAGGTTCTTTACAGTGGATAAGGGTTCTTAAGGTTATTAAAATACTCTTTATACTAAGAAAAAATGGTTATTTGCGGATACAAAAATGTTTCTTCTAATCTATAGCATCACTGTGAGAAGGGGTTTCCAGCGGGTAGCCATTTAAGCGAAGCATTCAACACCGTCCACAACTGGAGAATGGAGGACGTGTGATCGGACGTGTGATCGGACGTGTGATTGCTGTGGTGTGTGTGTCACGATAACGGAGAGATGGCATGTAGATGTAGAAGTTATGCGACTGAAAGAGCACAAATGAGGGTTAAGAGATGAAATCTCATATGACAACTTGCAGCGCTGCATTTCATTGAGGACGAGATAAGAACAGCGTTGCAGACAAAGACGCCAGGAAAACGCCATCAACATTAGCTTTCTGTGTGTTTATGTCTCATCACTGTTGTCCATGTTCGTGGAGTAAGTATATAAACTGTGTGCATTTACACAGCATTTAAAAAATGTCAGTGCTGGTGTTTCACATGGCGTGCGTTCGGCCAATCAGCGTCACTGGTAGTTCCTGTTGTCCTGGGTTAGACCCTATACTGTGAAGTACGGTCTCAGATAATGCAGTCCCCTTAAGGCAGAGGTGGACAGTAACAAAGTACATTTACTTGAGTACTGTACTTAAGTACACTTTTGGAGTATCTGTACTTTACCTGAGTATTATTTTTTCTGGAAACTTTTTACTTTAACTTCACTACACTTAAAAGACAAATATCGTACTTTTTACTCCACTACATTTCTGCCAAGGTCCTTGAGTAGAGTAGTAACGTCAGGGATGATTTGGTCTTGACAACTTTTACTTGTAACTGAGTAATATTTGACCAGTAGTATCTGTACTTTTACTCAAGTAAGGAATTTGTGTACCTCTGCCTAAAGGTGTCCTAGAAGTAAAACCGTTCCCAGTTCCTGTGGTGTGAACACGCCAAAAAGTCTTCTGCCAATAACTGTGAACCGTTCCTCCGTTGTGAAAGCCCCTTTATTCTTAAGAGTGCAGGAGCTCCTGCCACAGTAAGAGTGCAGCGCTACCGTATTTTCCGGACTATAAGTCACACTTTTTTTCATAGTTTAGCTGGTCTTGCGACTTATAGTCGGGTGCGACTTATGTATCAAAATTAATTCATACTGACTGAGATGAACCAAGAGAAAACATTACCGTCTACAGCCGCGAGAGGGCGCTCTAGTTAGCGGAGTTGTTCAGAAGCGACACCGAGGAAGAACTCAATGGATTCAGTGTTGAGGAGTGAGATCGGGAGCTTGGTGAACTTGCTGACCGGTAACTTGTTGGACTCGCTGGCTAATGTTAGTTTAGCCTATTCAGCCTCAGGAATATGTTCTTTATGCTGTTGTGTCGCTGAATAACTGTTAATGTGTTACGCTAACACACCGGACACCTTCAGCCTGTTGTTCTGTGTGCTGTTGTGCAGCTGAATAACCTTTCCAGATTAAATGTCTGTTCTTGGTCTTGGATTTTGTGAAATAAATTTCTAAATAAATGCGACTTATAGTCCAGTGCGACTTATATATGTTTTTTTCCTCATGACGCATTTTTTGACTGATGCGACGGAAAATACGGTATACAATGAATCTGGACATAGATGCAGTATTATTCAGCATTATATAAGTGCAGTTTGAGACACTATTGAGATCTCTGCTGAGACTTTAGGAAGAGTCTCATTTCTCAGGAGACTAAAGCAAAAGTCCCCATTTTCTCTCCATTTCTTGTCATTGTTTTCTGGGAGAAAGATGTCAAAGATAACGCCATAGTGACGTTTCTTCTCTGCAGGCAGGATTGAGAGACACACATCTGTTGACAAACACTCATTACTGCTTATTACTCTATTTCATTAAAACACATAATTCGTTCCTCATTATTTCAAACTGAAGAAGTTTCCACAAGCTCTCTCAGACACGATGGCAGCGAGCGGTTTAAAGTACCAGTTGAATTGGTTCATAAAGCGCAATGAACGATTCATTCACGAATCGAACTGGTGCAGTTGGATCAACAACTCACTGATTCAATGAGTCGCTCAGAGTGAGTCTTTGAGAGTCACGTGCTCGTGAGTCTGTGCGAAACGTACTTCTGCTCTTTTACTGAAGTAAGATTGATAACGAGTGCGTTGACTCGAGGGATATTGTATTGTGTATTTTTCCTGGAGTAGTTGTATTGTGTAGCTGGTCCAGCGCCGGTGTGTGAGACAGAAGGTTTAAACATGTGTCCTCTGTGGGCACACCCTGTTTATTCATCTGCTGAGAGGGAATTCCACACACACACACACACACACACACACACACACACACACACACACACACACAAAACAAACCCAAACACACTGTTAAGAGTCCACAAAAGGACAGTGAGTGTGTGTTATCTTGTACTATACAGAGACATGATGGGGGAAGGTTAGGAACCAGCACAGCTGCGCTCACACACACACACACACACACACACACAGACAGTGATCTTGCCCGTCATAAGTCTATACTTCCTCAGTCATGCCTCGAGGACAACACCTTTCTCTCTCTGTGTGTGTGTGTGTGTGTGTGTGTGTGTGTGTGTGTGTGTGTGTGTGTGTGTGTGTGTGTGTGTGTGTGTGTGTGTGTGTGTGTGTGTGTAGGCACGAGATGACTTAAAGGGTTAGTTCACCGGGAAATTAACATTTGCTAAGCCTCAGGACATACAAGATGTAGGGGTCTATTTTTCTTCAGTAGAAGTGGAAAGATTTTGATCTGAAACCACGTGTCATCCGGAGCCATGCGTATTACTTTTGTTTTTCAAATACCCTTGACTTGCATTATATATGAATCAGAATCACCAAGGAACGACTCCTGTGTGAACGTGAGCAGAAAGACACTGAGCAGAACTGATGATATAAGTGACGGTGAAGAGAAGAGGTCTCAGGATTCGAGTGCACACACTAACATCTGCTCTGAAAAACATTAGTATCTAGATCGATATCGGTTTCCTAGAGCTCTGATTTGGGGGATTTTCTTGTGAGGTTTCAGTCTGACCTCTGACCCCTGACATCTACATCATCACCGCATCACAGGCGGTTGCGTAACCCAGACTGGCGTAGTTGGCGATCGCTCCCGGCAGGAATGGGGAAGCTCGGAGAGGGTGTAGCCCGGAGTGTGACAACACACACACGCTTCCCAGAAAACTGAGTGAGAGCAGCGCAGTTTCTACTAAAGACCCCCGGAGAGAATACACACACACACACACACACACAGCAGGAACAACAGAGTGTGTTTGTGTGTGAAGTGTGTTAGTGTGTGTTTGTGTGAAGTGTGTGTGTGTGTGCTTTCTGTCTTAAATTAAATTACCTATTGTTTCCCAATGAAGTGTGAGTCAGAACGATACGCTCTCGGTCTTAGAAAGTGCGTTCACAAGTTTTAGTCTGAGTAAAGCAATAATACAAATTTTTAATGACATATAAATGTCTTTGGTCCAATTTCAATCCAGCCAGTCGTATTGTGTGAAGTGACATAAACAGATGTGATAATGTGATTGTGGCTCGTCCTGCTTGTTTATCAGCCTCAGCAACACTTGACATTTACTTTATTTGCTCAGCAGCCGCTGTAAGTTACTCGCCACTCCGCATTTCCAGCAATTTTGACATTGATATCAAGGAGGAAAAACTGCCATATATCTATTTTTATTATTATCGCATAATTTGTCAGCAGGTTTATTAGGCCTCCGTCACTTTAATGGTGCGTTCACACCGGACGCGAATAGCGCGTAAGGCGCGAGTGATTTGAACGTTAAGTCAATCCAAAGACGCGTTACGCGCGTAAAAAATTCCTTCGGCGCGAATGAGATGCGAATCTGTCTCATTTTTTGATGTAGTCAAAAAATACATTTTATGTAGTGCTTTTTGTGCATTCACGCGTTTGACGCGAGTTGAAAAATCTGAACTTCTGCGTCAATTCGCGCCACGTTAACCAATCGGAGCCTGCTTGCTGCTGTCACGTGGTGAAGTGACGTGATAAACGGGGGAATGCCCAATTTTCAGATTATAATGTCATTTTAAATGTTTGGCCTCAATCAATTATTTTGTAATATGACTAAATGCCCGCGTGAAAGAAGGAATGACATTGTTCAGATGTTAACTATGAATGTGACACTGAACACTTGCAGTCATAGGCTACATTTCTGAACGAGATGAAGAAAACGCACATAACGTTAATTAAAGAAGTCATGTGACATACGTTATAACGAGTCATTAATGTATTTTAACTTATGTTTCATATAATAGAACCGAAGCTATAGATTGTGAATTTAAACATGTCGGGTTTACCAGCGGCAGACGTCAGGAGGACTAGCCGAGGTGAGGCTGCTCCAGGCGGGTTACATGAGCGCCCGGTGATCGCCTGGATCTCACGACTCCGAAACGTCAGATCAAATGTTTTCAATAGGCGCTATCTGTAAAAATAAACCACAGATTTGAGCTTTAAACAACTACATTCTCGACCGAACAACTCTTAAAACTACATTTTGTGACACAATAACAGTAGTATTTTTAAATTTCCCGCCTAGCCCTTGCCTCTCCCAGAAGAAGCGGATTTCGCCTCGGACGCGCGTCAATTTCGCTGCAAACGCTTGCTTTTTACGCGCGTCCATTTCGCTTTGGACGCGCGAATGCATTCAAAATGTTCAAGCGTCAAACTAGACGCGGCAGGTGCGAATTTGACGCGCTATTCGTGTCCGGTGTGAACGCACAGTAAGACCTGACGCACGGATCCATTATACAGTTACTCATGTGTTTTCTTTCTCAACCGTTTACATTGACTTATAACAGAACTGACTGCTCACCAGGACATCATGTGTGTGTTTGACTGTTTAAGTGCAATAAGCAGCGGAAAATAACTCAATTTAGTCGCTGGTATCGTGTATCTATTCTGCGGAAAATATTGAAATGTTTCAGAAATTTCAGTATCAATGCATCAAAATCTATATTTTTGACAACACTACATTGCACTGTGATGCCTTTTTAAAAGGCTACAATTGAAAAATGTATATATTAAATATATAAATTTAACCCGTCAAATCGATCTGCTATCGATGACATATAATTTGCATCTTTGTATGCACACTTATGATCTCGCTTATAATAATGCCCATCTCATGGAGTGAGATTTACTTAGAAATCCATTTTCAATTAGAAATGCAAAAAAAATGCAAACAATAATTAATTCAATGTGAAATTTAGAAGTAGAAAAAAATTCTGTATTATACAGTGTAGGTTGATTTTTTGGTTTCTTTTTTCTTGACATTTAAAATATTTCATTTCAATGATCAAAGATGAGTTTAAGGGATACAATTATTGACTGCAGAGGGACTTAAAAATAAAAAATAAATTTTTCTTCCAAACACCTCATTTCCATTGCATGTATGTGTGGTGTTGACTTAATTTTACAATGTGTGTTTCATCTCTGAAACATATAAAGCACTGACGCCCCCTGCTGGACATCACACTGCAGCTCATCTATCCACACACACACACACACACACACACACACACGCTCGAATACACTCACACTTGCACAAACGCTGGTACATACACAAACACAATCTCTCTCACACACACTCGTATACACACACACACAACACTCTCACTCACTCAAACACACACACACACTCGAATACACTCACACTTGCACAAACGCTGGCACACACACAATCTCTCTCTCTCGCTCACACACACACACACTCGAATCTCAAACGCTGGCACACACACACACACACAATCTCTCTCACACACACACACTCGTATACACTCACACACACACACTCTCTCTCGCTCTCTCTCTCACACACACACACACACACGAATACACTCACACTTGCACAAACGCTGGCACACACACACACACACAACACTCTCACTCACTCAAACACACACACACACACACTCTCTCTTTCTCTCTCTTTCTCTCACACACACACACACACACACACACACAGAGAGACTTAACAATGTCTACCACACTGTGTTCATAAGTCAGAACTGAATCTCTAAAACAAGTGTTAAAACTGATGCCACACAACACTGTGAGTATTCATTAGTGCTGTACAGCAGATTACAGTGATTACACACTGACCTGAGCTCAGTTTACATGCGCATCACTCCTGTCAGCTCACGCACTCCCTCAGGACAGAGTTATGAGTGTGTATTCATGTTTACTCACTCATCGGCAGGAATGTGAGTGTGTTTGAGGGGCGTCGGAGCGAGTCTCTGCATGTTCAACTAATCTACTTATAACACACAATCCCTCTCTCCGTGCTCGCTCGAGAGAAACACACACAATGTGCATGGTATCGATATTTTGAGGAAAGACGCGACGAGACTTAGCAACATTTAAGAAGATTGGTGAATGTTGGAGAAGAGACAGATTGATAAGAGACCAGACAGGGTAGAAAACACCACACTGTAAACCACAACAAGTTGGACATTTAAAGCGATCAGTTGCCTTCACTTTTTAAGTTAAGAAATGCAAAGTTTAAGTAGCAGAACTGGCAGATGTGTATTTTGTACTCATACCTTTTACTTAAAAATGTAATGTAGCCTCAATGTGAACATTTTTATTAGTATAAACTTCAATAAATGCTAACTTGTTAATTTGCTAACATGTTAACAATAGCACTTGCCGTACGAGTGCAGCGATACACAGCTTTAACTTCTGCTCTCAAACCACTCACCACTCGTCACCACGATGGGAACTTAAAGAGAAGATGTGTTTAAAGAGATGTGTGAACACTGTTGTTGAGTCAAAACCATTCATGATGATTCAAGAGAAGAAATGAGACAACATGAGAAAAGAAGAGATTTGTGGACTCTGAGAATATTAAAAAAGACACAAACAAG
>NC_136882.1:5246700-5269200 GCF_949152265.1 Phoxinus phoxinus | reverse complement strand
GGAAAAATGGATGCACTTTATTTTTTGCGGACGTCTCAGTCACGGCAGTGTTGGTTTAAGCTTTTGTTCTATACATTTAAAGGATGACTGTTTTGAGAACAAATCCCAAAATGATGCTGGCTTTGCCAGAAAACTGTTGCTCAAAGATAAGTCTGTGCAGACTATTCTGGACTCAACAACGACGACGCAAACTGTAAGTAATGTATTTAAAACTTTAAACTACTTTTTAAATACGCTGAATCCGCACAGGTTCTGGCTGGGGGCGTTAATAATTGATGCATAGGCACTGACGTCAGCCAATCATAACAGTGGGCGTTAACACTGAACTCTTAAAGGGGAAACACCCCCAAAACAGACTGTGTGAATCAGAGGATGAAAAACCGGGTGGGAAAAGGTCATAAATCACTACATTTTTAAAAAAAATTGTAAAAAAAACTATAGTAATACTATATTTGCACCTAAGAGAACATAATAATAAAATAAAATAAACCATGTCATGACCCCTTTAAACAAACAATATATTGACTACTAAAGCTGTTTTTGTCAATGGACCCTTTTCACAGACTGTGATGTCAAGAGATGTGCCTGAAGCCAAATCCCAAATTCAGAAAGGCATGGAAAATGGATAATGCATTCCCTTTAAAGGGACATGGTTCGGCTTGCTTTGGTATCGGTTTCATTACAGTCGAGGATAGTGAGGAGAGATGACTGAAGGATTTGGACCGATCCTGAGCATCATTGGTTAATATCTTATCTTGTGAAATGTGCAGTGAAGGGCCGTTTATGTTTTAAAGTCCATAAAAGTACAGCCATCCATCCATCCATCCATCATAAAAGTGCATCCATCCATCCATCCATCCATGCATCCATCATAAAAGTGCATCCATCCATGATAAAAGTGAATCGATCCATGATAAAAGTGCATCCATCCATGATAAAAGTGAATCGATCCATGATAAAAGTGCATCCATCCATCATAAAAGTGCATCTATCCATGATAAAAGTGCATCCATCCATGATAAAAGTGAATCGATCCATGATAAAAGTGCATCCATCCATCATAAAAGTGCATCTATCCATGATAAAAGTGCATCCATCCATGATAAAAGTGCATCCATCCATGATAAAAGTGAATCGATCCATGATAAAAGTGCATCCATCCATCATAAAAGTGCATCTATCCATGATAAAAGTGCATCCATCCATCATAAAAGTGCATCTATCCATGATAAAAGTGCATCTATCCATGATAAAAGTGCATCTATCCATGATAAAAGTGCATCTATCCATCATAAAAGTGCCTCTATCCATGATAAAAGTGCATCTATCCATGATAAAAGTGCATCTATCCATGATAAAAGTGCCTCTATCCATCATAAAAGTGCATCTATCCATCATAAAAGTGCCTCTATCCATGATAAAAGTGCCTCTATCATCATAAAAGTGCCTCTATCCATGATAAAAGTGAATTCACTGCCATTATAAAGCTTGGAAGAGCCAGGACATTTTTGTAATATAACTGATTGTATTCGTCTGAAAGAAGAAAGTCATATAGCCTACACCTAAGATGACTTCAGGGTGAGTAAATCATGGGCTAGTTTCATTTTAGGGTGAACTATCCCTTTAATACTTTGCATATTGATAGCGGCTTCCTATATAATATAATCATCCAGGTATGTAATAGTGAAAAAACGGAAAAGCATTGAAGTGTATATTTTTACATCCCCATGTCCCTTCAGGGGCTCCTCAGAGCGAGTCATTTCCTGGTATTTCCTAATAGCATATTATTCAGGTTCGGCACAGCTCAAGTGATGACACATCTCCACAGTTATTAGCATTGCACATCTAGCTAACTACTATACTTACATTCAAAATAATAATTGGGTTACACTTTATTTTACGGTGTCCGTGTTACAGTGTAGTTAGTTATGCATCTGAATACGGAGTAATAATAATTAACTACATGTACTTCTAGGGTTAGGGATAGATTTAGGGTTTGCATCATTTACCGTTATTACTACAGTAACTACATGTAAAACGTGTAACAGGGACACTGTAGAATAACCGGGTAATGTTAGGAGGAAAGACTTTATAATACTGTTGTTCCATCATTAATGAATAACTACACAGGAACAAATGAGTAACACAATGTTAACATACTAGTAGTTAACAAAAAACTCTGATTAATGAATTAGTAAATAATAGCACTCAATTTTTTACTAAGAACTACTATACAGGTTCATAATTAACATGAATAATGCACGAATTATACATAAATAATGTATAGTTATATAAAGGGATATAATTGAGTAATACTTGCTAATTAAACTAATTATTTGGATCAGTATTGGCATCAGTGAAGCGCATGATAACGCCCGGTCATGACTAACAGAAGAAGTCAGCTCCAGCATCGAGGTTCTCGTCAGGTTTGGGAGAGTCATTACTGTGAGTTCCCATGATCTTACCTTCAGAATAATAATAATAAATATAGCTGCAAGCAGCAATCACCGGGGCCAAGCGCAAGCAAGACGACAAGACATGCCAAAGTGGCTGGGAGTGTGAGACCCACTGCAGCAAGGAGCAATTAAAGACATTTGAAGATGAATTTTGGCAAAATGGTTGAAAAATCACATACAATAACTAAAAATATGATTATCACTTTCGACCAATAGGTGGCGCAGTTACGAAACTGATGTGATGTGGTCAGAGTGAAGTGACAATGACACATACAAAGTTTGGTGTCAATATGTCAAGGCATTGCAGATATAAAGCCTGAAAAGTCATTTTGGCATCATGACTCAACTTTGCCACTGCGGTATACGAAAACGGTTTCGTCTATCGACACGAAATCCATAACTTTTACTCGGCACGGTCTGGAGATGACACGATCCAATTTTGGTGAAAATCGGACGTTCGGTCTAGGAGGAGTTCGAAAAAGTAGGTTTTAAAAGAAAATAAAGATGGCGGACAGGAAGTTTGGCTGACTATGGCAAAATTGGTATCTATGTTTTCAGCATAACCCAAGGAATCTATTGAGATCAGTGTCATTACTATAGGCAAATTTATTCAAAAGTTATTAGCATTTTTGGAAATTTCATTATAACTTTTGACCAAAAGGTGGCGCTGTCTCATACATTTTTGAGTACCTTTAGGGCGTTGTACTGATGACCCATACTGAGTTTCGTAACGATACGTTCATGCGTTCATAAAATACAGCATTTTAGCACATAATTCAAAATGGCCGACAGCCAAAATGGCCGATATGGGAAAATTGGATATCAGTCAACTCAACACGACGCCCTGAATCTAACGAGACCACTTTTGTGATTTTTGGACAAACCGTTCAGAAGTTATAAGCAAAAACATAAATTCTTCATATCTCCGGACCAGTAGGTGGCGCTGCGCCGAAACGCAGCATGTAGCCTCAGGTCATGCTTGTGATGACATGTACCAAATTTGGTCTGAATCCAACAAAGCGTTGTGGAGATACGGCCTTACGTCTGTTTTCGCAAGCGCTACGTAAAATTTATTTGCGCGGTATTCGAGAACGGTAATTCGAATAAACTTGAATTCCATAACTTTTGGTCGTCAAGGTCTGGAGATGATCTGGTTCATTTTTCGTGAAATTCGGATCAACGGCCTAGGAGGAGTTCGAAAAAGTAGGTTTTTTGGAAAATTCAAAATGGCGGGAAAACTATTATGACGGAAAATGACGTCATAGGGTGCAGTCGAATCGTCATGAGCTCAGGAATCAGAGGAAAAAAGAATTTTGTTTCTAGCCCTTGTGGTTCAAAAGTTATTAGCATAAACATGAGTGAAACTTTGGACAGCTGGTGGCGCTAGAGGGAATGAGTCGGAGACTCCAAATTTGCTATGGTGATAGTTCAGGCTGTCCTCTATCACTGTGCCAATTTTCATAAGTTTCCCGCAAACGGTTCTATAGGCTGCCATAGACGCCCAGTCGGAAGAAAAAGAAAAAGAAAAAAAAGAAAAAGAAGAATAAGAACGGGAACAGATACAATAGGTGCCTCCGCACTTTCAGTGCTTGGCCCCTAATTAGTCATTCGTTTAGAAGGAAGTAGAGACACGCGAGTCATTCCAATCCAATACTTTACAAAAACCTCACAGTTTACAATGACTTCAGTCAACATGAGGTATTTTAAGTATATATTAAAACTGTTGAATTCATCAGAATGTCATGTAATTAACTAGATTATCAATTTTAATCAGACCTTGAGAACAAAAATGTCTTCATTTTTTATGATAGAGACAAAATCATGAGTAAAAAAGATTGATAAATCACACACTTGGATTGAAAGTTGGATTATTGATTGCACTACTTCAACAGTCAGCGCCGAATGGAGCCAACACTGAAATAATCTGAGAGTAAGAGCATTACTACATCGTCCCACGGTGAGGGTTTAAAGTCACGAGAGACGGCCTTGAGTCTGAAACTCGCTGACCTTCCAGCACAGTTGCTCTCTCCAGAGCAGGACTCACACTCACACTCAGCAAACACTCGCTCACACAGCAAACACTGACGAGACTGCGAAACACAAACACACAGAAGAAACTGAGTGAACAACACAAACGACACGCAGAACAGCCTGAAGAAGAGACTCGAAGTATTCACACATTGATGATTTCTCTACCCTTCCACAGAGTGTGTGTGTGTGTGTGTGTGTGTGTGTGTCCAGCACAGGTCTCTGTTCTGTCCTGTCAGTGGATGATCAGTTTGACTCCGGCTCTGGGACGGGTGTGTGTGTGTGTGTGTGTGTGTGTCCAGCACAGGTCTCTGTTCTGTCCTGTCAGTGGATGATCAGTTTGACTCCGGCTCTGGGACGGGTGTGTGTGTGTGTGTGTGTGTGTGTGTGTGTGTGTGTGTGTGTGTGTTTGTCCAGCACAGGTCTCTGATCTGTCCTGTCAGTGGATGATCAGTTTGACTCCGGCTCTGGGACGTGTGTGTGTGTGTGTGTGTGTGTGTGTGTGTGTGTGTGTGTGTCCAGCACAGGTCTCTGTTCTGTCCTGTCAGTGGATGATCAGTTTGACTCCGGCTCTGGGACGGGTGTGTGTGTGTGTGTGTGTGTGTGTGTCCAGCACAGGTCTCTGTTCTGTCCTGTCAGTGGATGATCAGTTTGACTCCGGCTCTGGGACGTGTGTGTGTGTGTGTGTGTGTGTCCAGCACAGGTCTCTGTTCTGTTCTGTCCTGTCAGTGGATGATCAGTTTGACTCCGGCTCTGGGACGTGTGTGTGTGTGTGTGTGTGTGTGTGTGTGTGTGTGTGTGTGTGTGTGTGTGTGTGTGTGTGTGTGTGTGTGTGTGTGTGTGTGTGTGTGTGTGTGTGTGTGTGTGTGTGTGTGTGGGACGGGACGGGGCACAGCTCTGCTGCAGGCTGGGGAAGCTGGAGAAAACTGACACTGCATACTTTCTTAATAGAAGTATCTGGTCTCACCGTAACGTGTTTCAGCCTCTCCTAAACTAAACATCGTACAGAAGACAGCACCCATATCATGTCCAGCTGAAGCTTCAGCTGCACTCTGAATTTGCGTTGAGTTGAACTTTATTGTCCATTCGGTTTGTCACAGAGCGGAAGTTTATCTTCGACATTGGTGACATAAATACATTCACATTACTGCCTAAAAACACACTGCACATTAACAACACTAATGCAGAATTTACTCAATTATACAATTAAACACCGTTTCAAATTTAAGGGAAAAAACGCTATAACACACGCTATAAAGCCAGACGTTCTTTTGTATCACTTTAGAAGATAATCACCGCCATTGGGAGAAACTATTTGTTATACACGTTTCTTCTGGCCAGAGGAATCTTGAGTCTACGCCCAGATGGCGTAAGCAGAATGAAGCAGAAGATTCAAAAGCAGAATGAAGAGGGCGAGTATGATCTTTAAAAAAAAAAATCGCAATTGCCATTTTTTTCATAAAACAATCAAACAAACCCTGAAGTGGCTGTTGTTCATGTCCAGTAATTTTATTTGCTTGATTAATTATTTGTGAGAGTTTGTTCTTATGTTTTAATGTTAGATTGCCGTACCATGAAACAATATTATATGCGAGAATACGCTCAATCATTGATCGATATAGCCATGGGCGTCAGTTTGGTTTGAAATGTGCTGAGGACGACTTCCGGTATGCCTCGTGGTGAATAGACGTGGTTTGGAAGTCGCTCCGTGAACACTCATTTATTTTATTTTCAGCAGTGCCATTTATTTATTTATTTTACTAAATATTTGATTTGTTGTTACATTAATAAGGAAGAATGCCAAAACCAGGAAAATCGGGGCGAAATATTGTAGAAATGCTGACTGACAAAGGGAGCGACCATGCTGCTAAGGCTAACGCTAGCGCCTCAGTACAGGTGGAGGAAAAGATCACGCCAGCTTCCTTGAAGGACCTAATTTCATCCACCATCCGCTCAGAAATCTCGTCACTACGATCTGAATTTCTGTCTGAAATTCGTTCTGCCGTTTCCACATTACAGACAACCCTGTCATCACAAGCTCAAAAGATCGGGGACATCGAAGAGGCACTCAACGACTCAGACGGCCGGTTGTCGGCGGTGGAGAAACTGTGCAGCACGCTGCAAACAGAAAACACCAGCCTCAAACTCAAACTGGATGACCTGGAGAACCGGTCACGGAGGCAAAATCTAAGAGTTATTGGAATACCAGAGGGCTCGGAGGGCCAAAGTCCGGTTGCTTTTATGACTTCTTTTTTTATTGATCTGTTTGGAGACGGTGCGTTTACGCGACCTCTGGAAATTGATCGAGCTCATCGTGTCGGCCAAAAATCTCAACAAAGCGCTTTTTCTAGACATATGCTGGTCCGTCTCCACCATTACCAAACCAAAGAACTCATATTGAAGCTGAGTCGCGAACTGGGCTCGTTAGAGTTTAATGGTGCTGTGGTTCGTATTTTCCCGGACATGTCTGCTGAGGTGGCGAGACGCCGCGCTGAATTCAAAGACGTGAAAACAGCACTCCGCAATGCTGGCATCACCTACGGAATGTTGCATCCCGCCAGACTCCGCGTCGACTTCCAAGGACAGCGCCATTTATTCCAGACTCCGCAGGCAGCGATGGACTTTGTTAGTACGGTCATTAAGTCTGCAACCAGCAAGGATTGAGCGACGGACATGTTGCAAATTTAAAAAGAGTTTACCACCCTGCTTTAAGTGAGTGTTTGTGTTATGAAAATGGAGGTAGGTAACGTTAGTCCACATTCAATCCCGAGTCGCTAAAATCTTGCCCCGTCCTATAAACTGAATACTGAGACTGAGTTGGATGCCATCCTACTGTTCTGCCTTTCTCTGGTTTGGATGATATGCATCATATAGCCTACTGCTGAAATAATAAACTATACTTAACTCCTGTTCACGGAGCACTGCCGAAAGGGCAGCTAAAGTTGCAAGAGCTAGTTACCCTAGCTGTTTTGTACCTGACTGTTACGTTCCTTTCAGTTAGGTTTGTTAGTGTTTCGTATGTAAGTTTTTTTTTTCTTTTTCTTTTTTTTTTTGCACCTTCAGCCTTTTTTTTACAATTACTTTTACAATTATCTTTATTTTATTTTTTCCCCTAACAACATTGAGCTAAGGTTCATTACCAATGCTTAATACATTCCAGGGGAAGGGGGGCTGTGTTAAATTAATTAGTTGGAACGTAAAGGGATTGAATAATCGAGTGAAAAGTATAAAAATATTTTCCAATTTATTTAAGTTGAAGGGAGATATATGTTTTTTGCAGGAAACCCACCTTAAGAACTCCAGCCATAAAAGCTTAATGAGGTCATGGGTGGGACAGGTGTTCCACTCTGGATTTAATTGTAAAGCTAGAGGTACAGCCATTTTAATTAACAAGAATACTCCATTTAATCCCTCTAAAGTTATTTCAGACCCCAATGGTAGATATGTAATCGTTTCGGGCACTCTTTATGGTATTCGAGTTGCTTTAGCAAGTGTTTATGCTCCTAATTGGAATAATCCAGACTTTTTTGCAAAACTTTTTTCTAATTTTCCAGACCTGAATCTTTACCAACTGATTATGGGAGGTGATTTTAATTGTGTCCTTAATACTGCATTAGATAGGTCATCCCCCAGACCAGCTATCCTGTCTCAATCCTCTAAAACAATTAACTCCTTTTTGGAGTGGTACGGTATAACTGATATATGGCGTCATTTGAATCCCAGTACTAAAACTTTCTCTTTTTTTTCTCCAGTTCACCATACTTATTCACGTATCGATTATTTTATCATTGACAGCAAACTTATTCCTTTAGTAAAGTCTTCCTCTTATGGAAGTATAGTCATCTCTGATCATGCCCCAGTAATTCTCGAACTGGCCCTCCCTGGGGGCTCTTTAATTTCAAATTCTTGGAGAATGAATGTATTACTCTTATCAGATAACCACTTTGTTGAGTTTATTTCCGAAAAGATCAGTACTTTTCTTGAGGTTAACTCTACTGAGGGAATTTCTGTATCTCTTCTCTGGGACACGCTCAAAGCTTATTTGCGTGGAGAAATAATTTCTCGTTCTGCTTATATCAAAAAGGTGCGGGATAAAAAGCTCGGGGAACTCTCTAGACAGATCGGTCAGTTAGACCAGAAATATGCACTAAGTCCAACCCCATTACTATATAAGGAAAGGGCTTTTTTGCTTTCTGAATATAATCTTCTTTCCACTAGCCATGCTGAACACCTTTTACTTAAGTCACGTCATCGATTCTATGAGTTTGGCGATAAACCAAGTAAAGTACTTGCATTACAACTTAGGTTGCAATCTGCAAGGAGCTTTATTGCTCAAATCCAAGACACAGCAGGGAATAGTATATCAGACCCTCAAGAAATTAATAATCAATTTAAACTGTTTTATTCTTCGTTGTATCAGTCAGACTCCTTCAAAGATGCTGATCTTATTGATCACTTTTTTGAAAATCTTGACATCCCTCAAATTAGCAACGAGTCCAAAACCAAATTAGAGGATCCTATTAGACTAACTGAAATTCAGCAAGCTATTGCTCAGATGCAGAGCGGAAAATGCCCAGGTCCAGATGGCTTTCCTTCAGAGTTTTTAAAGAAGTTCTCTCTCCAGCTCTCCCCACTACTACAGTCGGTTTTTGAAGAATCCCTAAATGATGGGCATCTTCCTCCCTCCATGCAGCAGGCGTCAATATCACTGATCCTGAAACCTAACAAAAATCCACTAGAATGTGGGTCCTATCGTCCAATTTCCCTTCTTAATGTAGATGTTAAAATCCTGGCTAAGATTCTCTCTCTAAGGTTGGAATCTGTTATTCATGACATTATTACTTCTTATTTTACTACTGGGCAGCAAATATTCATAGCATTTTATATTGGAGTCAGTCGCATTATGGTCTTTGTCACTGGGTGCCGGCATGGGTTGAAATAGAGTGCGATTCTTGTAGCCGAGTCTCTTTACATGCTCTATTATGTTCTTCTATTCCTATAAAATTTTCCCACTATTCTTCAAACCCTTTAGTTTTGCATAGTCTAAAAATTTGGCAACAATTTAGAAAACACTTTGGCTTTCAGAAAATGTCGGGTCTGTCTCCTATATATAAAAATCCTTCTTTTTTATCTTCCATTTCAGATGGAGCCTTCGCATTATGGTTTAGAAGGGGAATTGTAGATATTAATGATCTCTTCCACGATAATACTTTTGTTACTTTTTCATATCTGTCAGACAAATTTAACCTTCCGAAAACTCATTTCTTTAGATACCTTCAGACTCGCGAATTCATAAGAAATAAATTCTCTCACTTTCCTCATGCACCTCAGAAACAAGAGATTGATCAAGTTTTAGAGATAAAAGTCTCTAAAGGTGCTGTTTCTAATATCTACAAAACAATTTTTTCATTTACTGCGCACTCTGATTTTTCACCCATGTCTAACATAAAGCAGAACTGGGAAGCCGATCTTAATCATGTTTTTACGGATGAAGAATGGTCAAAGGTCCTCCGTCGAGTTCATACCACTTCTATTTGTGCTCGTCACTCACTAATACAGTTTAAGCTGTTACACAGAATATACTGGACGAAAGCTAAACTGTCCAAAATTTACCCGGATCTCGATCCTACATGTGACCGATGTCGGCAGGCCCCGGCTACTCTCTTCCACACTTTTTGGCTTTGCCCAGCATTAACCTCTTTCTGGACTTCAATCTTCAAGTCAATCTCGAATGTTTTCATGCTAGATGTTGAACCCTGCCCCTTAGTGGCACTATTTGGTCTTAATCCCACCAATGTATCTTTATCATCTTTACAGTCAAATGCTTTAGCTTTTTGCTTAATAATTGCCAAAAGGCTTATATTGATGAACTGGAAAAATCCTCTTCCACCCAGCTACTCTCATTGGATGCACGACCTGCTGCAGTTTATCCAAATAGAAAAAATTAGATTTACCATGATTGGCAGAACAGAACAATTTCATATGATTTGGCAACCTTTTCTTTTGTATTTTAAAAAATAATATTTTTTCTTTAAATAACCATTCTTTTGCATTTGACCCTAGCTGTTTTGTCCTCTCTCCCACCCTTATTTGTCTAAGAAACAGAGTACATAAAAAAGGGGAAATAAATTGTATTTGTTTTCTTGACAGATGGCTTTGATTTGTTAAAAATGATGTGAAGGTGTTGTAAGTTTTTTTTTCTTTTTGTTTATCTTTTTTTCTTCTTCTTCTTTCTTTTCTTAGTAATATTTACAGTCTTGCTGTATTTTATTTTTATTGATACCAGATTGTACATGCATACTACACTACTAGTATTTATACTTGTATTATTGGATAATGTATTAGCATGTTTTGAAGCAAGCAGATATAATCCTTTTTCTTTTTCTTTTTTCTTTTTTTCTCTTTTCTTTTTTTTTTTTTGAATCAGAGAGTAAGCAATCCGTCTGTTTAATTTTACCTGTATATTTTTATTATTATTATTATTATTGATCAATATGTTGATACAAACCTTGTATTGTTTTCCATTTTCTCTCTGATTGGTAAAACACCAATAAAAAGAGTTAAACTTGAAATGTGCTGAGGACAATGACGCATTCATTTTTTTCTCTTTCGTGCAGGTCATGTTTTGAAAGACGATGTCCTGTAGCTTACTAATGTAAGCTCTCCAAGCTATGCTCTCCACAGAACATAAAATATTCATTTTATTTTTCATGTTTGCATTTATGAGGAAAAAACAATGTTACGGACGTGACCGCTCTGAAAGCGGCACTAAAAGTCTGCTTTAAAACTTTCACAGAGACCTCAAACAGAAAGCACAAAACCTTTCTTTAAAGTGAATTTCGTTTTGTATTAATTGTATCTTAATTTTAATCAATGTTTCATCAACCAATTGCCTGGATTTAATAAATAAGTAAAGCAGATAATAGATATCACGACACGGAGGCGCCGGCGCATGAACTGGAGCTCGTTGTCATGATTCTGCCCTCGTGTCCTTGATTTTCTCTAGTCTTGAGGCAGGATCATGACAGAGCCATGTTTTGTGTGCAAGCACATGGCCTTTTGTTTGGGCCATGTGCTTGCGTTGTCTCGTCACTTAACCCCGCCCCCTTGTTCTCCTCGTTAGTCATTATTGTTTCATCTGTGTCACCTGTTGTCATTATTAGTTTCTCCCTATTTAATCCCCTTGTGTTTGCTGTCCTGTGCTGGTTCATTATTTGACGTTGTGAAATTCTGTGTCACAGTCGTGAGTACCTTGTCCGTGATTGTCTTGTTTAGAACAAGTGTTCTGACCCTGTTTATACTATTTGTTTTGTCTAGTTATCTACCAAGTCTTAGTTTAGTGTTGTCAGTCTTATTTTCCTTACCTGTCTTGTTTTCCCCCATCGTGGGTTTTGTTTTCCCTTTTCTGTTATTAATAAACTTCCTATATAGTATACGGTCTGAATTTGGGTTCATCCTCCACACAATCATAACAGAATGAACCAGCCAAAGAAGAACCCAGCAGACTGTAAGTCTTCTCCCGCTGAACCACAGTCGACTGACCAAGAACTATGGTGGCAGTCAGCCATCGCCGACAGTAGAAATGGAAGACTTCCATTCCCTCCCCAGGGTGAGTTGTCCCTGAAGAGGTATGCCCAAGTTGTGGAAGAGAAGAGATTCTTCCTGCCTGAGGTCCTGGTTTCTCGCTATTTCATCGCCGGCCTCAATTCTCCTCCTCTGTCTGAACGAGAGGAGCTGACTCTTCGCCCATTTCGAGCAGTGGTGGATTGCTTATCTCGGAGAGAGCCAAAGGATCCCACGAGGTTTTCATCTGCCATGCTTCCAGTGGTCCCGGAGGGTCGAGTCCTAGCTGTCGTCACTCATGGGGATCAGGCTCTTTCTGTTTCTTCTCCCGAGTTTTCATCCACACCCACTGATCTCCGTGGCAAACGAGGGAGACGGATTTCATGGGATTCTCCTTCGGAATCCTCTTCGACGGAGTCTACCCCTCCTGGGACTGTCTTCCCAGAACCTGCTACGGTCCCCGCGGAGATCCTTCAACCGGTCACTTGTTCAACTATGGTCTCGGCACCGCGACCTAGGAGAAAGAGGAGGAAGGGAGCCCCCCGTCCTTCATCTCTGCCTGGTGTAGAGCCCGCTGCAGCAGTGAATGCTGATCCCAAGCCAGCTGCAGCAGTGAATGCTGATCCCAAGCCAGCTGCAGCAGTGAATGCTGATCCCAAGCCAGCTGCAGCAGTGAATGCTGATCCCAAGCCAGCTGCAGCAGTGAATGCTGATCCCAAGCCAGCTGCAGAGAGTGCTGATCCCAAGCCAGCTGCAGAGAGTGCTGATCCCAAGCCAGCTGCAGAGAGTGCTGATCCCAAGCCAGCTGCAGAGAGTGCTGATCCCAAGCCAGCTGCAGAGAGTGCTGATCCCAAGCCAGCTGCAGAGAGTGCTGATCCCAAGCCAGCTGCAGAGAGTGCTGATCCCAAGCCAGCTGCAGAGAGTGCTGATCCCAAGCCAGCTGCAGAGAGTGCTGATCCCAAGCCAGCTGCAGAGAGTGCTGATCCCAAGCCAGCTGCAGAGAGTGCTGATCCCAAGCCAGCTGCAGAGAGTGCTGATCCCAAGCCAGCTGCAGAGAGTGCTGATCCCAAGCCAGCTGCAGAGAGTGCTGATCCCAAGCCAGCTGCAGAGAGTGCTGATCCCAAGCCAGCTGCAGAGAGTGCTGATCCCAAGCCAGCTGCAGAGAGTGCTGATCCCAAGCCAGCTGCAGAGAGTGCTGATCCCAAGCCAGCTGCAGAGAGTGCTGATCCCAAGCCAGCTGCAGAGAGTGCTGATCCCAAGCCAGCTGCAGAGAGTGCTGATCCCAAGCCAGCTGCAGAGAGTGCTGATCCCAAGCCAGCTGCAGAGAGTGCTGATCCCAAGCCAGCTGCAGAGAGTGCTGATCCCAAGCCAGCTGCAGAGAGTGCTGATCCCAAGCCAGCTGCAGAGAGTGCTGATCCCAAGCCAGCTGCAGAGAGTGCTGATCCCAAGCCAGCTGCAGAGAGTGCTGATCCCAAGCCAGCTGCAGCAGTGAGTGCTGATCCCAAGCCAGCTGCAGCAGAGAGTGCTGATCCCAAGCCAGCTGCAGAGAGTGCTGATCCCAAGCCAGCTGCAGAGAGTACTGATCCCAAGCCAGCTGCAGAGAGTGCTGATCCCAAGCCAGCTGCAGAGAGTGCTGATCCCAAGCCAGCTGCAGAGAGTGCTGATCCCAAGCCAGCTGCAGAGAGTGCTGATCCCAAGCCAGCTGCAGAGAGTGCTGATCCCAAGCCAGCTGCAGAGAGTGCTGATCCCAAGCCAGCTGCAGAGAGTGCTGATCCCAAGCCAGCTGCAGAGAGTGCTGATCCCAAGCCAGCTGCAGAGAGTGCTGATCCCAAGCCAGCTGCAGAGAGTGCTGATCCCAAGCCAGCTGCAGAGAGTGCTGATCCCAAGCCAGTTGCAGAGAGTGCGGATTCCAAGCCAGCTGCAGAGAGTGCTGATCCCAAGCCAGCTGCAGAGAGTGCTGATTCCAAGCCAGTTGCAGAGAGTGCTGATTCCAAGCCAGTTGCAGAGAGTGCTGATCCCAAGCCAGCTGCTGAGAGCGCAGATGCGGATCCCAAGCCAGCTGCTGAGAGCGCAGATGCGGATCCCAAGCCAGCTGCTGAGAGCGCAGATCCCAAGCCAGCTGCTGGTAGCTCGGTTACAGAGTCAGCTGCTGTGAGAGCTGCGGCCGATCAAGCTGCAGAAGCAGTCCTGCAATCGGTTTCAGCCCGTAAGAGGATGCCTGTTGTCGTTGCCGCTGAGACTCTAGCCGACTATCTTACTAGTCTTGTCAAGATCCTTGAAGTGCCTGTCAAACCTGTCATGTCTTCTAGTCCCGAGCCCACTGTGTCACCTAGCGCTGTTTCCGAGTCTGCGGCTGGAAGCGCTGTTCCAGAGTCAGCGGCTGTTACGGAATTGGAGATGAGGAGCGTAGATTCTGAGTCCACTTCGGGCGGCACTGGTTCTGAAGCTGCTTCTCAGAGCCCAATCCCTGTTCCCGCTCCACTGCCGCCTGCTACAACCCCTGTCATGTGTCCTGTTCCTTTTCCCGCTGTTTCCCCGGTCAAGATTCTTGTCTCTCCACCCTCAGCTTACCCTGTTGTGGTTCCCACTCCGCCGCCCACTGTACTTCCTGTCCCTGTTCAACCCCGGACTGTTTCCCCCAAGATTTCACCTCATGTTTCTTCACCCAAGTCTCCCCGGATTCCTCAACCCTCTGCCCGAAGACCCAAGACCCCCAGTCCACCCATCCACCCTGGACTATCCCCAATGAACTCTCTTGTTCCCCCGCCCCCCCTCCCGTGTTTGTTATTTTTATTGTTGCATCCCAACCCTGTTATTGTTTTTTCATGTTTGCCGTTGTTGTTATTTGTCATGTTTTGTTGGTTCGTGTCTATGTCTCAGTCTGTCATGTCCCGTGTTTGATGTCCCCTTGAGGAGCGTCTGGAAGCCGCTCCTTAAGGTGGGGGTTCTGTCATGATTCTGCCCTCGTGTCCTTGATTTTCTCTAGTCTTGAGGCAGGATCATGACAGAGCCATGTTTTGTGTGCAAGCACATGGCCTTTTGTTTGGGCCATGTGCTTGCGTTGTCTCGTCACTTAACCCCGCCCCCTTGTTCTCCTCGTTAGTCATTATTGTTTCATCTGTGTCACCTGTTGTCATTATTAGTTTCTCCCTATTTAATCCCCTTGTGTTTGCTGTCCTGTGCTGGTTCATTATTTGACGTTGTGAAATTCTGTCACAGTCGTGAGTACCTTGTCCGTGATTGTCTTGTTTAGAACAAGTGTTCTGACCCTGTTTATACTATTTGTTTTGTCTAGTTATCTACCAAGTCTTAGTTTAGTGTTGTCAGTCTTATTTTCCTTACCTGTCTTGTTTTCCCCCATCGTGGGTTTTGTTTTCCCTTTTCTGTTATTAACCCCCTGGGGTCGGCAATCACGCCGGCGTGATTTGCGCGTTTTTTTTCACATAGCAGCTGAATAAACTTAAAATACTCCGTCATTTGTGGTCATACAGACTTAATAAAAATGAAAAAAGAATCTGTGAGATGTCTACTTTTGTATGTGTCCACTTACAATCAAAACAAAACGTTGTGCTTTTGTAAAATAAAGAAATTAAACAGGGTGTGCTTTCTGCCTCTCCGTCTCGTGAACTTTTTTTTCTTGAGCACGTCTTTTAACATTTAAAAAACTCAGCGAATACTTGTCACACATTTGTGAGCTCTATATATTTATAATCATTTAAGTGTGTAGTTTTAAATTATCTGATTCAAAACGAAAACAAATATTCTCTGTTTAAGTAATTTGTATAAAACCAACAAGATATTCAGTTTCTCTAACCCTTCCTCATTAGTTTTAATGTGACCACACCCACACGCGCAAAACATATAGAGATGCAAATCGTCCATGTGTCGCGCGAACGCCCCCATTACCTCAACAACAAAGCGGAAAACTTTATCAGTCCTCTTCAGTCGTCGAGTTTGGAAGACATGCTGTGAGATTATTGGGTTTACATCTGAAGAAGAAGATCGCGATTTGAAGACAAGAACGATTTTAAGGTAAGAAATAATTCTGAATTATATTAGTTAGTGTTATTGTTGCATAAACTTCATATTGCCATTGAACTGTTGCTCGATGCTTCAGTGAATGTCCCCTGCACGCGCTGTGAGAGTTTGAAAACGCAGTCGCGCGACGTGCGTTTGAAAAGCAAACCATGATTTTACTCCAATCTCATTTCATAACGTCATATCGATGTAAACATTTGAAGTAACATATGATAATCAATATGTTTTTCTCTAGTGTAGTGTTACTGAAGTGTTCCTTTTTAACTATGCCTGCTATACTGTTCTTATTATTTGATTCAGCCCTGCTGCAAAAAATACTTTCTTAGTTAGTATTTTTGTTTTGTTTCCAGTCCAAATATCTAAAAATTCTTAAACCAAGAAGTGTTTACTAGAGAAGTAAAATGACATAAGAAATTCTATTTTGTTTTAAGATAAAAAGAAAGTAATTTAAGTAATTTTTGCTTAAAACGAGCAAAATTATCTGCCAATGGGGTAAGCATAAAAATTCTTGGTTTCCATTTGAATTAAGATTTTTTTTTCTTGTTTTCTATTCGAATTCAGATTTTTTTGCTTACCCCATTGGCAGATAATTTTGCTCGTTTTAAGCAAAAATTACTTAAATTACTTTATTTTTATCTTAAAACAAAATAGAATTTCTTATGTCATTTTACTTCTCTAGTAAATGCTTCTTGATTTAATAATTTTTAGATATTTGGACTGGAAACAAAACAAAAATACTAAGTAAGAAAATCATTTTTTGCAGTGCAGGTATATGCCTACAAGGCACAACAAATATATATATATGTATATATATATATATATGTGTGTGTGTGTGTGTATTTTGTAAATTTTAAAAAGGAATTTTCACCAGAAATCTAAAATGTATTCCCACAATCATGCAGCCCTGGTTTCTTCTTGACATCAGCATGCTCACAGCTTTTTTATATATATATATATATATTTTTTAGGTAGCTACCCGTCCTGCTGACTTCAACATGAGCATGAGGAGGTAAAGTGAAAAATCAAACACCTTGGAAATGACAGGTATGCACTATGTTTCAGGAAAGGAAAGGTGTGTGACTGGTTAAGTCTCTGTCTTTAGTTCAGTGTGTTAAATAATGTGCTTTTTGCCATTTGTTGTGTATCTTTGGATGATGTTGTGTTGTAAATAAATTCAAACAATCAAAAAGCCATTTTTTTTTAAATCTCCTCATTCTTTGTGCAAGGTAATGTAATGATAGTGCCTGAGAGCTCCTAATAGGGCCATTATGGGAGGCTCTTTGTCTCTCTCAGGTGTGAAACACTCAATATTCATGGTGGTTAACGCCTCCTCGCATAAAGCTTTCTTACACAAAACATGTCATACAAATTTTAAATCAATATATTGTCTTATCTGAATGAGTATTCAGGATGATTTTCACATAGTTTTGGAGCAAATATTCTAGGCTACGTGATACAATTTTCAAAAGCCTTGCGACGAAATAATTAGTTTGTCTTTCATGACATTATTTCAGTGACTTTTTTTTTGGTCATTTTCACAAACCACGCATAAATGTTATTATCTCAAAACTACAAACTTTTACATACATGCTGCTGACATATTATTGTAGCAGAGTTTGTGCTGAATGCAGTGTAATAATACTTTAGTCATGAAAATGTCACAAGTAACAGAAATAAGCACAAATGTTAGAGCATGTCAGAACACCTCCAGGACCCAGAAAACACCTCAGACCCCTGAGGGTTAATAAACTTCCTATATAGTATACGGTCTGCATTTGGGTTCATCCTCCACACAATCAAAACTCAGCATAGCCTACTTGCCACACAGACCTGAGAAATATATATATATTATCTACAGAACGCTTGAAATCATACTTTTAAACAGAACAATTCAAAACGAAAGAAAACTATGTAATCCGTATGAAATGTGCATTTCTCTCCGGCACGTTTATTAGCCTACAGCAAAGATCACGAGTCAGCATCGTCAACTTCATCTTTGCAGCCGACACTTATTAATAAACAATTAAAATGTCTCTTTGCTATATTTAACATATTCATAATCATTACTTTTGCCGGTTCTTTGTGACAGCTTTTAGGTGCATTATTGGCAGCACCACCCTATATGTAATAAAATACTCTCAAACCAACAAATGGTACTGTCAATATACTCAAAGTGTGAGGAGCAATTCATTTCTTTCTGACCGGAGACCAATGCCATATCATCGGCATACTTTATAAGGGAAAGGTTATCATCATCACACTGCAATTCATTTATACAGAAAACAGTATTGGAGACCGTACACATCCCTGCGGTACCCCAATATCCAAAACCAAGAAATCGTCCCGGGTTACGTATGTAACCCTAGTTCCCCGAAGGAACGGACGCTGCGTGGAATCGCAGTGGGGAACCGCCCCCAGCGTAGCGCGTCTGAATCATGAATGAAATCAGTCAATGGAGATAGAGTACACGCGAGTGACGTCATCGACCAGGAAGCTATAAATATCCCTTGAATACACAAGCCGCCAGCTTAAAGTCACTGAAGCAAGCGATCCAGGGGATGCAGGAAGTATGGCAGGACACGCAGCGTCCGTTCCTTCGGGGAACTAGGGTTACATACGTAACCCGGGACGTTCCCCTTCAGGAACTACCGCTGCGTGGAATCGCAGTGGGGAACGCAATAACCACGTCCCCATACGACCAAAACCCCGTAGTGTGTGCATTAGGGAGCACAAACTGACGAGAGAACCTGAGCCCCGGGAGTGGAGCCAAAGTCAAGACTATAGAATCTGACGAAAGTATGCGGTGAGGACCAGCCTGCCGCATCACAGACGTCCTGAAGAGACACTCCTGAAAGGAGAGCTTTAGAAGCAGCCATACTCCGGGTGGAGTGAGCCCGTACAGCCAAAGGTGAAGGCTGACCTGCCGACTCATAAGCAAGTGAGATGGCCTCGACCACCCACTTGCTCATCCTTTGCTTAGATGCAGGGCGCCCCTTGTTAGGTGGCCCAAAACAAACAAACAGCTGTTCAGATTTCCTCCACAGGGCAGCTCTGTGGACATAAGCATCTAAGGCCCTAACAGGGCAGAGCAGAAAAAGTTTCTCCTGGTCCGACGTCAGAAACGGAGGAGGACAAAAAGCCTGCAGTATGACAGGTCTAACTGGAGTAGTTGGAACCTTAGGAACATAGCCTGGCCTCGGATAGAGAAAAACCTTAGCCATACCAGGTGAAAATCCAGGCACGAGGGAGCAACCGAAAGTGCTTGAATGTCTCCAATCCTTTTGAGAGACGAAATAGCAAGCAGGAAAATAGTTTTTAGAGTAAGGAACTTCTCAGAAACTTCTTCAAGGGGCTCGAAAGGAGCTAAGGAGAGGCCCTCCAAAACAATGGCCAAGTCCCATGATGGTACCCTCGTGCATACTGCTGGCCTCAGCCTCAAGGTGCCACGAAGGAAGCGAGATACAAGTGGGTGTCTCCCGAGAGAACCTCCACTCGAAGGGGCGTGGTAAGCAGCTAGGGCCGCCACGTACACCTTCAGTGTGGAGTGGGATAACCCTGTAGAGAGACGGTCCTGCAGGAACTCCAGCACTGTACCAACCGGGCAGTTAACTGGGTCCTGCTGGTGCTCACTACACCAGGAGGTGAAAAGTTTCCACCTCGCGGCATAAAGCCTCCTTGTGGCGGGAGCTCTGGACTGGAGGATGGTCTCAACGACCTCAGTCGAGAGACCAAGATCTATGAGCCGGGCCCCCTCAGAGGCCAAGCCCACAGCTTCCACATTTCTGGGCGAGGGTGAAAGATGGCACCGCTCGCCTGAGATAATAGGTCCCTCCTGATCGGTATCTCCAGGGGAGAGACGTCGAGAAGGGACACCAGGTCCGAAAACCATACTCGGGCCGGCCAGAACGGGGCTATCAGGAGTAGCTTGACTCCGTCCCGGCGAACCCTCTCCAGAACTCCTGGGAGCAGAGCAATCGGGGGAAGAGCGTACAGGCGAAACCTCGGCCACGCCTGTACCATAGCGTCCAACCCCAGCAGGGCTGGATGGCTGAGAGAGAACCACAGAAGACAATGTGATGTCTCTCAGGGAGCCAAGAGGTGTACCTCGGCACAACCAAAGTGCTCCCAGAGGAGCTCCACCACCTCGGGGTGAAGTCTCCATTCCCCGGGCCTCGGCCCCTGCCTCGACAGGATGTCCGCCCCCTGATTTAGATACCCCGGGAGAAAAATCGCTCTCAGAGACAGAAGTTTCCCCTGGGACCATAGAAGGATCTGACTGGCTAAATTGCATAGAGGTCGCAACCGCAGACCCCCCTGATGGTTTATATATGAGCCCACCAATGTGTTGTCTATCCGGACACGGACATGGTGGCCCCTTAGGTCTGGGAGGAAGTGTTTCAGAGCCTGAAACACTGCCAACATTTCTTGACAGTTTATGTGCCATAGGAGATGATGGTCCTGCCACAGACCCTGAACTGGGCGACCACTCATGATCGCCCCTTGTTGTGGAAGAAAAGATACATGGAAGTAGGCGTCCTTTAGGTCTATCGTGACAAACCAGTCCTCGGACCTGATTTGTGACACGATCTGTTTGAGAGTAAGCATCTTGAACTTGAGACTCCCTATAGTGTGATTTAAAATACGCAGATCTAGAATCGGACGCAACCCCCCGTCTTTCTTTGGAACAATGAAGAACCGGCTGTAATAGCCTGACTCCCTGCTGGGAGGAGGAACCCGCTCTATAGCTCCTTTTTGAAGGAGAGTCATAACCTCCTGTTCCATTACCAGAGCCTGCTCGGGGCCCACCACAGAGGGAAGGACCCCTCTGAACCGAGGCGGACGAGACCTGAATTGTATGGCGTAACCTCTTTCGATCGTTTGCAGGACCCCACGAGACACATATGGACGGTTTTTCCACTCTACTAGACATTCTACTAAGGGTACCAGCCTCTCGGGGCTGGCCTCTGGTTGAACACTCTGAGTGACAGACACAGTGCCCTGTAACGGCAGGGAACGACTGGTCTGAACACTCTAGAACCCTCCTTAGAGGCGGCGAGCGTCCCTCAGGAAAGCACTCGCCGGACCCTTCTACGCCCTGTTTTGGCAGGGTTAGTAGAATGGGCCCCTGAGGACGCCTGGAGAGACAGGGCACCCTTAAGGGAGATGAACTCAAGTCTCTTCCGGCGGGTATTACCCGGGCCTCGGCCCCTAAACATCCTGAGTGACAGACACAGTGCCCTGTAACGGCAGGGAACGACTGGTCTGAACACTCTAGAACCCTCAGAGGCGGCGAGCGTCCCTCAGGAAAGCACTCGCCGGACCCTTCTACGCCCTGTTTTGGCAGGGTTAGTAGAATGGGCCCCTGAGGACGCCTGGAGAGACAGGGCACCCTTAAGGGAGATGAACTCAAGTCTCTTCCGGCGGGTATTACCCGGGCCTCGGCCCCTAAACATCCTGAGTGACAGACACAGTGCCCTGTAACGGCAGGGAACGACTGGTCTGAACACTCTAGAACCCTCCTTAGAGGCGGCGAGCGTCCCTCAGGAAAGCACTCGCCGGACCCTTCTACGCCCTGTTTTGGCAGGGTTAGTAGAATGGGCCCCTGAGGACGCCTGGAGAGACAGGGCACCCTTAAGGGAGATGAACTCAAGTCTCTTCCGGCGGGTATTACCCGGGCCTCGGCCCCTGAACATCCTGAGTGACAGACACAGTGCCCTGTAACGGCGCACCGGCAGGGAACAACTGGTCTGAGCACACTAGAACCCTCCTTAGAGGCGGCGAGCGTCCCTCGGGAAAACACTCGCCGGACCCTTCTACGCCCTGTTTTGGCAGGGTTAGTAGAATGGGCCCCTGAGAGCGCCTGGAGAGACAGGGCACCCTTAAGAGAGGTGAACTCAAGTCTCTTTCGGCTGGGACCACCCTCAGAGCCCTGACGCTGAAACCGCCAGGACCTTTTTGACGCGGCCTTCTTAGTGACAACGACTGACCTCAGATCAGCGCTGCCCCGAGAAGGTCGCGCTGGAGAGCGCCCCGCCTCGTCCCTCCAGTTTCTCTGCGGGGGGGCACGAGACGCGACGCTCTTTTTCTGCTGCTCTCTTTTTGATGTACTTGGCTGCTGGGACTGCCCTCGCTCAGCAGCCCCGGTGCGCAGATTGAGAGGAAAAAATTTAAGAAAGGTTTCCGTCTGCTTTTTCTCTTCCTGGAGCCTCTCGGTGACAGAGAAAAGAGCGTCACCGAAAAGGCCCGCAGGCGAAACGGGAACATTTAAAAAGAAAGTCTTGTCTTTCTCTCTCATTGAGGTATGACTCAACCATAAATGTCTCTCTGTGGCCACCATGGCTGCCATAGACTGGCCGATAGATTTAGCGGTCTCCTTGATGGCACGGAGAATGAGATCAGCAGTCTGCCTGAGCTC
>NC_136882.1:5196700-5241700 GCF_949152265.1 Phoxinus phoxinus | reverse complement strand
GAGGCTATAACAGGCTTAATCTAAACTTACACTACAAACTAATACTGTGACATAGAAATACCATGTACCAAAATACCAAATAGACTCTCTGTCAGTGTGTGTGTGTGTGTGTGTGTGTGTGTGTGTGTGTGTGTGTGTGTGTGTGTGTGTGTGTGTGTGTGTGTGTGTGTGTGTGTGTGTGTGTGTGTGTGTGTGTGTGTGTGTGTGTGTGAGAGAGAGGAAGGAAGTGTGTGTTGGAGGTCAGTCACTGAACAATGCATCTGTAACGCTGGCAGAGAGAGATCAGTGGGAACCAGGATGACCAGTCCCTCGTCTCCATCTCTGCCCCACTCTCTCCCACAATTACCACCAGCATCACTCACACACACACACACACACACACACACACACCTCTTCAGATGTTATAAACACACACAACAGTGGACAATAGTTCATGCTACGGCTACGATTACCCAGATACGTGTAAAAACGAATTCAAAATATTCAGATTTTGAACAAAATAAAAGTTTCTCGTCCACACTAAAACATCAGAAAACATTTAAATCATTTCATTAGCAAATTACTCGATCGTATTTTCCGTGTCTGCCCCATGTTTTGCCGCACGAGGACAGCAATTGCAGTACATCTTCTGTCAGCTTTGCAGGAATGTAATATGAAGATCGTAACAAGTATCCTCCGCGACACTGAAAGTGAACAGCTCCACGCTTACATTTCCTCAGGAGCAGCTTCTGATCCTCGACTGCAGTTACCCCTCCACTACAGGGCGATATCTGACTCCGCGCATTGATTTCCAGGGGCTTTTTTTAACCTGTAAAGTCACCTGGGTACTTTTTCCCCACTCTTTTATTAGTACTGTGAATTCGGACATACTTCTTTTGTCATTTAGCCTACTATATAGCCTAGTAGGGATGTGCGCATTGACTAGGCTAATTTCATAAACAATTTTGCAACCGACTAGTCTAAACCTCAACCACGCCACACACACTAGCCTACCTAATCTATGTATGAACAGCCAAATCCGATACTGAATGCTGCCTAAAATAGGTCAGATCATGCAAATGTGTTAGCATTGCATTATGATCATTGTATATTAAACTTAAGCGCCATTATAGACTTACTTATTCAAATCAACTGAGTCAATAGGCTGCTCAGGACCAGTAAGTGCAAACCTAATATCCTATTATAAACAGATCTCCTCAGTCAGCATGTTACGGTATTGTGGTTCGTTACCGTTACAATGACAGGCGGCAAAATTGCAAGAAAAGCTTGACATGTACTGACAACTGTACATTATTTATGCGTATTCTCTTCGTTAGGATGTTGATATAGCAAGTGCCAAGTAAGTTCATTCATAATGTTTCTCCTTTAATCTGATATACAATTTCATACTGTATTGTCCCTCATAACCGGTAGTATAACAAGCCTATAAGCAAGTTTAATTGTTATAGGCTAAGTCTAAGTAGTTTGACATGACATAGAAGAAAACTGAAAAGGTTTGTGTATAGGTTATTTTTAGGTAAATCTGTTTATTTAGTTTTCTGCCCCCAGATATGCACTTTTTAAAAATAATATATAATTTTTAAGATGTAAGATTAACATGACGGTAATTTAAACATGGCCTTTGTAAAAATGTAAAGCAAAACATTAAATGTGCAAAAAATATATACCGTACACTGTATATATGTTAGTATTTCTAAATCGACTACCAGCCTAATAATCGTCTAATCGACTAGTCGAATAGTCTCGCACATTCCTAGTAGCCACAGTGTTTATGAACTGGTCACTGAATCATTGAATCATTGACTCGCCCAATTGGTTCAAAAGGTCGATTCATCCATCAAAGAATCACCGCTGTGTGTTTGCTCAGCGCCGCGGCTCAGCTGTCACTTTGATTGTAATTATTTTCATTGATGAAAATAATTACAGTGTTGAGCTTAAAATGCAAGTCACTTAATGTTAACTTGTTGATTTTATACAACAGTTTAATAAACAAGATCACATTTGCAATCGTGCTAATATTTTGGGAAAACTGCATTCTTGCTCGTGTGATGTCGCTTAACTATAAATATTAAAAACAAGGGGATTTTATTTGCAGCCATGTCTCGAATTTGGGTGGCATTTATATCAATTTTGGTGGCATTTTTTGCAGCAAGCCCATGATACTTTCCGACCCCGTTTTTGATAATCCGATATACATCCGATATACATACAACATTGGCTACATTGGTCAATGCTGCAAAACACGTCGTAAATAGAAAGCTTTGACGCTCTCCAGAGCGCAAACACAAATACATATTTTGCCAAATCTGTTTCACTTATATGCTATTATTAGTTGTATTGGTAATAGGCTATTATCAGCACCACTGCAGAACCGGGCCTGATCGGGTCGCACTGTAGAGCCCTGAGATATTCATCGTGTCATCGTTTTCGAATGCATCTGCTTTCGCAGGAAAAGTGTGAACAACAGGCCAAAAGAAACATAGGGAAAAGATGCGTTTTCAAATGCTGTATTAAAGTAGATGTATGAGGTAATATCTATAATTGGTTTGAAGACAAAGCAAAACATGGATGATTTCAGCACACTTAAAAAATGCCTGATTAAATATGCCTTTGTTATTATGACGTCATATATTTGATGTGCCAACACAGAACTCATGAAAGACTGAGTTCATTTTAAGGGCAATATTTTTATCAGGTCTGGTTATTAAACGAGGCCTGCTGGTGAATGTTGGGGGTAAACATAACCCTTCAAGCAACTGTGTGCTTGTGTTTTACAAAGCCACTAAGGCCACATTTACACATAGCCGGATATTTAGAGAAACCGGCGTTTTCAGAAATCTCCACTTTAGCCGGAGTTTTTAGAAATAATAATTTTCTGTGATAAAAACGGGGGTTTCGTGTTAGTGAGAGGCCAAACCGCCGGGAAATATCTGCGTCTTCCCTTCGTGTAAACGGGGCCTAAGAGTGCCTAATGCCTAGCCGAACAAAGTCCATGATTAGTCAAAAGCATAAATAGAAATGCAGCCAGATGACTTTCACAGACAGTCAGAAGATCTGATCACAGGGCAGAAATGAATGAACCCTGAAATACAGCCGGTGTTTTATTAATCGTAGTGTTGGTTAATATCAGCATCACTACTCCTACAGGGTAACAATAGCAATTTCAGTCTGCCTATCGTTCATATCATAGCACGGAGAATGCACTTATTAAAGTCACTAATGATTTGTTGATGGCTATGAACACTGGACTTCTTCTTGATTTAAGTGCAGCTTTTGACACCATTTCACATAGTATTATATTAGAGAGGTGATTTCCATTGGAGTCACTGGTATTCCTCTCGATTGGTGTCTAAAGATCATAATCGCGTCGGACTCAGTTCATCTAAATTGAAAAAAATTAAATCGCGGACATCTCAGATTACTAGTGGCATGCCTCAGGGCTCAGTTTTGGGCCCTCTTCTGTTTATTATTTATCTATTGCCTTTAGAACAATTTTTCCACAAAGTTGGTATAAACTTTCATTAGCTACATTTCCATTACCCATTCAAATTGC
This sequence comes from Phoxinus phoxinus, assembly GCF_949152265.1. Taxonomy (NCBI): domain Eukaryota; kingdom Metazoa; phylum Chordata; class Actinopteri; order Cypriniformes; family Leuciscidae; genus Phoxinus; species Phoxinus phoxinus. Next base: position 5,238,147 of record NC_136882.1, on the reverse strand, counting down.
GCAAACTGAAATTGCAAATTTAAAATACGGCCAATGAAAACACGTAAATTTAGCAAAAACCTCCCATATATCGCAAAAAACACATTTTTACGCTCAAATGAGGTTTTTCAGGCAATTCGAAAGAGGAATATTTTGCTAAACAGCAATGTAAACTTTTTTTTTTCCGGTCAGCTGACGTATGTAACAGGCGATCATTTTTTAAAGAATGCGCGGTGTGTTTGGACAGAAGACGAGCCAGTTCTTTATTAAACTCATAAAAAGACAAAAATTATTACGGGAATACTGGATTCTAAACAACAAAGAAATGCCACAATTGATCAAGACGTTGAAGCAGATATGAGGGATAAACACCTCATGTGTGTTGCTCACAAGTAAGGGGATTTTTCCTAGCCATTAAAGATAAATAATTTTTTGTTGTTGTTGTTGTTGTTCATGTATCTCATTATTTGTAAGGTGTCTCATAAATAAAATGAATTATTATAATTTTTATAGAGTGCAATAGTCAGGTTCAGGAAGTAAAAATCCCAATATTTTTTTTCCATAGGGGATATCAATTTTAACGATAACTTTAACTTAAAGATAGACCTACGTTAAGCTACGAGGTTGTTAATAAATGGAATAGCCTATGCTTTTGTTGAAATCATCACTCCACAATAAAGCTGAGCTTTTCTTGAAAAAAAATCTTCATGTCTTAAAATAGTTTGAATGTAACTCGACACCCTTGCCTCATTTAGTATACGCGGTTCTATGAATATGCAAATGAGCCCCGCCTCCACTCACTCACTCAGAGATCCACTGGTTGACGATCACACGTTGATCTGATTGGTAGTTTGTGACGTCAGAAACACCAGCGATTTCACTTTGGTCTTTGGTTCACTGCAGTTTTAAGCAGAAAATACTCCTCGACTTATGAATGTTTCTCTTAAAAAATATTAAAAACACCAAATAGACAATGATTTTTACCACAGGGACTTTAAAGACTTGACTTGATCCTTTGAACGTCATCCTAAAGCAACCTAGCAACACCCTGGCAACCAGGCAGCCACAACAAGTTTTGCACAACACTGCACTTCAGAAAATGCACAAATATTGTTTCATGTATACGATTTGAAACACAAAACTCATATCTACTTGAAGACATCAGAGAGGAGGATTTCACAATCAACCTATCTCACTGTCCAGAGAGGGTGGGACTGAATCAAACCGAACACCCGATTCTAGATGAAGTGCAAAATAAATACAGCCATACATACAGTTTACACGCCTAAACACACACGTGTGGGACCAACACACAATACATCCGTGTTCACCGGCCCAAACCATGCAAATGTGACACAATCTAGCCTTTGTTCCGTAACACGGTCTCATTTCATTTGTATGTACATGTATAATGCAGGAATGTAAGCGTGTGTGAACACACACATTCTTGGCCCACCATACACTCATTCTGACAGTTCTGATCTTCAGATTCAGAGCGTTCTGGGATTAGTCTCTCCTAGCCTGTGTTTTAAGACTAGCATGTATACTGCCTTATATTTATATGAAACAGAAAGCATTATATATGGAACGATAAACATTTCTGTGCTACGTTGTTGTCACATGACCTCAAGGCAGAGTCCAATCAGCATCATGGAAACAAAAGCTTTATTTTGCACTTTCTGACTTACACATTCAAATGTAGGGACGGACGATATTAGAAATGTAACAACCAATAGAAATGTGGGATTATTGTCTTTGTTTATTGCACTTAAACGCTCAAATACACACAAAGTCATGTCAAAGTGCCTGTGTCCACATAAACAATTGTTGCACACTTGTATCTCTGTTGTTCTATTGTATTTATTTGTCCTTTTGCCTTTTATTTGGTTTCTTATTTTCTTACTTTCTTACTGTCTGTTGATTTGTGTTCATGAGCTTGATAACGGAGTTTGGCTGGCATGTTGAAATTGGACCGGAGAATTGTGCAATTTCACTGTTATCTATCCTTCTGTCAATGTAACAACCTTATTTTAAAGCAAAAATAACTACCGGTATATCAAGATTCAATATCTCCAAATCACTCTCATGCTATCTTAAAAATAAAGGTTCCAAAAGGGGTTTTCACAGCGATGCAAAAAAATATAAAAGTGTGTGAAGAACATTTTAACAATCTGAAAAATATTTTCTACTATAAAGAACCTAAACGTTCTTTATTAAAAACATTGATGGCAATAAAGAACCTTTATTTTTGGCCATTTGTAACTATTTTACACTTTACACATTATCTATGTTTCCATACAAATCACATCTCATACGGAACAACTTATGTTTCCTCATGAGATCAGGCTGATATTACTCATTGTGCTCTGTTGTTTACTGCACATTTTGGCAAATACTAGCCCGGTATACCATGCGTACAGTATGCATACCGCATAATCAGTCGGTAGTATGCTAGTATGCTATTCTGCACACAGCCCTGTGAGCTGTTAACTCACTTTAAATGGTTATAATTCAAGAATGCTTTGGAATATAGACCTACGTTTTGACTTGTTTTAAAGAAGAAAGCACTTTAAAAAAAATGAAAGCATGAAAAAGTTATGGAAGTTTCATTTTACTGTAAATCAAATGTACTGTACCAAATATTTATCATTTTATATAAAATATGCATTTTACAAAATTATTTTACTAAGTCTAACCAAGTTGTGTTCCAAATTTGAAGTTGATATGACAGAAATTGAAGTTCCCATGAGATTTTGTTTAGGCACTGTACCAAAAATAGCCACCAGGTGAATTTAGTTTTGATGCATTTTGCTAATAAATTATGTCCAAATATCACTTCCATCATGAAATATGGAATCTCGAGACTCAGACCTTTCCGACAATATGCATTTTCAAGAATAGAAAAGGTTTTGAATTTGGATTAGTAGTTTAAATTAAATGTTGTAATATGAAACCTGACACCGCCCACTATGGGGAGGAGCCTGCTAAAATAATTTAGAGAACGGGGTTTACATCCAATTTCAAAACGGTTTTCTTTCACAGGATGATTTTTGAGTTCGTAAGCTTTCGAATGACACCTAATTTTTGCCAAGTGTCGTCTTTGAAAAGAGAACAAACTTAAAGGGGCTATGTGTAGTTTTCAGCGGCATCTAGCGGTGATGTTTCAGATTGCAACCAAAACGTTTAAAAGCGAGTGCTCGAGCGCGTGCTTTCATTATTATGTGGAGTTTGTGTTGGAGTCTGTGTTGTGCTGGTCGTCAGTATTAGCAGACTCCATGTCATAAAGTTGCAGTGTCGTCGCTGTTGAGTGCAAAGTCAGTAGACGAGGCGAGAGGCTCGCATGAAGGTCTCAGTCACGTCACTGGATTTCGTGGCAAATCCAGCCCGGAGCCTTCACATAGAAATAGGAATACTTGCTTTCAAAGGTAATAGCAAAACCCACCAATTTGCCTTTGGCTAAGCCACGCCCTAGAATGTAGATTGACCAATCACAGCGCAGCCAAGAACGAGCTCCAAAGAGGTCCGACACTTCTTCACAGCGCTCCATTGACTTCAACTGGGCGTCTCATATGTTTGGTCTCGGCAGGCTATTACCGTCGCAGTTTTATCAGAAATATGGTTAACCGTTGTGCCTGGGGCATTTGTAACACAGATACGCGTTTCCCAGAGAGGTTGGAGGGGGTGTCCGTTTTTTCCCCTTCCCAAAACCGAAGTCAAATCCTGACAAGTGTCGTCTTTGGATTAAACTGTGTGGACGTCCTCAGTCAGCGAAACCCCTCAAGATCAACAACACACTTTTGTGCTCTAAGATACATTTAGCTTTTAACCTTACTGTGAAGTTATACTAGTTAGACAGTTTTATGCTGGTTTAGGTTATGATTTCGGTTCTCTACCCTAATTGTTGATACGCTAGCACACGCTGCTAATAAATACGACTTTATACTCGCGTAGTCCGTTTGCTTTGTATAACGATTATAGAAGTGAATAGAGACCCAGCTCTGCATGAACAGTGTTGCTCCTGATATTGTGAGTCACAGCCTCCGTCTCCATTAGGATATGCGGTGGATAATTTTTTGACTGTGACCGTTATGCTTTTGCCTCTATTTGGATGCCTTGTTGTTGCTTGCGGTTCACCGGTATGTCTTGAATATAGCCTTCGAACGCATATTGCAGCCACTTTTGCCTACTTCTATCGGACACTTTATTTGCTGCTTTATAAAAGTTTGATAAAAATGTCAGCAGGAAGAGTCACAGCATAAGCAATGTTGATACCAAACCAGAGCCCAGATGAAGTTGACGGACATAGCAACAGTAACTAAGGGGGGGGCGGGGCTTAGCCAAAGGTGAATTGGATCATTTTATTGTGAGATTACAACCCCTTCACACAAAGGCACTAAAAAATTGATTAATTTTAGTAGACAAACTACACATAGCACCTTTAAGTCTGTAAAGCATTCAAGATTTACCACAGTTTAAGTTGGAAATTAAATGTTCAGGTCTATACTCAAAAAGTGAATAAACGGATTATAAATACATCGTAAATATACTTTACTGTCCAATAGTATAAAAAAATCCCCTAAAAATACTACATTTTAAAATCTAAAATATAGTAGGCTACATTCATTTCATTGACAAAAAAAGAATAAAATTCTGTAATTTTTGACCGACACGCAAAGAGCACCAGAGGGTTAAACAACACAAGTTGAGTTTCTGTGACTCATTCACACAAGTCTGGACTCAAAGCACTTCCTGTCGGCGATGTTTGTTGGGTTCAGAGGAACACCTGAAATGTGCAAGAACACTCAGTCTGTAAGTAGTCATTTAGCTGAGGCTTTTATCCAAAGCGACTTACAGCAGCGGGTCAGTCGTCTTCCCCGAGGTTAAGGTTCTTACTCGGTTCAGGGCTCACCGCTTGTAAACATCTTTAATTACCAATCCAGATCGTTAGCCACTCCATCACACAGATTGTGTAGCACGTCGGCTCAGAAACACACCGCCTCTCTCACATCCTCTCCGTAATACACTAATAATAAATCAGCGGCCGTGTGTTTCTGACTCTCTTTCCCTGTCAACGGCTTGGATGAAGTCCATTTCTGTATCCAAATAATGTCCATGGAAAAATGGAGCCATCATTCAGGATAATATCACACACACACACACACACACACACACACGTTCTTGCTACTCAGTCCATGAACTCTCCCTTAATTAGTAATAATTAAAAATGTAAATGCAACCACCTGCATTGATGCCTGATTTTATTCTGAGACTTATTCATCTAAAGAGTTAAATCTGTAAAAAATAAAAAATAAAAATAAAAAAATAAAAATTATATATAGCCTATATACACACACTACCAGTCAAAAGTTTTGGATCGGTAAGATGTTTAATGTTACAAAAGATTATATTTTTTAAAAAATGCTGTTCTTTTGAACTTTCTATTCATCAAAGAATCCTGAATATATATAAAAATCACAACTGTTTTCAACATTAATGATAATAATAATTAATGTTTTTTTGAGCATCAAATCATCATATTAGAAGGATCATGTGACACTGAAGACTGGAGTAATGATGCTGAAAATTCAGCTTTGATCACAGGAATAAATTACATTTTGAAATATATTAAAATATAAAACAGCTGTTTTAAATTGTAGTAATAATATTTCACAATATTACTGTTTTTTTTATTTTCTAGGCAAATAAATGCAGCCTTGATGGGCAGAAGAGACTTATTTTAAGAACATTCAAAATCTTACCGAACCAAAACTTTTGACAGGTAGTGTATGCATTAACTTATTAACTGTTAATGTCATGCATTTGATTGATTCTTCACACGAGTGTTTCTTCCAGTGCAGTGTAACACTGGTGCACGTGACATGACATCAAATCAACCAGATACAAATATAGCGTTCAATGTGTTACCCAAAGTTTCACTTTTACAGTCTCAGCCCTTTACAGTCACCTGGCGTCTCAATCCAACCCACAACCTTCTTCTGACCGCACTTTCAGTGTGTAACCACTACGCCACAGTACACACGGTACAAAAGGTCCACTTGCAGTGTGTGTGAGGGACACTCACCAGCAGCACCGAGGACCGCACCGCCTCCGACACGCTCTGCCGCAGCTCGGCCGCCGTGCCCGGCTTACTGAGCCCGCGGGTGAACCTGCGAGTCTCCGTGTGAGCCGGCATCGACATTCCCACTACAAACTCTCATTAACTTCCAGTGGACTGTTGAAAAAAAATCAACTTAAAACCATCCAAAGTCCGTTTTCTACAGGCGCGCGAGTGCCCGAGATCTAAACCCCCTCGCTCTGCTGCCGTTAACTCTCATGTCCAGATAACCGCGGTGTGTATCCGTTACTCCGTATTCCCGGGGGGTTAAAGTCTCCTGGAAGTTCCTGCGGTGTAAATGAAGCACTTTCCCGTGCTGTCATGCTCTCGTGTCCGTGTGTTTGTGGGAGGTTTAACACACACACACACACACACACACACCGTCGAGTCTGAGCTCCCTCCTGTCTTCAGATAAAGCTGCGAGTTTACGGTGAGTCGGTGACGCAGTCTTGCTGCTTAATATTCATGAGCAAAGCCGATAACGTCATCCCGACTTTATATATTATTCATTTTTATTTTATTTTGTATTATTTGTTATTGCAATATTAACAAACAGAACAAATTCGATACATACAAGAAATATAAACAATCTTCAAAACAAAAAACAAATGATGTTTATATATTAGGCTATTCATGAACCTTTAGCCTTAGCGAACATATTTAATTGTGATAGGCCTATTGATTAATTTTGTGTTCTAATTGATGAAACATTTTATCATTTGTTTTTGAGTTGTCCTCGTTCAGTTTGTTTTTGGTCAGATTTCTGTTCCTTTATTTATTAGGGCTCACATCATCAACTGTGCTATAAAATGTGTTTGTTTTTGTTCCTATGACAAATCTTATTGTAAGTCATATTACTTAATCTGCTACTTCTTTTGGCTAAATTTAGTATTCATAAATGTAAATTTGGCGGAAATAAGCCTTTGTTTTTCATTTTAAGATCAGAAACTCACAATGTTGTGTTAAAAAAAAATAAGAAAACTGCAACATTTGTTTAAATTTTTTAAACACTTTCACATTTTTATTTAGGCTAACTTTTAAGTTTTTGTGTTCTTTAAATATTTGTCTTTTTTTTTTTTTTTTTTTTACTCAATGTAAAAAACAAACACTGTAGTTGTAATTATAAAAAAAAAAAAAAAAAAAAAAAAAACGACACCTCGCAGAATATCCACATCCTTCCAGAAGTCACATTCCGAGACTGAATTAGTCCTGGTGTGACTGGTCAGACGAGCACAGTCTCCAGTCAGCAGTGTATAGTGTGTGTGAATCTCAGCGGGAGGCGAAACCTGTGTGTGAAATCTCATTAGCGGAGAAGAACAGGAGGAAATCCTCTCTAACAACAACAGCACGAGTGCAGCCCTGACTGCCTTATGTCGGACTCATATGTGTGTGCTTATCTGTGGGTTTGTTTCATCATCATCAAACTTTAGGTTCAAATAAAAAACAGACAATGCATAAAATAAAATAAATAAACACACAAACACACACTCTCTATCTCTCTCTCTCTCTCTCTCTCTCTCTCTCTCTCTCTCTCTCTCTCTCTCTCTCTCTCTCTCTCTCTCTCTCTCTCACACACACACACACACTCTCTCTCTCTCTCTCTCTCTCACTCACACACACACACATAGACTCACTCTCTCTCTCTCTCTCTCTCTCTCTCACACACACACACACACACACACAATTTCAATTTCAATTTCAAATGAGCTTTATTAGCATGACTGTGTAACACAATGTTGCCAAAGCATCAACATATTATATGTAAATAATACAACAAACAAATAAATCAAACATATATGTATACAGTAGATCATGTCATATGTAGCATAGGAAATATATATAAATAAACACAATCCATCTTAATAAATAAATATATACAGTGGGTCACTCTAGAGTTAGCCGTCTCTGGCTTTGTGAATAGCTAACACATATTTAGCCGCTAGTGCAGCTGTACTATCATCTTCTCCGAGTAAGAAGAACATTTTTCCAGTGTCACTCAGTTCAGAGAATGATGGAATCAAGGTTTTAAATCTGGGCAGATAAGTTTCTCTTATACTGGCATATTTAGAGCAGAAGAGCAGAAAGTGTTCCTCATCCTCTATGCGCTGTAGATCACAGTGTCTACAGATCCGCTGCTCTCTCTCGGTCCATGTTTGTCTATGTCTTCCTCTCTCTATCTCCAGATCATGGTCACTTAATCTGTATTTTGAGAGGATTTGTCTTTCTTTAAAATGTTTAATAAATAGATAACTGGCCAATTTAGTGGTTCTATTGAGGGTTGAGTAACATTGGAGTTTATTCTGGAGGTCAAAATTAGCTTTTAGTGATTGGTCATGAGTGTCTTTTAGATGTGTGTGGATTTCTTTAACAATAGCTGTGGGGCTGTAGCTGTGGTCAATGGGGAGGAGAGTCTGATGGACGAGTTGCAGAGCGAGTGTGTGTAGAGGATGAGGTTCTGCTGAGCTTTCATTGGCGAGGAGGGCTTTATATTGGACTGACTCTGGATCAGCCTGATGGAGGTGATGCCAGAACTGAACACATCTCTTCTGGATCTCGATGTTCATCGGGTACAGGCCTAGCTCAGCCCTGCAGGCGGCACTGGACGTGTTCCTGTGAACCCCTAGAATATTTTTGCCAATTTCCAATTGTAGTTTTTCTACTGGTGTTTTATCCCAATTTTTAAAATTTAGCAGTGGACCCCAAATTTCACATCCGTATAAAAGAATTGGTTTTATTATTGAATTATATAATTTTATCCAGGTTTTAATGGGTAATTTTAAGTGACCGCATCGTGACTTTATAGCATAAAAAGCCCTCCGTGCCTTTTCACTGAGTGTGTTAACAGCCAGACCGAAGCGTCCCGAGGCGCTGATGTCGATGCCCAGATAGCTATAGCTAGTGCTGTGCTGCAGGACCTGGCCTTTATATAGGAACTGGTGTTTGTGTGCCTGAGATCTGGCCTTCTTCTGGAACACCATGACTCTGGTTTTGTCCAGATTGACTGTCAGGGCCCAGTCGTGACAGTATTGTTCCAGCAGGGACAGGCTCTGCTGAAGGCCCTCAGGTGTGCGGGACAGCAGGACCAGATCATCTGCGTACAGCAGACATTTGACCTCTGACCCCTGACCCCTGACCTGTGTGTGGTGTAGAGTGAGGCCGGGCACAGTAGAGCTCTCCAGCACTGATGCCAGATCATTGATGTAAATGTTGAATAGAGTCGGGCTCAGACTGCAGCCCTGCCTCACTCCACGTCTCTGCTGGAAGAATGCGGTTCTGTGGTTACTGATTTTCACCGCACTTTTGCTGTGGGTGTATAGAGATTTGATTATATCAAACGTTTTTCCGCCGATGCCAATTTTTAGGAGTTTGTACAGTAGACCATCATGTCAAATTGAATCGAATGCTTTTTTAAAGTCTACAAAACATGCAAAAATCTTCCTCTGTTTCCACACACTCTCTCTCTCTCTCTCTCACTCACACACACACACACACACACTCTAATATAATGTGATTATACTGATATTTTTGGAGAGAGAGAAAAATAATGAATTGTTTCTGAATTAATATTTACTAATTTAAAAGTAACAAAATACTTTTGGGTGGTTTCATGGTGTCTTTTAAAACAGCTTCCATATAATGAGAAAACAATATTAAATTATGTTAATTTTTGAAAATGAATATTTATAAATGTATTATGCCTGTCTACTCTGCCAGAGATGTGCTCCTCTCTCACTTCCATTTCAACCAAACAGAACCTTAGTTATTGAAGTATCATTCATATATACCACAATAACATCCATTATTGTATATGCATGGTGTGTGTGTGTGTGTGTGTGTGTGTGTGTGTGTGTGTGTGTGTGTGTGTGTGTGTGTGTGTGTGTGTGTGTGTGTGTATTTAGGCCTATCTGGTCTGTGATTGGTGGAGTGACGTCACTGATGATGTAACAGCGCCCTCTGCTGTCCAGTGAAAGAAACACAACAAGTAAAAAAAAAAAGAAAGAAAAGAAAAAAGAAACACAACAAGTCAAGCGGTTTCTGGAATGAGGTTTTATTGCTTTCATTTCCAATAAACTCTCTCTTCCTCTTCCTCCTCCTCCTCCTCCTCCTCCTCCTCCTTCTCTTTCATTCGAGCAGTGTGTGGGCCTTATGAAACTATCTGCACATATTAAAGCTTTACTTCTTCTGTGGACTAAACTAGCCTGTAATATACAGCTGTGGCTCATTGTGTGAATGTTTTTTAATTTGGTGAAAATTATATATTTTTAAAAATGACAGTGAGGGGTGTCAATCTTCTCACAGATTTCAATAATAAAATATCCTCTCTTCATTATCAAATGCTACATGGTGATCGAAATAAACGTTGTAGCGAAACACAATGTTCATGCGTTATGGCACTTTAACACTATAAATATAAACTCAGCAAAGAAATGTACACTGTAAGCTTCATATATTTTATCCCTTGCCTCTAAATATCCCAAATGCCTTTTCATTATTGACCATTCAATCCAATATGGAAACAAACAGAAGTACCCAAAATGGTTTTGGCACGTTGGCTTCGACCCAACATGGCTCCGGCGGATAGAAACTAAGTCTAAAACATAGAAACATAGAAATCTGTCCTATAAAAACATGGCACTGAAATGGATCTGCCCACTTTTAGAGGCATCAAGTGACACTTACGGCTTAACAATTAAACATCGCTTACAAAATGAGATTCTGTAAAAGCCCAGTACAAAAAATGCAGGAAATGTTTGTTCATGTTGTGTGTGTGTGTGTGTGTTTACACTAGAGGACACAACGCAAAAGCACCGGTGTGTTAATGAGGAAAGTCGTGTGAAGGGGAATTCCACCTCTCCTCATCTCCGAGCCTTTATTCACACTTTAACTTTCAGTTTCTCCAGATAATGACTTCAGTGTGTCAACACATGCTATAAATAAGCCTATGTGTGTGCTAATAAACCTTGTGTCATAATCCAACACAATATCATGAACATGATAGCACCTTGGAACGGTCAATGCCGTTTAATCAAATCCATAAAGCGAGTTTTGTGAGAACCTTTTATCCACAGTGCAAGTACTGGTGTGTGTGTGTGTGTGTGTGTGTGGATCAATTCCTCCACGACTCGGTCTGGTTTTCACACTCTGAAATAAAGGTTCTTTGCTGGAATTGAAGGTTCCGTTAAGAACATCCATGGAACCTTTGCATTGCACAAAAGGTTTTTTATAGTGGAAAAAAAGTTGTTTAGATTTTTTTAAATCTTTAAATCTTAAAAAAAAAAAAAAAAAAAGGGTTCTTTTTAGAACTGATCGTTGAAAGGTTCTTTAATCAGAAATGGTTATTTTATGGCATATCGCTGCAACTTTTTGTGTTTATAATAAATAGTTATAAAGTGTATAATAAAACTGTTAATGTCAGTGATGTAGCTTAAGAACCCTTTAGACACAAATAATTCGGCATAATTACAAATGATAGGAATAAAACTAGCCTGAGGCTGATATCTGAATTTAGGCGAGAGGTGGCATTCCCTTTTAATGTCATATTATGTCATTTAAAAAACAAAAGTCAGTCACAGAAGTGACGTTGTCATAGAGCACACAGACACACACACTGATATATATATGTGTCTGCATGGGTCTGTTGGTGTGTGTTGTGTTCTGTTCAGGTCAGATGGCAGTTTCTGTGGGGTTCAGACGGCAGGTTCTGTCCGGTTCAGTCCGGTTCTGTCCGGTTCAGTCCGGTTCAGTCCGGTTCTGTCCGGTTCAGATAGCGGGTTCTGCTGGCAGAGACTGTAGCACTTCTGATCACCGTCATCCATCTGCACAGAGATGAAGATCTTACAGTCTGACAGCTTTAAGGGTGACAGATACATGACAAAATGCCCGATATGGGAAAAGTTCGACTCGACATGCTTCACCGAATCTAAAGAGTTTCTGGCCAAACCGTTCAGAAGTTATAAGTAATGACAATTTTTTTTTCATATCTCCTGACCACCGGGTTGCACTGTGCCGAAACTGTGCAGGTCGCCTCAGGTCATGGTTGTCAAAACACACACTCAGAATACGCTAAAGCGTTGCGGAGATATAGCCTCGCGTTAATTTTTGGCTAGCGAAATGTAAAAATGTATCTTCGTCAAATTCCTTTATTCGCATTATTCGTGAACGGTTCGACCATAACTTTTTGTCAGCAAGGTGTGAAGATGATCTGGTAAATTTTGCTGAAAATTGGAGCAACTGCCAAGGAGGAGGTAAAACAAAAATTGTTTTCTGAAAATTTTTATGACGGAAAATTATGTTTTTTTCCCCTAGCCTTTACGGTTCTTAAGTTATCTGCATAAATGTGAGCGCAACTTTGGCCAGTTGGTGGCGCTACAGGGATTGAGTTAGAGACTTGCTCTGGTGACGTTTCAGACTCTCCTCTATCTGTGTGCCAAATTTCATACAAGGAACAAGGAAATATAAATATTAACAACATGTTGAGGGATAGTTGCTTGTAATCATGTATAATTCACTGTTGTTACTACAGGAAGTACATGCACTGTATGTAACAAGGACACTGTAAAACAAAGTGTTGCCAAACTAACAGATTTTCATTTAACATGTTCAAGTTTTGTACAGTTTTGTACTTCTCTGTATGAATTTTGCTGTACCTTTCGAAAAAGTATTCACTCTCAGTTCTGAAGTAATAAACGTGAGATTTGAAGTGCAGTTTGAAGACGTGATCTTTGTGGATGTTTTCTGACTCTCCAGCATCAGTTACTGTGTATCCCAACAATGGCAGACTGGCCAGCGGACACTCCTCCTGCCGAGAGAAGAGAGCGTGAGTGTGTGTGTGTGTGTGAGAGAGTGTGTGTGTGTGTGTGTGTGTGTGTGTGTGAGTGAGTGAGTCCTGTGAGTGTGTGTGTGTGTGTGTGTGTGAGCGTGTGTGTGTGAGCGTGTGTGTGTGAGCGCGTGTGTGTGTGTGTGTGTGAGAGTGTGTGTGTGTGTGTGTGTGTGTGAGTGCGTGCGCCTGTGCGTGAGTGCGTGTGTGTGTGTGTGTGTGTGTGAGTGCGTGCGCCTGTGCGTGAGTGCGTGTGCGAGTGTGTGTGTGTGTGTGTGTGAGAGTGTGTGTGTGTGTGTGTGTGTGAGCGTGTGCGTGAGTGCGTGTGCGAGTGTGTGTGTGAGAGTGTGTGTGTGTGTGTGTGTGTGAGCGTGTGCGTGAGTGCGTGTGCGAGTGTGTGTGTGTGTGTGTGTGAGAGTGTGTGTGTGTGTGTGCGTGAGTGCGTGTGCGAGTGTGTGTGTGAGTGTGTGCGAGTGTGTGTGTGTGTGAGTGCGTGCGAGTGCGTGTGTGTGCGTGTGTGAGTGTGTGTGAGAGTGCGTGCGAGTGTGTGTGTGCGAGTGCCTGTGCGTGAGTGTGTGTGTGTGTGTGTGTGAGAGTGTGTGTGTGTGTGTGTGTGTGTGTGTGTGTGTGTGTGTGTGTGTGTGTGTGTGTGAGAGTGAGTGAGTGTGTTTGTGTGTGTGTGAGTGCGTGTGTGTGCGTGTGTGAGTGTGTGTGCGAGTGCGTGCAAGTGTGTGTGTGTTTGTGTGTGCGAGTGCGAGTGTTTGTGTGTGTGTGTGTGTGTGTGTGTGTGTGTGTGTGAGAGTGAGTGAGTGTGTTTGTGTGTGAGTGAGTGCGTGTGTGCGTGCGTGCGTGCGCTTGTGTGTGTGTGTGTGTGTGCGCGCGTATGTGTGTGTGTGTGTGTGTTTTTATTTTTTTTTACCTCGTGTGTTTTGTAGAAGAACAGGGTGAAGTTGGTGAAAACCACCCAGAGTTTCTGCCAGCCGTTGCTGTTTTTGAACTTTCTGAGCAGATTTCCTGAGAGCTTGTTCTGTAAGGACACAGAGAAGTGTATGAAGATGAAGATGAAGATGAAGATGATGAAGATGATGAAGATGCTCATACTGGAGATCGGGCAGGTGTAGGGCTGGTACCTCTGCCGCTGTGCTGAAGTCCAGCATGGAGACGCTGGTGTTGCGGTGCCAGCACACGTGTGCCGTAGTGTTGCCGCGGTGAAGAGTGTTTGCTGAAGATGTTGGCAAAGATGTTCGAGACCCACAAAGCTCCTCCTCCGACTCCCCTTCAGACGCAGCTGAGGATTCTGGGAAAAAACACAACCATTTCCTGAGATACTTCGTTTCGGCATCCAATCATGGCATCACTAAAACACACTAACACATGACAAAATGTTCCGACTTCTACGGTTGATTTACCGGAGTAAACAGCTGATCTACTGTGCATTTCAAAATATCAAACATGTATTTTTTTAAAACCTGTGCATGCAGATAAAATAATATTAATGAAATTAGAGGTCACTTAAGTTCAATTAAAGAGATACACTTTCATGACTGTTTCTTAAGTTGACTTTGTAATAAGGTAAAATAATAATTAAAAACTTTTATTTTAAAGTGCATTTCAAATCATTATGTTTTAATAATGTGTTGTCGTGCTTTAAAGAAGTTCACTTGAAGTGTTGACTAACACACTAAAGCACATGGAAAGTACTTGATTATCATTTTAACAGTAGTGTGTTTTTCAATATTACATTTAAAGTTCATATATGTACTAAATTGCAACTTTATCCGTACAAATGTGTGATTACAAATATATTTTAAATACATGACATACAAGTGTCAATAGAAGTGACATTAAAGTATATTTTAGTTGATCATGAATGCTTGTCAGTGCATTCAGCAGTTACTTAACCATATTTCAAAGACAATAGAAGTCATTATGAAATTACATACTGAATAAAGATATATTTATGTCCTACTTAAGTGGGTCAAAAATACTCTAAAGTTAATATACATTTAAAATATAATACATTTTCACTTGATTGCAGTTAACATGCAAGTGTCTGAAAACATTACATTCAGTTCACACCTAAATATATTCTTTTAAAGTATATTATTGCCATAATAAATCCTCTTTTTAAAAGTATCCTAAAATGTACTTTAAATTTATGTAAAATGGAATATATACCATAAAAAAATATGAATCAGAAACCCATTGTACTTTCATAATGTGACATATTTCAAAGTGAAAAAGGATATTCACTGTTAAAGCAATGCAGAACAGGACTTGATTTTAACCGCTTAAAATGAGTCCATTCAAATAAATGTATTATAAAAAGGACAGTCAATTCCCCTTTGGCTAAGCCCCGCCCCCCTTAGTTACTGTTGCTATTATTATGTTTTATCCTAATGTCTTTATAATGACAATTCACTATTTGCACAATAAGGAAAACACGCATACACGTTTTGCTAGTTCACTCACTTCTTCGGAACTGTCTTATTTATTGCAACAGAGAACTTCGTCAATTATAGAACATTACTGCCACCTAGTGGTCACCTTCATATAGCACAACATTAGCTACATATATAACATTTCCTCCCCACTAAGATAGAATGTGCCTTTAACACAATATATATATATATATATTTTCTTGAACACAACTTAAATTACACATTCTTCCGTGCCAACAATATAGATCTATTTGTACATTTTTTTTTTTTTTTTTATAACAACATAAAACTCAAGAGTGATCTATTTCTGTATACTTGCATGTTGAAAACAGTATGTCCCACAACTCAGACTGTACTACCACCTACAGTGAACCCATCACCGTTTACTCCTCACGAAAACGTACTGGTGGTTTTCTGCTTCTCACAGGATAACGTTTCACAGTCTCCATTGCTTGTGTATATTCCATAGGGGGTGATTCCATGGACGGGTGTGTTTCTGATGATTCGGAAATCTCAGGAATTTGATTATCATTCTTTTCATGTGGAGGTGTATTAAGGTGCAGTGTGGTGCAACTATCACTATGAGGTAGTACCACCTGCGGGCTTACAGGAAGGTTCACCTCAATCTGCTGATGCTCTGGATCTGGCCGTGTCAGCATCTGGTCCACATGGCGTTTCCAAACCCCTGGTGATCCCACCTTTACCTTGTACGACACCGGTCCAGTCTTTTCCATAACAACACCTCGTGCCCACTTTTCTTCCCCTTTCCTATAATCACGCGCCAGGACTGGCTCCCCAACATCAAACTGTCTGGCCCTAGAGTGGCGTTGGCGTCGTTGTTGTTGAGCATCCTGCGACTGGTGTACTGCTCCAGCAACACTGGGTTTCAGACAATCCAATCGAGAGCGCAGTCTGCGTCCGAGGAACAACATGGCCGGCGTTTCTTTCGTTGTTGCATGAGGGGTGTTTCTGTATGTCAGAAGAAACGCATCAAGTCTCTGACGCACACGTGCCGTGCCTTTGGACGCTTTTAAGGCATGCTTGAACGTCTGCACAAACCGTTCGGCCAAGCCATTGGTGGCAGGATGGTATGGCGCTGAGCGGATGTGTTTGACTCCATTGGCCTTCAAAAATGCACTGAATTCATCAGCACAGAATTGCGGTCCGTTGTCGCTCACAAGGATGTGTGGAACGCCATAGCGACTAAAGAGGCCCCTGAGCACTTGAATGGTCATGCTGGCAGTAGTGCTGTCCATAATATGCACCTCCGGCCACTTAGAATGTGCATCCACAACGATCAGATACATATGTCCTTCAAATGGACCCGCAAAGTCCACATGTATCCTTTCCCATGGACTAGAGGGCCACATCCAAGGGTGTAAAGGTGCTAGCCCAGGCTCTTTCTGTACGTTCTGACAGGAGTGACACGATTTAACTTGGAGCTCAATTTGAGAGTCTATTCCGGGCCACCACACATAACTACGGGCCAAGCTCTTCATCCTCACTACCCCTGGATGTGCGGAGTGGAGCTCTTCCAGCACTCGGGGGCGCAGTTTTGGTGGCACGACCACTCTCACACCCCACATGAGGCATCCCTGCTGTATTGTGAGCTCCAGCTTACGCAGCAGGTAAGGTGACAGTTCTTCACCTGCGTCCTTTGCAGCTGGAAACCGACCAGTTGAGACCATTTCTAAGACACGTGACAAAGTGGGGTCCGACAAGGTGTCCCGTCTGATCTCGATGCTACTGACTGGTAATGTGTCCAACTGAGATGTGTAGAATACCTCTACAGCGCCCAACGTCTCTTTATGAGTGTAGGAGAGTGGTAAACGTGAAAGTCCATCAGCATTTGCGTGTAAGGCACCTTTCCGGTATTGAATGGTATAATCATGCGCTGACAAGAGGAGCGCCCAGCGCTGCATTCGGGCTGCAGCCATTGATGGAGTACTTTTCAATGGGCTCAGAATGGAGGTCAGTGGACGATGGTCAGTGAGTAAGGTGAACTTATTACCATAAAGGTACTGGTGGAACTTTCGCACTCCAAACACTATCGCTAACGCCTCCTTCTCGATCTGAGCGTAGTTTTGTTCCGCCTTGCTGAGAGTTCGAGATGCATAGGCTACTGGTCTTTCCTCACCATCCGGCATGACGTGCGAGAGCACAGCTCCGACCCCATAAGGCGACGCATCACAAGCGAGTCGGAGAGGCAGCTTAGGATTGTAATGGGTCAATACTTCCTGCGATACCAGTAGTGCTTTAGATGTCTGGAATGCTGACTCACAGGCTGGCGTCCACTGCCACTTCTTCCCTTTATTTAGCAGTTCATGCAGTGGTTTCATGACAGTGGCTAAATCGGGAATGAAACGTCCGTAATAGTTTAACATCCCAAGGAACGAACGAAGCTGACTGACATTACCTGGTGCTGGTGCGTCCACAATAGCACGCACCTTCTCTGGTGACTTGTGGAGTCCAGCTGCGTCAATGATATGGCCCAAGTATTCCACGGACTCCTGGAAAAATAGACACTTCTCTGACTTGAGATGAAGGCCTCGTTCCTCTAGCCTGCCCAGAACTGCATCCAGAGTTTTTAGGTGAGTCTGTTCATCAGGACCACTGATAAGGATGTCATCCAGGTAACAGTGCGTATACGGCAGTCCGAGAAGCACTTGGTCCATTGCCTTCTGAAATAAGGCAGGTGATGAGGCTACTCCAAAGGGTAACCGGTTAAAACGAAATAGCCCTTTTTGTGTTGAGATAGTCAGCAGCTCCCTAGCCTTCTCTTCTACCTCCATCTGTAGATAGGCATTTGATAAGTCTAGTTTACTAAAGCGTTGGCCACCTGCTAGAGAGGCAAAAAGGTCCTCAATACGTGGAATTGGATACTTATCCACGCACAGAGCTGGGTTGAGAGTGACCTTGAAATCTCCACAAAGTCTCACTGTGCCATCCTTTTTGCTAACAGGCACCACGGGCGTGGCCCAGTCACTATGCTCCACCGGTGAGATCACCCCAAGCTCAGTCAGTCGTCTTAGTTCAGCCTCAACTCGAGGTCTAAGAGCATATGGCACATTACGAGGTGGACAGAATTTGGGTACACTGTTAGGTTTAATGGTCAATGTGGCCTTAATTCCCTTCATTGTGCCTAGATTTTCAGAGAAAACAGCTGAGTGTCTTTTTAACACTGCCTCCAAGTTGTCTTTCTCACTTTGCTCAATTGCATGCACAGTCTTTAAGTCTTTCCAGTTCAGTTTAATCACTCTCAGCCACTCTCTACCAAACAGTGCAGGTGCATCCACTTTAACCCCTTCTGGTGCCAAAGGCTCACCAGTGTATGTCTTGAGCATGACATCAGTAGGTTGCAGTGGCAGTTGCCCCAGCGTGCTTTTGTACTGTTCCCAAGGAATCAATGACACAGCAGCCCCTGTATCCAATTCCATCTCCATTTTCTTTCCATTTACTACAGGCAGCACTGAGATTCGTGAATTTTTCCCTTTTTGCGACAAGGAATATAATCCCAACTCACAGTCAGTGTCAGATTTATTTTCCTCACTTTCATTTTCATCTCCTCCTGCCTCAACATGATAAATTCTCTTCTTTCTATCTTTTACATTGCGCTTAAATGCATTACCTTTCTGCTCAGGTTTTTCCACTTTCTGTTTCCATTCTCTGCCATGGCTGCTTCTGGCTTTGCTCTTACACATGTGCTTCGTGTGGCCTTTCCTCCCACACTGGTGACAATCACGCTCTTTGTACCAGCAGTCCTCATCAGTATGATTCATTTTCCCGCAACGGCGGCATTTTTGAGAAAACACTGCGTTCACTTTGAGCGAGCCACTTAACTGCTGCACGTCGCGCGCTGCCGTCTCTGCAGATACCGCGTAATCGACTGCTTTCTGAAAAGTGAGATCTTTCTCCGTCAACAGTCGCTTCTGCACAGTTTCACTTTTGAGTCCACAAACAAATCTGTCCCTAAGTGCGTCTTCCAAGTAAGCACCAAACTCGCAATGTTCCGAAAGTTTTTTTAGGACCGCAACATACTGTGCAACTGTTTCCCCTTCCCCCTGATTTCTCTTGTGAAATCGGAATCTCTCCGCGATCACGAGCGGTTTAGGAGAAAAATGAGCCTGCAACGCTCTCACAATATCATCATAATCCATATCTCCAGGTTTGTCTGGAGCAACCAAACTTCTTAGTAGTCCATATGTTCTTGATCCTAGCACACTAAGCAGTACCGGCACTTTCTTTGTGTCACTGATCTCATTAGCCAAGATGTAATGTTCAAAACGTTCAATATACGTTGCCCATTGCTCACCGGCGTCCTCAAAGGGATCCATATGTCCGATTATTCCAGCCATGATGTGTCTGCTTCTGGTGGCTTGCACTATAACGTTAGACTCTTCGGAAGCAGACCGACTCATTACTTCACTAGCTCACTAGCTAGATATTTCCCAGCGTGGTTGTTCTTTTACGTCCAAACTTGACAAACACCGGCTGTTCATTCGCCGATGCCGTGAAAAGTCTTCAAGACTACACAACTCGTCGCCAATTTGTATTATGTTTTATCCTAATGTCTTTATAATGACAATTCACTATTTGCACAATAAGGAAAACACGCATACACGTTTTGCTAGTTCACTCACTTCTTCGGAACTGTCTTATTTATTGCAACAGAGAACTTCGTCAATTATAGAACATTACTGCCACCTAGTGGTCACCTTCATATAGCACAACATTAGCTACATATATAACAGCTATGTCCGTCAACTTCATCGTGGCTCTGGTTTGGTATCAACATTGCTTATGCTGTGACTCCTGATGAAATTTTATCAAACTTTTATAAAGCAGCAAATAAAGTGTCCGATAGAAGTAGGCAAAAGCTGCAGTGTGCGTTCGAAGGCTATATTCAAGTCATACCGGTGAAACGCAAGCAACAACAAGGCATCCAAATAGAGGCAAAAGCATAACGGTCACAGTCAAAACATGACCCACCGCATCATATCCTAATGGAGACGGAGGCTGGGACTAACAATATCAGGAGAAACACTGTTCATGCAAAGCTGGGTCTCTATTCACTTCTATAATCGTTATTACAAAGCAAACGGACTACGCGAGTATAAAGTTGTGTTTATTAGCAGCGTGTGCTAGCGTATCAACAATTAGGGTAGAGAACCGAAATCATAATCTAAACCAGCATAAAACTGTCTAACTAGTGTAACTTCACAGTAAGGTTAAAACACAAAAGTGTGTTGTTGATCTTGAGGGGTTTCGCTGACTGAGGACGTCCACACAGTTTAATCCAAAGACGACACTTGTCAGGATTTGACTTTGGTTTTGGGAAGGGAAAAACGGACACCCCCCTCCAAACTCTCTGGGAAACGCGTATCTGTGTTACAAACGCCCCAGGCACAACGGTTAACCATATTTCTGATAAAACTATGACGTAATAGCCTGCCGAGACCAAACATATGAGACGCCTGTGTTAAAGTCAATGGAGCGCTGTGAAAAAGTGTCGGACCGCTGTGGAGCTCGTTCTTGGCTGCGCTGTGATTGGTCAATCTACATTCTAGGGCGGGGCTTAGCCAAAGGCGAATTCAGAAGCACAGCAAAATATTACACTTTGATGAAAGCAGGAAGATGTATTACTAAAGTAAATAGGGTCAATTTGAATTTGATGGTAATTAAATCTTGTAAGAAACCTCCAGAATGTGTGATCGGATTATATGTATAATTTATTATACGAAGAAGAAAAAAATATTTATACGAAAGAAAAAACCTTTTCTTTTCCTTTAATCCTCTGGTCTGGCTTCTGCTACTCTGAGCAATGCCTGAACTGTGTATTTTGAGCACTTCTTGCGTTGTTTTTGCCTCTTCACGATGACTCGCTTGCTTTAGCCCTCATTTGTACGTATCTTTGGACAAAGGCGTCTGCTAAGTGACTAAATGTAAATGTATGTGACTTACTGACATCCTTGCTGGGAGCCAGCAGGTCAGAGGTCGATCCATTCGCCTCCTCAGACATGTCTACTGCCATCTTCAAATCCTCCATCCATTTCTCCATTTCTGACTCTGAACTACAAGACAAGAAACCTCAATGTTGTTTTATTCATCCATCAAATATGGTTAATGTGTAAACAATGAGCACAGGTGCGATGTGAGATTTTATAAAATAATTACTACACAGTTGACTTGCTTTCTATTACTGTACTGGGGTGCATTTCCCAAAAGCATCGTTAGCTATGATCCGTTGTTATCGGCATACTGTAGTTCAATGCATTTCCCAAAACCATAGTTTCAACCAACATTTGTAAACCGCATCGCAAAGTTGTTGTTTGGACCGACAGCTCTCCACCTGAAGCATAGTTTCTTTTTTTTTCTTTTTTTTCTTATAAGCATAGTTTCTTAGCAAAACAAGCAAGCTAACAAGCTTCGTAATCTGCATCTTTCATTCTATGTACAATCAAGAGACCCGCAAAATCGATTTTTGATCCAAAATCAATTGATCTTATTTAGTCGCATGTTCCCTTATGCGTGTGCGCATTAATGCACTGGCTTCCATGGGCTATTTGATCCATCAAATTAACCAAGAGCAGCTTTAATACTTGAGTGAGAGTGGAGCATGAAGACCACAAAACCGGACAGGAGGAAGCCTGTGTGTTAATGCACCCCTGCAAGGAAAACACGCGACTGAATAAAACCAATGGAAATAAGAGAACATAAAGGAGAAGAAGAATAGCGATGCAGTCCTCAGATGCCATGTTCAGTACCGTATTTTCCAGACTATAAGTCACACTTTTTTTCATAGTTTGGCTGGTCCTGCGACTTATAGTCAGGTGTGACTTACCGGTATATGTCAAAATTAATTCATACTGACTGAGATGATCCAAGAGAAAACATTACCGTCTACAGCCGCGAGAGGGCGCTCTAGTTAGCGGAGTTGTTCAGAAGCGACACCGAGGAAGAACTCAATGGATTCAGTGTTGAGGAGTGAGATCGGGAGCTTGGTGAACTTGCTGACCGGTAACTTGCTGGACTCGCTGGCTGATGTTAGTTTAGCCTATTCAGCCTCAGGTATATGTTCTTATGCTATTGTGTCGCTGAATAACTGTTAATGTGTTACGCTAACACACCGGACACTATTCAGCTGTTGTTCTGTGTGCTGTTGTGCAGCTGAATAACTTGCCTTTCCAGATTAAATGTCTGTTCTTGGTCTTGGATTTTGTGAAATAAAATAAATGCGACTTATAGTCCAGTGCGACTTATATATGTTTTTTTCCTCTAGTGACGCATTTTTTGACTGATGCGACTTATACTTCGGAGCGACTTATAATCCGGAAAATACGGTATTCACATCAATAATCGAACATTATTTTGATCTCAAACCGATTCATAGGAAGAAGCTTTCACACCACCACCTGCGTGACGTCATTATCAACAATGTGGTTCAAATAAAAAAGTATGACAAAGTTACGACGGTTTCGGGACTAGCTAGTTCGTTTCTCCAAAGGGAAATGCACCCCTAGCTGTCTGGCTGATGATACACAGATACTGCGAATGATTCTTCAGCATTACCATGCGGCGACCACCAGTGACTGCTGCTGTACCGTCAGTGTGAAGGAGTGCGGGACGCCCCACTCATCCTCACTCTCCCGGATCTGAACACAGCAAACACACACACACACACACACACACACACACTGTTTCTCATGGCTGGATCATCATGACAACACCACAAAGAAAGGCCGGTGAGTTTCTCACTGTCATGCCGCGCAGAGGGAGTTGTCTGTGCACTGTAAACTGATTGGTTGAAGTTATTCCTCGAGTGCTGTACATCAGGACATCACTGAACTGGCTCCACATAGAAAGAGAAGGAAGAGTTCATCAGAAATATGTTCATATGTAAAGAGTTTAGTGTAAGGTGGTGTTTATTTTGTCAGCTTGCACCAGTGCGAACCCTATTTGGTGTTAAAAAACTACTGTCAGGATTTAAAGACAGTGAAAAATTTGCGCTGAAAAGTAGACAGGGTTATTTCTGCGGCTGTCCTTATTATGCATTTGTAGGAGTTTCCCTTTCAGAAGCAAAATTTATGAGAGGAGATTATTATGTCATGCAAGGTGTGATTAAGGTGATTTACTAAAGCCCCATCCACACTACTGCGTTTTCGTTTAGAAACGGAGACCTTTTGCTACGTTTGCACCTCCCGCCCAGACTACAACGGCAAAAACGAAGACCTAAACCGGAGAAGTTTAAAAACGCTGCCGACCCCGTTTTGCGTTTTGAATCTCCCGAGGGCGTTTTAGTGAAGACGGTCAAAACGGAGGACTTTAGAAACGATGACGCAGAGGCTCACGCTCGGCTCTATGATTGGATGTCATCAGTCATGGCGTATCCTTCCCTGATTCGTCAGACACCCATCACATGACCCGTCCCCGGGAAGAAAACATACAAAAACAGCCTGGACTACGTAACGTTTGTGACTGCAACATGGATAACGAATTACAAGCGCTACTGACGTTGATGTCTTTGCTAGCAGATGTTGTGCAAGAAAATAATACATTTTACAATGCTAACTGCCTACATGCGCCTGTGTACACCGGCACACGCACGCCCACTGTTGGTGAATGGTCACGTGATCCGCCTTTTCAGTCGTTTTAATGTGGACGGAGATCAATTCTAATACGCAGCTAAAACGCTGGTGTGGACGGAGATCGTATTCGTTTTAATTCTCCGTTTCTAAACTAAGACGCAGTAGTGTGGATGAGGCCTAAAGGTTGCGCTAGTCGATTTACTGGTATCTGCGCCATTATTTACCGGCCCTTAAACCAGACGCTAATTTGCTCTGTGTTCTTTAATTTGGGTTAGTTATATTATATAGTTATTGTAATAATCTTAACATAAGAACAATACACTCTTAAAAATAGGCTAAACGTGGATTTAGAACCATTTTTTGGTTTCCCAAAGAACCTTTCAGTGATCAGGTTTTTATATTTTAAAAATCTAAATTGCCTTTTTCCACTATAAAGAATCTCTTGTGGAATGGAAAGATTCAATGGACGTTAACGGTTCTAAACGGAGCCATCGCTGCCAATACAGAACCTCTATGTGGCGAACAGGCCGAGGGCCGTGAGAGAAAGGCGCGAGAGGAGCGACGGAAGCATTAAAGGAGGAGCGGCGACAGTGAAGGATGAGAGAGGCCCAGGCCTGGACTATTCTGTTGTTTTGTTTATGTGTGTGCAGGAGTCGTCCATGAGGGGCTGCCGCTTTTGTGTTTATTTTGTGATTAAAGTCTTTAAATGTTCTCCGGTTCCCGCCTCCTTCTTCCCATAACAACATCTTATTCTTAAAGGAACACTTCACCTCTGGAAAGATGAATGTGTATTTAAAATGGGTCATTTATGTAGAAGAAATGTGAAATTATTTTTGAATTTGGAGCCTTCTAGACTGAGAAAAGCCAGAAAATGTATTTTTGGCTTATGGGGATGAAAGACAACAACTCCCAGAATGCACTTGCTTCGCTGCCCTAGGAGGCCACGCCTACCGGTAAGAGATCGCAGTAAACAACAAGGCTATGCTACTAGTGAGTCCAGGATTCCCAAAATGTCCAGGATTCGGCTTTTGCGTTCTTCAGTCGCCATTCCTCATGTTTACTGTGACGAGCAGGAACGAGACTGACGGCCGCGGGAGAACGATGCGAGGCCGGTGGCGTGATTACTGATGAGCGGCGCCAGCGCCTGTGAGACGCACCGGTCTCGTATCTCTCACGGAGGAGCGGGAATTTTCCTAGCAATGTTAAAACGCACATCTAACGATCACTTGTTTAGCGTTCATGTAAACACTACATTCAGATTCACCGATCGGAATGAATTCAGTTAGATTGAAACAAAAGCTGTGCATGTAAACTATGAATACGACTGCAGGAAGCAAAAGCCGAATCCTGGACATTTTGGACGATCTCGACGGCCGGACATGTCCGGGAAAAAGATGGTCACCGCTACTACTCAGCTTTCTCCACAGAATAAGAAACTGCTAGCTTAGCTTCCAAATAAAGAATGGCTGACAATATGTACATTCTGTGAGTGAGATCCCTCTATGGGCGGGTTGAAAACATGCGGAACAGCGCCTTCTACTGGATAAATGATGAGCTAGTGTTTGTAGTCTTACCCTTATTCAAAGAAATTTGACTTCCTGCTTTTTATGACGCAAATTGACGATTTTTGCGTCATAAAAAGCAGGAAGTGGACCACTTACATCCTTATTTCTCCCATCTCAGGGGAAAATAAGGGAATAAACCATGACCATTCAAAAATGTGACTGGGTTTCTAAAGATACAAAGTCTAATGCAAATGGGTGAAGTGTTCCTTTAAGAGTGAATGGGAAGTCGCTACCATCATATAAGCATAGATGTGTGTGTGTGCGTATTGTGAAGTCTCACCAGGAAGAACATGCGCTGTTGAAGGCCTTTCCCAGAGAGTTTGCTGAGGCAGCCCAATCGGATGAGCTGGCGTCCTGCCGTGGCCAGATGCTCAGCACCAATCACATCCTTCTGAAGCTCCAGCAGTTTCTGGTAGTTCTCGATCTCCACCAGACCAGGACGAAGCACCGCCTCCAACTCACACACATCGTCCAGTGCAGCTAGAACACACACACACACATACAGTATGTGCACACAAGAACACACAACAACATTCAGAAGTCTGGGTCCAGTATAATTACTTATTTGAAAGAATTGAATATTTGATTTCCGTAAGGATTCATTAAATTGATAAAAAAAATTACAGTAAAGACATTTATAATGTTATGAATATATTCTTTTCAATGAAATATTTCACTGTTTCCACAGAAATATGAAGCAGCACGACTGTTTTCAACATTGATGATAATAATCCGAAATTTTCTTGAGCATCAGATCATCATATTATACTGATTTCTGAAGGATCATGTGACACTGAAGACTGGAGTAATGATGCTGAACATTCAGCTTTGATCACAGGAATAAATTACATTCCCATTCAGTCGGTCACGCTCTACCGGCATTACTCACTTCATTCATGTTTTGCTTGGGAGCCGAGAGGTTGTGACATGATCGCTGTCTCACAGCCCACACACACACACACATGCACACGCACACGCGCACACACACACACACACACACACACACACACACACACACACACACACACACACACACACACACACACACACACACACACACACACACACACACACACACACACACACACACACACACACACAAGCTTTCATTTCTATCCTTGTGAGGACATTCCATAGGCGTAATGGTTTTTATACTGTACAAACTGTATATTCGATCCCCTTACACTGCCCCTATCCCTAAACCTACCCCTTACAGGAGACATTCTGCATTTTTACATTTTCAAAAATATATAATTTAGTATGTTTATTAACCCATTCCCCTCATGGGGACCGCTGGCTGGTCCCCACAATGGAGGTGATCTCAGGTTTTACTATCCTTGTGGGGACATTATGGTTCCCACAATGTAATGTATACCAAGTACACACACACACACACACACACACACACACACACACGCACACACATGCACACACACACGCAGTCTCTCACCTCTGCAGTGGCTGTAGTCGGTGTGTGTTGGCGGGTGGTGTTTGCAGAGTCTGTCGAGGATCTGTCTGTAGTGCAGCAGGCGATGTAGAGGACTCAGCAGAAACACGTTCAGAGGAATGTAACACACCTTCTGCATCTCAAACTCCCGGCACACCAGCTCCAGCCGCCGGGACACAGCGCACACTCTCTCCAGCGCGTACACACACTCTGAGCTCTTCTGCAGCTGAGCTGAGAGAGGCTGAACACACACACACACACACAACACTGTCACTAACAGCACTGATAACAAAGCATCTGTTCAACACGCACGCACGCACACACGCACGCACACACACACACAGAATCACCTTCAGGTGCTGTATGGTCTTCAGGAGCAGGTCTCCTACATGCTGGAAATCTCCTTTAATCTGCATATTGCAGCGGCCTTCCCTAAAATACATCACACACACACTCAAAATGTCCTGTTCTGTGGTTAACAGAGGAGAGGAAGGGTTCGGGATGACATGATGGTGAGTAAATGATGACCAGTGTCAGTTTTGGGAGGACTATCTCTTCAGCTTCTTGTGCACAGTTTAATCATTAGTTAATGGTGTGATGACCAGCAGGTGGCGCTGATTATAGACTCCAGGCTAATTAGTAAAGTAAATTGTGTTTGTGTGCGTGTTGTGTGTGTGTGTGTGTGTGTGTCTCACCACAGTGATAGTCTCTCCTCGAGCTCCTGGAGGAAGTGTGTGTGTGTGTGTGTGTGTTTGTGTGTTTGTGTGTGTATGTGTGTGTATGTGTGTGTGTGTGTGTGTGTGTATGTGTGTGTGTGTGTGTGTGTTGTGTGTGTGTGTGTGTGTGTGTGTGTGTGTGTGTGTGTATGTGTGTGTGTGTATGTGTGTGTGTGTGTGTGTGTGTGTGTGTGTCTCACCACAGTGATAGTCTCTCCTCGAGCTCCTGGAGGAAGTGTGTGTGTGTGTGTGTGTGTGTGTGTGTGTGTGTTTGTGTGTGTGTGTGTATGTGTGTGTGTGTGTGTGTGTGTGTGTGTGTGTGTGTGTGTGTGTGTGTGTGTGTGTGTGTGTGTGTGTGTCTCACCACAGTGATAGTCTCTCCTCGAGCTCCTGGAGGAAGTGTGTGTGTGTGTGTGTGTGTGTGTGTGTGTGTGTGTGTGTGTGTGTGTGTGTGTGTGTGTGTGTGTCTCACCACAGTGATAGTCTCTCCTCGAGCTCCTGGAGGAAGTGTGTGTGTGTGTGTGTGTGTGTGTGTGTGTGTGTGTCTCACCACAGTGATAGTCTCTCCTCGAGCTCCTGGAGGAAGTGTGTGTGTGTGTGTGTGTGTGTGTGTGTGTGTGTGTGTGTGTGTGTGTGTGTGTGTCTCACCACAGTGATAGTCTCTCCTCGAGCTCCTGGAGGAAGTGTGTGTGGTGGGAAAGTAGCGGCTCATAGGTGGAGCTCAACAGTGTCTTCAGGGTGTCAGGAACACAGTCCTCTTTCTCCAACACTTCCTGAAACGACTAACACACACACACACACACACGGGCCTGATCCACAGTCTCTGATGACGTGTGTGTGTGTGTGTGTCTGATGAAGATCTGTCCATCGTTTACCGCAGTGATCAGCTCCAGGTCCTTCAGGAACGTCCTCTCAGTGCTCAGCAGCTCTTTAGCAATGAAGTACGCCTTATCAGCGGGACAGATCTGCACACACACACACACACACACAACATGATTCATAAAATCATAATGGTATTACTGTTTGCTGAATATAGGCTATTGCAGCTTCCCATTGTGACAACTTACCCCAGTAGTGTGAACAGAAACCCAGTTTTAAACTAAACCTTCATTATAAAGTGTGACAACTAGCCCCGGTCTCCCCTATAGCCCTGTATATTCACACATATTCATACTATAGCAATTCCATGGCACTGTGTGCAAAATACCACAGTAACACGGTAACACTTTACAATAAGGTTCATTAGTTAACATTAGTTGATGTATTAAAGATACAATATGTATTTTTTTCGCCGCTAGGGGTCGCTAACCTCTTACAATAACAAAGGCGTACGTTGACGCAAAATTTCCTCCGGAATTATGGATCTTGTTGTCAAGCCGATCTAATAATGTTTATGGATGAGTGAATACATTGATGTTTTTAACATGACTGTGATATGAAGCAGCGCGCGAGTGCTAATGACAGATATCAGCGTCACACACACGAGTCCCGCGGATATAAAGGAATGAGGAGATATCATTCTACCGAACTACCCACCCGAACTACTCGCAAGTGCTGAATTACTACTCGCACAGGACAGTTTATTAGATGAATGAAACTTGAGGCAACGCAGCGCTGTCTCACTCGCTCTACACTATCACACTAAACTGCATTTGAGTGTGGTGAACGTTATAATGTTACTCTAAGGGCCGTATCTTGCACCCAGCGCAATGGACTTTGTACAGCGACACATGTATCATTCCTATTTTGCACCTGACGCACAGCAGACTTTTCCCTCCACAGACACACGTCTGTAAATTAGGGAATGAACTTGCGCTCGCGGCGGCGGTTCAGCGCAAAGAGGAGTGTGTTCCGGCGCAAAACTTCCCTGGTGATATTTTCAGTTTTAGAAAGCAACTCCGCCACTGACCAGGAGAAACCCAGTCTAAAGACAGTGGCGCGTTGCGTGTCAGTCATGTTATTTTAAGGGCGCATGCTTGGCCATAATGTAGCGTGTGAACAACACACACACTTTGATTCTCTAATATAAACAGACGCAGCAGTTTTCATTTTTGTAAATCATACATTATTACAAGGAAACATATTAACACACGAGGGAAATCATTGTTGTGTCCGTGAAGATGTGAAAAAATAAATCTAGCTTACACATTTACCAAAATTATTATACGCCTGTTTAACCGAAGATAATTTGTGTGTGTTTCTCCATCATCCCCAATGTCACTTCTCTGTGTTTTACGGCCCTGACGAGAGCGTCGGTCTCCTCGGCTGTGAATCGCTCCTGGCGTGCACCGGCAAACCCGCCGTTATAATAGCAATCCGCCGTGGAACAAGCGCGCCGGCTCTTAAAGGGAATGTGAGAGGACGCTCTGATTGGTTTATTTCACGTTACACCCAAACCACACCTATGAATAACGAAGCGACTGCAGACCAACACATTTTAGATTTGCGTCGGGCGCAAGAGTCGTTTGCCGGGATCCGCCCACAAAGATACTTGCGTTTCGCGTTTGATACTTGCGTTTCAGAGCGCTACAATAGAGCCCTGTGTGTTAGTTTGTCTGAATGAGACTAGCAGTAAGCTAGATCAACATTAGAATAACATACTGATCATATTCTAACATTTCATCATGTTGAGCTATATAATATTGATTAGTTTTATGTACATTTGCTCTGTCTAATAAAGAGCGGCGTCTCTGTCGAGTCGAAGTTAGTCGCGGACGCTAGCTCTCGGCATCTGGAAAACTCCACGCTGCTATTGATCCTCGGTTTATTTCTCCTTTTGTCCCAAAGTCTGCTTGCCATGGTCCATAATGTTTAAACGAAACAACAACAGCGTGAGCGCCGCTAGACGTAACGCAGTTGTCCACGTCTGTCGTCATGGTTACTATGGCAGTACGAGCGGAAACCAGAGATAACGCGGATATTACGTCAGTGACAGGCGACAGTGAACAGGGAGTCCGGGACGGACAATTATTAAATACACAACTGCAGGAAATATCACACTGTGAAAGTGATTTTTGGATATTTTATTACTAATAATTTGGACAAAATTCTTACATATTGTACCTTTAACTAACATGAACTAACAATGACCAATAGGCTACATGTGTTAGTTAATCTTTAATGTTAGTTCAAAATACTGGATAAAAATCCAGCTGTTCATTGTTTGTTCATGTTAGTTCACAGTGAATTAACTAATTTAACAAATACAACCTTTGATTTTAATAATAGATTAGTACATTTTGAAATTAATAATAACTAAGATTAACAAATGCTGTGGAAGTATTGTTCATTCTCAGTTCATGTTAACTAATGTAGTTAACTAATGTGAACTAATGAACCTTTAGTGTAACGTGGGTAACACTTTATTTTACAGTGTCCTTGTTACATATGTTACATGTACTTACCATAGTAATAACAGTAAATTATGCATAATTAAATGCAACTAACCTTCAACCAAACCCCAACCCTACCCTATGTGCATGTAGTAGCTTAATATTACTCAGAACTTAAATATATAATTACACTGTAACAACGGCACCTTCAAATAAAGTGTCACTGTAAAAAAAGATTAGTTGACTCAACTTAACTAAGTCAAGTCATCTTGTTGCTTTGACTGAGTTAATTTGAGTCAACTTATAGTGTCAAGTTTATTACACTTCAAAACACGAATAGATGCATAAACTTGACACTATAAGTTGACTCAAATTAACTCAGTCAAAGCAACAAGATGACTTGACTTAGTTAAGTTGAGTCAACTAATCGAGCGTCCGCTGAACACAGATCTGACCTTCCTCCTGCTGTCCTCCTCTTCATCCGTGCGCACGGTGTCGTTCAGCACGGGGGAGACGAGAGGAGATGGCGTCGCTCCCCGACAGTCCTCAGCGAGACCGTTCACTAATGTGAGCGAAGCACACACCGCCTCTGAGAACCACACACACACACACACATTAAGATAGTTAGCACACTGAGGCAGAAGAACAGTAGTATCAGTGTGTGATTGCTGCTCATTTCACATATTTTATCATGCAAATATGCATCAAAAAGCACAAAAAGTACCATGATATTACCATGTTTGTGTATTTTTTAGGATATGAACCATGGGAGTGACATGTTATTCATTGGAGTAAAACAGGAATATGGTGATTATACAAAATCATGATTTTTATCAAAATGGTTGTACCATGGTACTGTCATAGTACTCTTGGTAAAGGTTATAGTTTAGTCTAAATGGGTAAAAAAAAAAAAAAAAAAATAATAATAATAATAATAATAATGAATTGAGTGTGCATGTCTATGTTGATGGTCCGTCTAAAAGTGCACTTCCCACTAAACTCTACTCTACAGGAGGAGCTTCTCAGTACTTGCCCAGATCCGCCTCGTGTGTTTCCTTACAGCAGAGCAGTCGTGATGAGTGAAGCCACACACACACACACACACACACACGCACACGCACGCACGCACACGCACACACACACACACACACACACACGCACACACACACACACACACACACACACACACACACACACACACACACACACACACACACACACACACACACACTCACACTCACACTCACACTCACACACGCTTAAAGCTCTCTAACTAAACGTTTGAAATAGACGAGATGGACTCCTGAAAACAAGTATACTTTAGCATACTTTAAAAACATAGTACTTACTACGGAAATAATATAGTTGCGGTTACACTTTTAAGGAGTGTTACAGTGTAATGATACATTTAAGTACAGAGTAACAGGCTGTTAATTTACTACTGCACTTACTATGGGGTTAGGGTTTCAGTTTCATGCAATTATGGATCATTTATTGTTATTACTATAGTAACTACATAACGTGTAAATTAAGTGTTACCAGATATACTCAAGTTTGAACTGAATGTAATGTTTTCGGACACTTAATCACATGTTAAATGCAAATGTAATATAGTTTAAATAATTATTAGCTGAACTATAACTAAAAGTAGGACTTAAGTACATCTTTATATGTAATTTCATTATTACTTCTATTGTCTATGAAATATAAACTAAAATATACTTAAATGTAATTTCTATTGAAACGTTTATGTCATGTATTTTAAATATATTTGTAATTACACATTTGTAACAATTTTTGTACATTTAAAATATATTAACTTTAAACGTTGAGTGTGTTAAGAAACTGTCTCTCTGTGAGTGCACTTAATGCCTCTTATTTAATCAGTGTTATATTATCTGCAAGTACAGTTTTTTTTTTAAATATACATTTAAGATTTGAAGTACACTACAGACAACACAATAAGTGCACTTAGCCAGATGGTGAAGGGAAATCCCCAGTATACATGTGAACTCCTTTAACAAAGTTATTTAGTTGAGTAAATGAACAGAGCTGGAATCAAAGAAGAGCGTTTCGATTCGTTTCACGGTTTGGTCACCATTGTGTAATTTCATACTTTTGATTACATGAAAACAATGTTTCAGCATAAACAACATAAACAATGCATACTGCACCATAACACGTGAACTAATGCATGTATACTGCACTTCACACACACACACACACACACACACACACACACACACACATGTGCGGACAGATAGCGGGACATGCGTTGTGCAGCCACAGGGGTGTGAGGAGTGTGAGGAGTGTGAGGAGTGTGAGGAGAGGGATTATGACAATTATCAGCGTCACAAGCTTAAAAAACAATTCCTGAGTCTTAAAAGGCCAACTGTAACTTTATTGACACTAGTGCACAAAATACATTGTTAGAAAGTCTACGTGGTTCATAAAAAGCAGCTGAACCAAAGGTCATTGAGAAGAAACAGGCAGGAAACATCCGAACAGAGAGAACGCTTGAACAGTGCTGAGTGGGAGAGAGCAAGAGAGGGAACGGCCATGT
Source organism: Phoxinus phoxinus (assembly GCF_949152265.1). Classification (NCBI taxonomy): domain Eukaryota; kingdom Metazoa; phylum Chordata; class Actinopteri; order Cypriniformes; family Leuciscidae; genus Phoxinus; species Phoxinus phoxinus. The sequence continues at coordinate 5,204,587 of NC_136882.1, read as the reverse complement.
TCACAAGAGACACTAGCACACTACCATACTTGTTTAGCAGTATTCAGCATGTAATGTGTCACATGGGTCTTAAAAAAAAAAAAAGAGATTTATACAATTTATACATCATCTGAAAGGTTGATAAATACGGTGTTAAGATATGACGATATTTGGCCGATATGCAACTATTAGAAAATCTGGAATCTGAGGGTGCAAAAAAATCAAAACATTGAGAAAAAAAGTTGTGCATTAATGTTCACGATTGTGCCGCATTCACTCACAATTGTTTTTAAATATATTTACGGTAGGAAATTTACAAAATATCTTCATGGGACATGATCTTTACTTAATATCCTAATGATTTTTGACATAAAAGAAAAATCTATAATATTGACCCATACGATGTATAGTTGGCTATTGCCTCAAATATACCCGTGCGACTCCAGACTGGTTTTTGTGATCCAGGGTCACACATGTCCATTTGCATGCAATAGTAATGCAGTAATGTGCAGTTAGCACACTGCGTAGGATACTATACTCTACAATTTCCAGTGTAAAAAAATTAATTGGATATAAAACGTAATTTTGTTTGCTGATTATTTGATCAGACTGACAAAATGTAACATATTCTTACACTAAATTATTTTTTATTTGTCTCCATGATAACTGTAGGCCACTCTCTGGATTAAACGTGCCTTAGTACAGTATGTCAAGTGTGTTGCATAGTTCATTTTTCACATACTATTTTTCTAAGTAAGAAGTGTACTATATGCAGTATGCTTGTGTGCCATTGTGAACATCGCCGTTGTGTGAGAAAGATCATCAACATGTCATTCACACAAATCAACAGCAGGTGGCGTGGTTTTTCTCAGGCCATGAAGCTGATGGAGTCATTATGAATATACAAATACTGGTGTATAATTTGATCATTGTGTGAACAAACAAAAGAAGATCAGTCATGTCACAGACATACAAAAGGATATTAAAATTTTCATGTGTGAAAATTTCCCAGAGTGCACTGCTTCTTTCATCAAAACGGGACAGAACAGCCATAGGAAGGGAGAGCATGCGGCACAGCATTTAAAAACACCAGTAGTTACAAAGATTCATTCACTCCATTTTAAATGCCAGCAGAAAACATAACAAGCATTTATTGATCATAAATGACAAGGATGACAAACTCAAGCCGTTTCAGAAAAGAAAAGGTATAAAACAACAGTGAATATCAGCCAATAGTGCAGTGACATCAAAGCTGAGTGAGGAATCAGACAGGGATTAGAAACACTTGTGCTAGTGGCGTTATCACACTTTCGTTGTTTTTTTCTGACAATGAAATCTACAGCAGGTATGCAATTTTTGTTGAAATATAAAAAGCCTAAATGACATGGCCTTTCTAATCCCTGCTGAAGGATAGCGGATAAACCCGCGGGTGAGGTGAGGTGGAGGTGCTCAGGGAGGGAGAGTAAAACACACTAGCCGCGTTTACATTACAACTTACAAATTACAGCTATATTTTCTAAATGTCGATAAAAAACTATTGTAAAATGATGCCATTTCCATTAACTGATGTTATGCGACTAAATGAGAGTAATTTTTTTATTGCGCGATAAGTCATTCCAAAAATCACGGCTGTTACGTACGCCAGATGAATGTGAAAAAAACATTTTGGAACTATACGGTTATCCGGACCATACGTGTGTCTTTTTGTCCCGTATAGTCCGTATAGTCATCCCTGATTGGTCTTAACCCCAGAGACGGGTAGGTTTAGGGGCGGGGTTAGGGGTAGGCCATCATATGATTGGTCTTAACCCCAGTGACGGGTAGGTTTAGGGGCGGGGTTAGGGGTAGGCCATCGTATGATTGGTCTTAACCCCAGTGACGGGTAGGTTTAGGGGCGGGGTTAGGGGTAGGCCATCGTATGATTGGTCTTAACCACAGTGACGAGTAGGTTTAGGGGCGGGGTTAGGGGTAGGCCATCGTATGATTGGTCTTAACCCCAGTGACGAGTAGGTTTAGGGGCGGGGTTAGGGGTAGGCAATCGTATGATTGGTCTTAACCCCAGTGACGGGTAGGTTTAGGGGCGGGGTTAGGGGTAGGCCATCGTATGATTGGTCTTAACCACAGTGACGGGTAGGTTTAGGGGCGGGGTTAGGGGTAGGCCATCGTATGATTGGTCTTAACCACAGTGACGGGTAGGTTTAGGGGCGGGGTTAGGGGTAGGCCATCGTATGATTGGTCTTAACCCCAGTGACGAGTAGGTTTAGGGGCGGGGTTAGGGGTAGGCCATCGTATGATTGGTCTTAACCCCAGTGACGGGTAGGTTTAGGGGCCGGGTTAGGGGTAGGCCATCGTATGATTGGTCTTAACCCCAGTGACGAGTAGGTTTAGGGGCGGGGTTAGGGGTAGGCCATCGTATGATTGGTCTTAACCCCAGTGACGGGTAGGTTTAGGGGCGGGGTTAGGGGTAGGCCAACGTATGATTGGTCTTAACCCCAGTGACGGGTAGGTTTAGGGGCGGGGTTAATGGTAGGCCATCGTATGATTGGTCTTAACCCCAGTGACGGGTAGGTTTAGGGGCGGGGTTAAGGGTAGGCCATTGTATGATTGGTCTTAACCCCAGTGACGGGTAGGTTTAGGGGCGGGGTTAAGGGTAGGCCATCGTGTGATTGGTCTTAACCCCAGTGACGGGTAGGTTTAGGGGCGGGGTTAGGGGTAGGCCATCGTATGATTGGTCTTAACCCCAGTGACGAGTAGGTTTAGGGGCGGGGTTAATGGTAGGCCATCGTATGATTGGTCTTAACCCCAGTGACGAGTAGGTTTAGGGGCGGGGTTAGGGGTAGGCCATCGTATGATTGGTCTTAACCCCAGTGACGGGTAGGTTTAGGGGCGGGGTTAATGGTAGGCCATCGTATGATTGGTCTTAACCCCAGTGACGGGTAGGTTTAGGGGCGGGGTTAATGGTAGGCCATCGTATGATTGGTCTTAACCCCAGTGACGGGTAGGTTTAGGGGCGGGGTAAGGGATAGGCCATCGTATGATTGGTCTTAACCCCAGTGACGGGTAGGTTAAGGGGCGGGGTAAGGGATAGGCCATCGTATGATTGGTCTTAACCCCAGTGACGGGTAGGTTAAGGGGCGGGGTTAGGGGTAGGCCATCATATAATTGGCCTTAACCCCAGTGACGGGTAGGTTAAGGGGCGGGGTTAGGGGTAGGCCATCGTGTGGTCCGGATAACCGTATAGTACCAACATTTCCATTGCAGTTTTACGATATACTCCTTTTTCGAATTGTATGATTAACCAACCTCATGTGAGCGTAACTGTGCTTTCACACCATCGCCCTGCCAACGACGCCGTAGAAAGATTCGTGGACACTCTGACGTAGATCGAATGCTTGGTCTATTTTTAAACTTTATTTAAAGGGGCCGCAAAGCAAACAAGCATGTTGATCGTTATTTTTGCAGACTGACCAAGTAGGGTATAAGTTAACATTTATGGAATCTTTTAAATGTGAAAGTAAGTAATTGATCGATGGAAAGAACTTAACAATTATAGTGACATGTTTGCAAACTAAATAAACCAATTAAAAGCCATTTATGTGGTGTGTCTTTTGTGTTCATGGCTAAGGGCTAATCTAATTTGCATTCCCGCTGAAAAACAGCTTTCTAGTTTGAAAATGTTGCCTATAAATAGTGTTGCGCGCCTTCTTATCAAATTCACATGATCAATCGCTCCTCTATTTTGCTTGGGAACTAATGTGGTCTGAACCAAAGTTTACTTGACTGCGTTCTCTGGAATCGTCTCTGGAATCGACTTCCACATTCCGATTGGTTGCCGTGTCATAGCTCATTACCATAAAGTTGACCTGACTTCAACTCTTCTCGCCGCCCAAGACGCGCCGCCCTCGCCGGCCACTTTGACGCTCTCGCCGGCAGAGGTGTGAACGCACAGTAAAACATGTTTGCGATGTATGGGAGTTTTTGCGAAATTGCCGTATTTCCATTGGGCGTATTTTCAAATCACAATTTCAATGTGCGCAATTTGAAGGGTAATGGAAACGCGGCTAGTGAGACGCAGACACAAATGCTCTCATATGACACTTTCTGTCTATAGACTGACCCATCCCACAGCATAAAAGGGACAGTTTACTCAAAAATGGCTCAATGTGACCAATAAACTGTATAATTCTGTTGTACTCTAAAAGAGCAGTGCGAACATTCTCCAGAATTTTTCCTTTTGTTTGAAGAAAATAAAGGTCCTACATGAAGGTGAGTATAGCCTATATACTTTCATCAACTGAAATCTCTTACTGACAAATACATTCATCACAATTCTGACACAACAGGAGAAAAAAATATTTATATTCAAAAAGTTTACATTTAAATCTACCTAATTAAAAATCATGCAGGATTTTATAAGATACCATTAAAAATGTCCAGTCTCTGAATCTGCTGGTTTCTCACAGTAAACAGAGATATTTCCCAGGCTCGCACAGAGCGTGAAATGAGCCACACAATGAAGACCATGATATAAAGCTCTTTTGCAAAAGCTGAAGATGAGTGAAGCTTCAAAAATCACACTAGGTCCTTTAAATGATTCATTGAAGATCATCTGAGAGTGCCAGCACACACGTACAAATGGCAAACTGATGTTTAAGAATATCAATGAAGATGAAGCTCAATACCAGGAGTGGCGAACTCTGGTCCTGGAGAGCCTCAGTCCTGCAGAGTTCAGCTCCAACCCTGATAAAACCTGCCAATAACTTCCTACTAACCATTCAGACCTTTGCTGTGTTCGAAATCGCCCCCTAATTCACTATTTACTACATTACTCCACTAATATAGTCCACTTGAAGGAGTGAATGCAACACTGAGTGTGCCGGAAGGGCTGCCCTTTTGCATAGTTCATGCTTGCTGATTAATAATGAATTGAAACGTAGCAAACTGGCAGCTCTAGTAGTTATGAAAAGAGTTATGAACTCTGCTATTGAAACTAGCATGTATAAACAGCAATTAAACAATTTAATAATCAATTAAAAAGTAATTTATACCTGCACGATATTACACTGGATTTATTCAGCTGTGGCGCTCACAGTGCATTATGGGTTTTCTTTAGCCATTGATCTGTTGTACACTCATTATTGCGTGCATTGTGGAATTGAATGAGTGCACTCAGTAACGTCCACTGTTGTTTCGGACACCACTACAAATGGCTGTCCCCTCAAATAGTGCCCTATTTGAAGGGACAGCCATTTGTAGTGGTGTCCGAAACAATACTGGACGTATAGTGGACAATAGTGCACTATTTGAGGGTATAGGGGGTGATTTCAGACACAGCCCTTGATTAGCTTGTTGAGGTGTGTTTGATTAGGGTTGAAGCAAAACTCTGCAGGACTGTGGCTCTTCAGGACCGATGTTCACCACTCCTGCTCTATACCAAGAGCAGCCAACCCTGCTCCTGGAGGGCTACCATACTGCAGAGTTTAGCTCCAACCCCAATCAAACACACCTGATCCAGCTAATCAAGGTCTTCAGGATTACTAGGAAATAACAGGCAGGTGTGTTGGAGCTGGGTTGAACTGAAGTCTGCAGGAAGGCAGTCGGCAGGAGCAAGGCTGGGTACCGCTGCTCCACACCAGGGGTTCTCAACGCTGGTCCTCAAGATCCACTTTCCTGCAGAGTTTAGCTCCAACCCTAATCAAACTCACCTGGCCATACATTTGTAGTAATCCTGAAGATCTTGATTTTCTTTGTTCAGGTGTGTTTGATTAACTCTGCAGGAAAAGTGGACCTTTAGGGCCAGAGTTGAGAAGGTTGCTACACATAGTTGTATAAAAAGGGGATGAGATCCACTTTCCCGCAGAGTTTAGCTCCAACCCTAATTAAACACACCCAAACAAGCTAATCAAGGTCTTCATGATCACAAGGATGCCACAGGCAGGTGAGTTTGATCAGGCTTGGAGCTAAACTCTGCAGGACTAGAATTGCTCACCCCTGTTCTAAAAGCACAACAATCATTTCAAATGTAGGATCCAAGATCTATTTCCTAACATTATTAAAAAGTCTAAATGGTCAAAAGTAATGATTTATGAAGAGTGTTCCTCATAAAGGCGAGGCATGAAGGCCTCATAAACTGTTCTCCCTCAAACTCTTTCATATAACAGCCTCACCATTAACAATCCCTAAATGCTAGGGTGTAATGATGACTTGACAATGCTGTTGGAGCCCCAGATTTAACTCTAAGAACCTTACTCTAACCCAAACATCTAAATGGTCGACAGGAAAATTGCTCCTGGACCAACAAGGATGTGGATCCAGGAACACATCTTGCTTGGCAAAATCACAGTCACATCTATCTGTTATGGCTCCTTGCATGTTTCCAACCCAGAGATCCTGAAGTTACTCCAGGGAGTGACAACATCACTCTGAGTTTCGGAAATATTCCAGATTATTTCTGCATCAGAATTGAGTAATTATTTTTCTGTGCAGAACTTGGCACAACAAAAGTCCTCTCTTGCTCAATAAAGAGGCTGGATACAATCACTTACGGTAAAACTGTACAAAGTTTTGCCTCAAGAAAGGGAAGAATATCCACCTTATCACACAGCTAAGGCCATCTCAGGTTACAGGAAAAGAAAACTCAGTGTGACATGGCTGAGAAGCACACCGCAATGAAGTTTTCATGCTAGCATGCTAGCAGTTAAACACTTGCAACCCTTCCTCATCGCTAAGGTTTACACACCCTCCTTCATCATCAAGATCATCTAGCTGCAAGCTCTCAAAGGAGTACTTGTTTCTGCGGAGGGGGGACGAACTACGGGCGGCTTGGTTTTCAAACCCTAGTGATTGGCTGCAGGAGCCAGTAGTCTCCGCCTCCTCAGAGTCGCTAGTATCTGTGCCACTACTGGTGGAGCCATCAATCATCTGCACAGCCCCGAAGCGTCGGTGCGGGGAGCTTAGCTTGAGATTGGCCTTGCCGGGAGGCGTGAGCCCGTTGGCCAGCATTCGGCGCTCCAACATGGCCATTCTCTCAGAACGGGAGAGAGCGGGAGTGTCTCTTGTCTGATTCAAGACACGTGTGTTTCTTTCTAACTGGCTAACAGTGTTCTGTGACTTGTTTGCAGAACGATTCATAATTGGGGAGCAGCTACTAAAAAGTCCACCTCTTTCCTCCCGTCCTGCTTTTGAACTAAAGCTCCACCCGGTGTGTCCATTATACTGGGTGTGGCTTAGTGAGCCAGTCCTGTGAATTGAGGAGGGGGCGGGGCTAGAGGTCAGGCTCCTGGTGCCTGTGTGCTGGTTTTTTGCAGCCAACTCTTCCATTAGTGTGCTATGAAGCGGCCCGTGTACCCTGCCTCCAAAAAATGATGACTCAAAAATGTTAGCATATTGATTTGGAGAGGAGGGGCTGGGGTAGCTGTGGGCGGGGCTTTCGGCTTGGCTTACAGGGGAAAGAGGCGGAGACTCTTTCTGCCTGAACTTGCCTAAGTATCTGTCCTGCTTATGTGTCCGGTGCAAACCAAACCCTGTGCCATAAGCGCTGTCACTGTTGCCATCACGTGTGTGTGAGTGTGACCTGCTGACCCGACCTCTGACTTCCTGTTCACTAAACTCTGCATCACTGCAGTCAATATAAGGAATGGATGAGCTGCTGCCTTTAGCTGCGCGGGACGCCAGACCTGCTCGATCGACGGGGGGCTGCTTAGCTGCCTGACTTCTGCTGTCCTCTTGAACGGGGTACGTTTGGTCGCTGCATCCGTTGCGCTGAGTCGACGGGGAGGAGTTTCCACATGGTCTTAATATCGCAGAGTCTTCAGAACTTACTAAAAATGAGCCATCCCTGACAGCCTGAGAGAAGAAGAGACAAAGATAAGAGTCTTCCATATGTGCCTTAATATTTCTGGTTCTGGG
>NC_136882.1:4809200-5186700 GCF_949152265.1 Phoxinus phoxinus | reverse complement strand
TCACACAGATCTTTATATAGGCCTCGCACAACACAACCTCAGCGCCTCACACCAGAGGAACACACGTATAACTGCCCACTCGGATGTAGTGACCACAACTATCTTACGCTCGGCTCACTGAACTCACACAGCAGCAACACACAGAGACGTGAACACTCACCGTTCTTCTGTGACGGCTCTGGAACTCCAGGCCAAAGTAATCGCCCTCCACCAGGTTCAGATGCAAGCAGACCATCTCGAACAGAACCCGCCCAGATGAGCGGTGCTGTTGACAACAACACACACACACACACACACACACGCTTTCAGAAAAGTCCAAGTTAGAAGCCCAAACTAAAAGAATGTCTCCTGAATCTAAGGTTCTGCGAGAGAGCTTTCAGCATGACATTATAGAGACACTGCTGCATGTTTTATTACTCACTCAGGCACATTTCAGTGTGAACATACAGTATCCTTGTGAAAAAGAAGCACACTTCAGCATATACTTTATTTTTTAAACGACTTATTACAGAAATAATATACTCTAAAAGAATAGAATTAAGTGTGAACTGACAGTAATGTTTTCAGACACTTAAAGGGGAACTGTCGCCAAAATTGAACCTAGGCTATTTTTGTTAATCTACCCGAGTCCAACTTTCGTGTAAAAGCATAATTAGGATGGAAACTCCACTTTTAAGATTGACCGTATTTTCGTTTAAAATGCCTTTTGAATGGGAGTGCATGGGGCACGTATATGATAGCATCACAATCACTGTTTTTCAAACACTAATGCGGCTCGACACAACATGACACTGTGCTTAAGTGTCACCAGCGGCTCTACACATGAACTCCAGCATTGACTACAGTGTTTGTGAACACACAGTTTACTAAAAAGAAAGGTTTTGTACGACTCACTTTATCAGTTAGTGTTTCCGGTGGCTGGAATTTTGTCAGTCAAAAGTAGTCAATCTCCGAAAGCAACGTAACAGGGAGGAGAGTAAAGATGGAAAGCTCCTAAAGCTTAGTTCCATATAAATTCACGTATAATTTGCTGTTTTGTCGTCAGTGAAAATCAATATAGTGACCTTGTATTTGAAAAAGGATCCTCATAATAATGAAATGATTCAGTGATACAGATCGACTATTTTTGACTGACAAAATGCCGGCGGCCGAAGAGCAATAGCTACAGTGAGTCGTACAAAACCTTTCTTTTTAGTAAACTTTGTGTTCACAAACACTGTAGTCAATGCTGGAGTTCATGTGTAGAGCCGCTGGTGACACTCAAGCACAGTGTCATGTTGTGTCGAGCCGCATTAGTGTTTGAAAAACAGTGATTTTGATGCTATCATAGAAGTGTCCCATTCACTCCCAATCAAAAGGCAATTTGACAGAAAACGAAAATACGGTCAATCTTAAAAGTGGCGTTTCCATTCTAATTATGTTTAAACACGACTCAGTTTGACTCGGGTAGATTAACAAAAAGAGCCTAGGTTAAATTTTGGCGACAGTTCCCCTTTAAGTGCATGTTAATTGAAATTTGAAGAAAAATGCTTTTCACCCAGTTAAGTAGGACTTAAGTACATTTGGATATGTAATTATTTTTAAAAGAGTTCTTAAAGCAACACTAAAGAACTTTTCCTCTGCGGTCGTCCTACAGGTTGGAAGCGGAATTGTCCATTACCGCTGTCGTAAATAATTTAGCCTACCGCCGCTACTGTCGCACACACACTCGCTGTTTATCCAGCGCCGGCTTAGGAATGAACGATGTCCACAGACAAGGTCGAGTATGTTGCATCATGATTTCATGAAAGTATGATGTATTGCAACATCAGAAACGAAGAAAAACTAAATAATGACTATTGTAACACTTGACGTAAAGCAAGCCAAATTTGTAGTTTTCTTATGTCTCATTCGAACTACAGGAACGCGACCCGATATACGACTTGATGAACCGCTGACACGATTTTGGAAACATTATTTTAAGGTAAAAAAATCTTCTTCCTTTAAGTGTGTTAAGATAAGTAGTCATGAAAGTGTTTCTCTTTAAGTACACTTAAGTGACCTTTTATTATTATATTGTTATTATTTGCACTGCACGATATTTTTAAGATTTTAAGTAATGCACGAGAAATAAACACCAACCTCCCTGCTAAACGGCGGTTGCATTTAAGACAGAAACTCTGATTAGCAGAATTTATTGCTCTAGTCTATGCTGTCCTGCAACCGCTCAGGCCCAGACAACACACTTCACTGACATCATCACCACTGCCCCGCCCCCTTCTGAGGAAACTCAAGTCTGAGCAAAGATCTGCACCAATGACATGCGATCTGGAGCATTCCATCCCGGTGAACACCCCATCCGGTTCCCATGGAAGATTGAACGCTTGCCATGGATATTATAACCGGAGGGCAAGATTATTAACTCATCATCTCACTGCACAGAGACACATCATAAAGAGAGAGAGAGAGAGAGAGAGAGAGAGAGAGAGAGAGAGAGAGAGAGAGAGAGAGAGAGAGAGAGAGAGAGAGAGAGAGGTCTCAAGGGAAAGTCCATAAGAAAGGAAATCTGAACAGAATAGAGCAAGAGGGAGGCAAACAAATGGATTTTTCTTAAATAGATGGCTATCGTTATTCATTTCCATATAGGCAGGCACACACACACACACACACACACACACACACACACACACACACACACAAACACACACACAACAAAAAACTATAAACATTATACCAATAATGAAGATATTTTCCATTATCCATTAGTTGGGTCTGTGCTCTTATATCGTCTGAAGAGAAACACTGTGAATTTCAATGGTGTATGTTTGCTCAAAGCTAATTTACACTCGCATATAGAGGACATTAATGCTTAAAACATCACATAAAAAACTCTTATCACCCCACTTTTGATTTCATGGGGCCTTTAAACCTTTTTTAGTCACAATGTTAACTTGGCATACTGTTTAAAGGAAATAATTGGCCAAGAAATATAAATGTACTTTCAAAACAGTTACAGTAGCTGCAGCGCTAATACACACATTCGTTTGTCTGACTATCTCTCTCTCTCTCTTGTTGTCTCTTGCTCTACAAACAGAACTGACCCATTATATCTAGTTAACATGAGCCAAGTCAATTACTGAGAGGTCACAAGATAACAGAGGCGGGTGAAAATGCCACAGGCATGTGTGTGTGTGTGTGTGTGTGTGTGTGTGTGTGTGTGTGTGTGTGTGTGTGTGTGTGTGTGTAGTCTATTCATTAACTCAGCCCTGCAGAAACTGGTGTTCAGTCGGTGGAAAATCACCCTGAAACATTCAGCCCTTTTGGTTTGCAAGATCTGAGAGATTTTGCAAAGACAATCGTGTACAGACACAGAAATAGCAAATGGTCTGTGATAGTCACTGCTCTATTGTGTCAGGAGGACTGATTGTCTTTGCCTTACTTGCGTCTGCCTTAAAGACATGTCATTACAGATTACATCACTCTCACGCACACGCACACACACACACACACACACACACACACTTCCCCTTCCCCCACATAAATAATGAAAAATACGATTAACATTTTTCAATTCAATGCACATTCATTTGTAAAGCGCTTTTCACAATACTTATGGTGTCGGTCACAGCAATAGTAGAGAGACGACCCATATGCAGAATGAAAAAGGGGGTGATATTTATTAGTAGACTAGGCACACAGTTGAAGGTAAGGAGTGAAGACAACCCAATCAGTAGGACAGGGCGACAGGAGTTAGGCGGGAGAACTGAGGAGATGCGGCAGCAATAGATGGAAGGAGAATACTGGAGATCAGGCAGCGGCTCAAGAGGCTTGGCACTAGGAGCCTAAACTGAAGCTGTGCCAGTCTTGCTGCCAGGCATAGAGAATCAGCAGCCAGGGAGGATATAGGAAGCAGGGCAGAACCAACACAAGACTCATAATACGCAAGAAAATCACTATCGATGCTATGACTAGAGAAGGTAGCTAGAGTAAGCACTGGAGCGTAACAAAGAAAACAAAAACAAGAAACCAGAATTCTAGACTAGAAAAGAGAGCAACTAGGCAGGGAACTCGTGGGAAAAGAAACAAAGTCATGAATGCTGCAAAATCGGGAACAAAAAGAAAAAACAAAACTTTCCCGTATAATGCTACTTTGTTAAAACACTATTGCTACAATAAAGTCAACATAATACAGCATAATACAACATAATTGCAGAACTTTTACTTCTGTATTGTGACAGATTTTTTGAGTAAGAACTACATTTAAAAAGAAAACTTTTATAAATTGGTAATTGTGCCACAAAGAAAAGGGTTTTTAAAAATAATGACACATTACTCCCATCAACCACTGTTTGGACAATCTGATAAATCAACCTGCAAATGGCTTAAAGTTGACTGCACATTTTCGACTAGGACCGGAGAAAGCATTTATCAGCCTTGCTTGTTGAGGTAGTTAAGATGCCAAACATACAGTATACTAGTGGTGGCCAGCAATGCGTTTTCAGAAAGGTATACTATTTAAAGCAAGTTTAAAAAGTTAGGACATGGACAAACACAAAGTAAAAATCTAGTTTTGCAAATGTTGCCAGGGAAAATCTGCCACGTGTGGAATGATGGGGAAGCACGTCAGAAAGTGAAAACTAAAGAATGTGAGATAATTGCTGGATTTTCACGTTAAATGATACTGTGCAGTGCACTCAGATAGTCAGAGTGAATGACTGTGGTCAAACACAAGATACACATTGCTTTCATCATGACCCATGAGATGACAGAAAACAAAGAGAAAGAGACATGACCAAATCAACACAATAAAACTGAGACAATATGATATTTCACTCCGAACACTTTATGAAGATGCAAACCTCACTTTCGCTCCACAAGACTGCATCATATTTAAATTCACAGAAACGGTGAACCGTCTGTTTAAAATAACTCTGTGAGAATTACTAAGGTTCAGTCTGTCAACTTCTAGCTCAACTATCAGCGTGAGTTTACAGTAGGACGACCTGATCACCAGAAAACTGTTGAAGAAGAATACAAATGGGCAAAAGAGGTGTTAGAAGTTTTTGGGAACCATTTCATTACTTTTCATAACTTACAATCTGTTCATTATTTCATTAAATTTTTCGTCAATACCAATTTTTACTTTGTTATTATAGGCATATAGGTAAACTTTGTATTTAAATATTGCTCTACTAATCATGATGACAGCCACAGCCTTTCAAGAAATGAACTCTGCAAGTAACTGTCTATTTGTCGAGCACGGTTTCCACATAACTATGAAGCAGCACAACTGTTATTAACATTGATAATAATCAAATGTTTCTTGAGCTGCAAATCAGATTTTGTTTGAAATCTTCAACAGAAACTCATTTTTAAAGTCAGTGTATAGACCTTCTGTAGCCCGGCCCTTTTCAGCGCTGCTGGCTTGTGTTTTCACAGCATGAAGGTAAGATCTTACGGATTTATGAATGAACTTCTCGGTTTAAAATCTTCCCATTTGTTATAAAATCCACTTCAAACATTACAACCATATAATAACTTTATAAATCCACTTCACCAGCTACTCTTCAACAGAGATGCCATAGAAATATACAGTTACAAACACAAAAAGAAGTTCAAACACAATATTCTGTTTCTGTGGCGCATGAGGGATATAACACTGATACTGCATCTGTGTCCTCGAACGACCCTGTAAGAGTCTGAACTCAGAGCTCATCCAGCATGAATGTCAGAAACAGATGTGAATATAAGAACAAGAGTGGGAACTTTCTGCACATGCTCACAAACACATAAAAGCTCTATCACACACACACACACACACACACACACACACACACACACACACACACACACACACACACACACACACACACACACACACACACACACACACACACACACACACACACACACACACACAAGGGTGTTTTGCTATCCTTGTGAGGACATTCCATAGGCGTAATGGTTTTTATACTGTACAAACTGTATATTCTATCCCCTTACACTGCCCCTATCCCTAAACCTACCCATCACACACACACACACACACACACACACTGCCCCTATCCCTAAACCTACCCATCACAGGAGACATTCTGCATTTTTACATTTTCAAAAAAATATAATTTAGTATGTTTATTAACCCATTCCCCTCATGGGGACCGCTGGCTGGTCCCCACAATGGAGGTGATTTCAGGTTTTACTATCCTTCTGGGGACATTTGGTTCCCACAATGTAATATAAACAAAAGCAAACACACACACACACACACACACACACACACACCAGATTTTATGCCACTTATGTGCGAGTGTGTGAATAGGGTTGTGTCCGTCTGTTGGCAAGGTGTCCTACTTTTATGTCTAAAAAATTGTAGCTCCTCACCAACAGGTCAGTATGAAGAGATGCTGGAAGTGTGTGTGTGTGTGTGTGTGTGTGTGTGTGTGTGTGTGTGTGTGTGTGTGTGTGTGTGTGTGTGTGTGTGTGTGTGTGTGTGTGTGTGTGCGTGCGTGCGTGCGTGTGTGTGTGTCAGTGACCTGATTTATCAGTACTTTTTTAGTGCTGAGTTAAGAAATAAAGATGAGAAACACACAACATGATGAAGCCGAGCACATGACATGCAGAGGAAAGAGAGATATTGTGCCCCTGAATGAAGAACTTGCTTTAGCTAAACCGTGGCCTCATTATACTCATTTGTTCACTCAATTTCATTTATTTAATCAGAATAACTTCCTCTTGCAGCATCTCTTCTCTTCTCTGATGATGAGGGCGGGGCAACCTGTCACTCACATGAGATCCACCAATAGCAAACCTCAACCATCCAATCAATTCAACACAGACAAAATCAAGCCCCGCCCACATTTGTTCTTCTTCGAGTTTCACTCAGGCTGCGTCCGAACGCTCATGCCGTCTTTGTAGGACACATTTCAAAGTAGGAAGGCATCAAGACACGTCCAAATTCAATGTTAGCTGGATTATTCTCCTGAGATTCCTTCATCTGCATGATTATTGAAGGCAGCAGATGTATCCTCCGCTGTATGATATCCCACAATCCTCCTGAGCTATGTCTGAAAGTTGCAGTTGGTGGTCAGTTTGTGTAAACATGCGCTTAGTTTTCACTAAAGCTCACTCTATTGTGCGGTGGATCATTAAACCATTACGCTGCCTCAGAAGTCTGTCAGAAATCAGTTCCTTTGTGTGCAAATATCACCAGCAGCGATGCAACAAGTCAGTGTTCAGACGCGGCGTCAGATGAACGTCACAGCGGGGAGGAAAAGACTAGCAGCTTCCATTACTGACAACTTTATCTAAAGGAGGGATTTAATTAATCACTTGTTTATTTACAAAATACAGAGAAAGAGAGAGAAAGAGAGAGAAGAGAGAGAGAGAGAGAGAGAGAGAGAGAGAGAGAGAGAGAGAGAGAGAGAGAGAGAGAGAGAGAGAGAGAGAGGGCACACAGCCTACTTATAGGGATAGGGATTGAATGAGTGCACTCGAGAACGTCCACTCTGGTTTAGACACCACTAATGTCTGTTTCCTCAAACACTGCCCTGTGTAAGTGTGTCGGGGCGATCTCAGTGATCGTGACTGCAGTGTTTACTTTCGTTCAGCGCATCAGGACATGATTATCTGACATATTGATTGAGTCAATAAGGAGGATGCAGGAACATCCTCTTCAGGGACTTTATCATCTTCACACACACACAGACAGCTTAAACTGTAAAACACACACACAGCATGCGAGGCCGGTAATGAGCACACACACTCCAGTCCTGATCGTCCAGCAGCGACGGCGCTAAAGTCACACTTCTGATACGCTTTACTTTTCAGAGAGTTCACTCGCCGCGTCAGGAGAACAGGAGATTTGTGCAGCAGAACAATAAACTGCACACCAGTGAGTTTATGATTATGATAATACATTAAAATTATATGATAGTAAATATAATTGTGCAAAATCAAGCAGCATAACGGACTGTTTTTGTCCGGGTAAAAATTATAAGATAATGACACCGGAAGACTCATACATTTATGTGTGTGTGTGTGTGTGTGTGTGTGTTGAACTCAGTCACTTCAGAGCAGCTGATGCCCAGCCAAACAAACCTCAGGACAGTAAAATATCTGTCATCTCTCTGAGGATTCACACTTCTGCAGTGTTCAGGTTACAGGAGAAACATCACGTATAGTTGTGGATATTGCTCTCCACAGGCGTGCTCTATATTAATCCACAGAACACCTTCATGAAACACTCTCACATTCCTTCACAAATCAAAGTCTCACTCCTACAGCCAATAAAACTATTTCCACAAAATCTGTTAATAATCACAATCATGTTCAGTAGAGATACTACATTCTCTACAACATATACTCACAATATGTCAACTTGTTTTTTCTTTAATATTTACATGTATTAGCCGAATTGTGTGATGAAAAGTACATTAGCCATCATGATGCTGTGGAGGCACTTCCCCCAATCAGAGAGAGTCGCGGGCTAACATCCACAGAACGTTCTGGCAAGGTTCTTTCAAAGTTGTGAACAAACGTTAGCACAAAAACATTATTTATACATCATTCATGGAGCGGTTTTCGATTGTTTAACTTTTTTTATTACATGGCTTGGTTGAAATCTAATGTAGAATGCGGTCTGTTATTTCTTAATAACAAACCACTGCTAAGGACAACACACCGTTGCTAAGGATAACACACCGTTGCCATGAAAAACAGAGCGTTGCCATGGACACAGTGTTCTTTAACGGAAGCAATACAATCGTTTTTAAATCAATAAACTTCTTTTTTAAATCAATATTTTGTGTCAAATTATTGATTTATTTGGTAGGTTCTAGGTAGCCATTTAATAAGCGGGATAATGTATAGCGAGGCGGTTGTTATCGCGAACACAACCCCTTCAGGCTCCGCGTCGGGTCCTGATCAGCCCGTCGAGGTTGTATACGCTATAACAACCGCCTCACATTATCCCTTACTTCTATACTGCTCGTTTCAGAATGTTCAGAGAACATTCAAAAGTCCACATGTTTGCAAAATTCTAAAACAGAATGTTACATTTACGTTCATAGAACCAAGAAAACTTAATGGGGAATGTTAGCAAAATGTTCTTATAACATATTCCTGTTATCTGGGAAGCACCGTATATCACACATCGAGCATTTCGCTCTCAAAATCCTTACATTTTCGTAATAAACTTTAAATATATTGTTTCTATAGATATAATCAACAACTTTAAATGAATTGTTTTATATCTGTCCAATAATTTTAAATTGATTAATTAATTAAATGCTTGTACCTTTGTCTTTTGTCATTTTTCTAAATATTAGTTTTGCTTTAAATCAAAATGTGTAATGTTGTGATTCACCTCGTAGTTGGCTTATAATGCTTTAATTAAACTTTTTTCTTTTCTTTTTTTAATCCCTATACGAGAAATGAAAGCAAAAAATACTTCCGGAACCAATTTTGCTGAAAAGGTGTCCGGCACCAATGCACTCAATAACACTCAATAACACTCAATAACACTCAATAACTCTCAATAACACTCAATAACACTCAATAACACTCAATAACTCTCAATAACACTCAATAACTCTCAATAACACTCAATAACACTCAATAACTCTCAATAACACTCAATAACTCTCAATAACACTCAATAACACTCAATAACTCTCAATAACACTCAATAACACTCAGGCCCCGTTTACACGATGGGAAAACGCAGACATTTCTCTGCGTTTTGGCCTGTCATTTACACGAAAACGCCGTTTTTATCCCAGAAAACGATTATTTCTAAAAACTCCGGCCAAAGTGGAGATTTCTGAAAACGCCGGTTATATGTTGTCGTGTCAACTGGGAGAAACGGGGTTTTAGGTTCTCTCTTGTCGATTCTGAGGATTCTGATTGGCTTGCATGGCTTTATCCTTCCCCCTACACTGCCGCCCATAGGTTTAGCATAGTTATAAAGGCGCTCGACGGCGTATTTATGCGGGTTGTGTGCACGATGTTATTATTGAAAACGGAGGGGGAGAAATATTCGTTTCTCTAAATACCCGGCTATGTGTAAATGTGGCCTCAATAACACTCAATAACTCTCAATAACACTCAATAACACTCAATAACTCTCAATAACACTCAATAACACTCAATAACACTCAATAACTCTCAATAACACTCAATAACTCTCAATAACACTCAATAACACTCAATAACACTCAATAACTCTCAATAACTCTCAATAACTCTCAATAACACTCAATAACACTCAATAACACTCAGCTTTTTTGTCCAAAGTTCAACAAGCGCCACCTACTGTCAGAGAGGGAATTCACATCCTCATTCAGCCCACCTGCCGTTTTACATTACTTCAACATTAGCCTGAACCAGACCGAACGTCCAGGTTGAACAGTCCTCACATGTCCAGACATAACACCGCAGCAGAGTGTACTGGTGTGGCTACTCACGGACACGTGGAACATCTGCTGGGAGTCGTCCAGCAGCAGGACCCTGAGGGGCATCAGGCGTCCCGGGGGCATGGCAGGGGGCTTGTGTCCGGGCTCCAGCGTGCTGATGCCCAGGGTCTCCGGGGCCCCTAACCTCTGCCCCGCCAGCGACGTCTGGCCCTGCTCCACCATGGTCTTCCTCACTCAGCCTGCACACACACACACACACACACCATAGTCTGACTTACACATGTGAGATGCACTAACACTGAGTGTGTTTCAATCAGCAGCGTAGGGGCCAAATGTCCCCTCAAGGATATTAATAAAGTTCCAATTCCATTATTCTATAAGGTTTATACTTTTCTTTTGGAGTCTCAGGTTTACATGAATATCAGGTAAAAAAAAAACAGTTTAATTTTCTCATAATACACACATTGCATCATCTGCTCTTTCCTCTCAGTGTCTGAAACGGTTCGATAAAGGTTTCGGTCGCTCTAAACCCCGCCTCTCTGAGAGCTGCTCTGCTCTGATTGGTCAGATGGCCCAGTCTGCTGTGATTGGTCTACTCTGCTCTGATTGGTCAGATGACCCAGTCTGTTGTGATTGGTCTACTCTGCTCTGATTGGTCAGATGACCCAGTCTGTTGTGATTGGTCTACTCTGATCTGATTGGTTAGATGACCCAGTCTGTTGTGATTGGTCTCTGCTCTGATTGGTTAGATGACCCAGTCTGTTGTGATTGGTCTCTGCTCTGATTGGTTAGATGACCCAGTCTGTTTTGATTGGTCTCTGCTCTGATTGGTTAGATGACCCAGTCTGTTGTGATTGGTCTACTCTGCTCTGATTGGTCAGATGACCCAGTCTGTTGTGATTGGTCTACTCTGCTCTGATTGGTCAGATGACCCAGTCTGTTGTGATTGATCTACTCTGCTCTGATTGGTCAGATGACCCAGTCTGTTGTGATTGATCTACTCTGCTCTGATTGGTCAGATGACCCAGTCTGTTGTGATTGGTCTACTCTGCTCTGATTGGTCAGATGACCCAGTCTGTTGTGATTGGTCTACTCTGCTCTGATTGGTCAGATGAAACTTTGCAGACCTTTTACATTCACAAACATCTAGATTACATACTAAATGAAAGGTAATATATGAGAAAGCATAATGCAAATGTTTAAATTAAGAGTTTGTGAATGTAAAGTGATGTTTCCTGACATGTCAGTCGTGTGAAAGTTACACCAGTCTGATGTTATCGTGCTCTCATCAGACAACGAGCCTACAGTTTTCCAGAGATCCAGCTTCTCATATCTCTCCTTCTCTGCTCCCATCAAGTTCACTGTTTATCACACATGCCAGAGCACTGATGTCATCACTTCTAAACCAGGGGTCAACGTGAGAAAAAACGAGACCGGAAGAGAGAAAGTGAGCAGCCGAGAGAGTTAGAGACAAGCCAGAGGAAGATATGGAAAAACAAACACTGATCTCTGTGGATCAGATGACCATCTGTGACCGGCTCTCCTCATTCTCAATTAGAAGTCATCTTCAAAAGAGCCTTGCAAACACTCAGTATTCACTGGTTTGTAGACAAGACAAAACAAAAAGACAAAGAAAAGAAAAGAAATGGGATTTTAATGACTCAAGGTGCAGTGTAAAAACAGACCTCTGATAAAGATGGCTGTTGATCTATCATTTGTGCTGTGTAGTTTTATAGTCTATTATCAGTAAAACATCTTCTGGAGAAGCAATAAAGCACGGCTCTGCTCTCGGAGGAGGGTGGACGATCAGACCAGTGCCAGACTGAGAAAACCAACTCCACAGCCGATACCTTGCCAGTAGTGTTTAAAAAAATGCCATTCATTCAGTAATGCCACAAAAGCCCTGGAAAAATCAACGGTGGTGATGATCTGAGCACATCTTCAGACACTGCTGTCTTTTGTTTGGCTGGGATGAAGCTGCCACATGCAGAACACATCATGAGATCGAGAAGTAGGCTATAATTCACACACACACACACACACACACACACACACACACACACACACACACACACACACACACACACACACACACACACACACACACACACACACAAAAAACGCAATTAAGAAAATAGAGAAGATCTAAACGCTCAGAGAAATGTCTCTCGAGCTTCCCATGTGGACCTCATCCCCTGATTTCATTCACCTTTGTTTACATTGATAACTAATATAATCCACAATTAAAAGGCTGACCATTATAGTTCCCTTTCGTGGCCTTTAAACATAAAATCTCGAATACAAATGGAAAGACCTCGGAATGGCTCTTCCGCGACGCGCTGTTCTTCTAATAATGCGCGCTTGTCGCGTCGCGTCGAGGATAGACGTCATCTCATAGCGTTCACTGACCAATCAGGATCAGGTGTAACGCTATTATTTTTAACTGAAATCATAAATTGACTTTACAGTGTCTACTTTAACATAGCGAAATTATGTTACAGATCATTTGCTATCAAATGCTATTCAGAAACCACGAGCTGGCTTTGATTGAACGATCAGAGTGCGCTATTTAAACACATATCATATTGAATACAGTTCATAGCACGCAATGCACAAATGCAAAAACGGAGGAGATTAAGTGGCAGCGAGTCAAAATATAACGTTATCGCGCGCTTGTAATGAAGACCGCACCGGTCGCGTCGCGTCGTGCGCGTTAAAGCGGTGTGCACTGAACAAAGCGCAGACAGGACAGGTCTATTGACGTATAATACAAGGTCTTTATGGGAAATATATAATCCCGATGTGGTTTTCGCACTGGGCTTCATCAGGTGAATGAATGGACTCCTGTGGCAGATCGCGTGTCATGAGGATATAACGGTCCGGAGCTCCAGCAATGTCACGGCAGTTCTCAGGCTCAAATCTGTGGCTAGATTTACCCCTTAATCTCCTCCAAGCACAGAGCACTGTGCATATGAGTAGAACAATCGACACGCTTACCCCGATTATAAGTCCACCGTGTCGAAGTGTGCGTTTTCCCACAGACGCGCTGGTGTCCGCGGTGATGCCGTGCTCTGCTGCCGCCGAGAGACGCTTCAGATGCCGCATACGCGCGTCCTCTCAGTCGCCATGCTGGAGAGACGGGATTTACACGGACGGAGAACAGCACAGATAGCCTACAACACACACCAGAAGAGAAGAGATGAGATGCGCGCTCGTGTGCTGCCATCTGCGGGGTGAAGAGGCGTAACGCTGTCCAACAGTGACTATCTGAACTACATTATCCAGCTATCAGCTCTACTCTACGGGCGAGTTAATCAGTTGCTACACTTGTGGAAAAAGTCTGCTTTATTGTAGCATATTGAATGTGCGAATATGCACGAATAGCGTACTTCGTCCTTGCAGATCATATTAATGATATTGAATGTCACAAGTGTCCTCATAAAGAGACACACTAAGGTAATTAAAAAAATGCACTTTGTAATAATATAAATATATAAAAATAAAAGTAAAAAAAGTAAAACCTTAAAAAAAACCAATACAAAAAAAGTAGTGTATTGTAGCTACTGTATTGTATTGTATTGTATATTGTATTGTCTTTATTGTCCACCAAGGTGGAAAATTGTGGCTCACCAGCACATAAAATAACTACAGGCAGTGGTAATAAAACCAAGAGAGACTCACGTTGATTTAAAAACACAGTTCATGCCACTGTCATGCCACACATTTCAAGTTAACATATTTTAAATGTAGAGCTACTAAATTGCAACTTCATCGTAACAGATGTGTATTTAAATTCATGACATACACGTTTAAATAGAAATTATATTAAAGTATATTTTGGTTTACTAAATGCTTGCCAGTACATTCAGCAGTTACTTTAACCATATTTCAAAGACAATAGAAGTATGAAATTAAGATGTACTTAAGTGTAAGTTGAAACATTGAAAGCAGAATTCTGCTTGAGTGACAGTTTCCTCCATGACATCTTTGTGCAAGATATTGACTATTAAAATACTCTTTAAATTCTCATTCCAAGACATTTTGTCTGCTTTAGCTAAACTTTAGTTTTCAAAAAAAATATATATATTTGTACATTTAATAATTTAACACCAAAATCTGCTTATTTAATCCTTAACACACATTAGTTTATATATGTGTACCCAACCCTGTTTCCGTCTCTCAGCTCTTCATTCCTCTTTTATGACTCAAGCTGTATATTTTGGGTTTACTGGACACCTGCATATTAGAATTATTACTGTTCATGAGCCTTCAAAACATATACAGTGAGTTATTGTTTATGTGGATGAATGCTGATGGATCAATCCTTGAGCTGTTCTGCTTTGAATTATTATGTCATAATCTTAATGTGAATTGGTGCTAAAGTTAGTTAAACTGCTTGTAATGTGAATATTTCATATTTGCATTACCATCAATAGTTAAGTCAGTCTATTAACTGTTTGTGTAGTCAGAGAATAATCATTTAAATCACAGGTTGATAATATGTTGTTATATTCTGATTGGTCTGCAGTAAAACACTTTTGTAAATTGACACTAAATCACACTATTATTATCACATAATTTCATAAATTATCGTTCAAAAGTTTGGGGTCGATATTATTTAATGTTTTTGAAGCAGGTCTCTTCTAGGCTATTCAGTATTTATTTGATCAAAAATACAGTAAAGTTAGTAGTGAAATATTTTTATATTATTATTTTATATATTTATAATATTTATATTCTTAAATATTATTACAATTATTGTAAAACAGCTGATGTGAATATAGTAAAGTGTAATTTATTTCTGTGATCAAAGCTGAATTTTCAGCAGCATTACTCCAGTCTTCAGTGTCACATGATCCTTCAGAAGTCAGTAAAATATGATGATCTGATGAGCCTTATTGCTTAATAAACGTATTTATTTTCGACTGACCCCAACTTATGTATGAACGATAATGTATTTTAAATCCATCCACCCATTTGTTTGGTTATAAGTCAGATAATGTACATTCTGTAGTCAGCAGGAAATGTCCACATTAAATAAATAAATGAAATGAAACGGACCCTTCAGGGCGATGCACACGTACGCCAGGAGTTGCCATGAGAGATGCCAGAAATCTGTGTTGTGTTAAGAGTCTTTATGGCATTTATAAACCAGGCTGATCGAGAGTTCCCGCAACAAGCGTGCTGTAGATCACCTTCAGTATACAGGACACAGTATTATCTGATGACAAGCAGCTGAGGATGTGCGTGGAGTGTGTGTGAGCGTCTTGATAGATGATGTGTGTCTGTGTCTTCCCCCATAAACTATTTTTGGCCAATCAAATCACTGCAAATTAGAGTTTGAAATTGGCAGCATGTGTTGCCATGGCAGCCAGCAGCAATAGGTGTCAAGCTGGAGTCCTCCGAAGAGACGTGTGTCCATTCCCCGTGTCCATGTGTCCTGTGCGTTCCTGTGAGAAGTGGCAGAGAGGGAAACATGTACTCAAGAAAACAGCAGCTCGTTGTTCACAGACTTCCCTCCGCTCATTACAGTTGTGCACTGAATACAGAATCATAAACTGTGCATCTTCTATATTTTTGTTTATAGAGTGCTATATATTTTATAGTAGGCTATACACAAAGTATGCAATGATAAATCTCTCAACTTTTGTTACATAACCTCAGTACACTATAAAAGTATTTTTATTGTCATTCCATACACATTTTTACATGGAGGAATGACACTAAGGTCCCGGTCAAAACACAAGATAAAAACATTAACCAGTAAAACATTATAAACTAGAGTGTATGTCTAAGCAGCTTCGTCAATAAATAGCACAATAACAAAACAAAAACTAAAATAGACGATGCAAGAATAAAAACAGTGCAATGATTAGTAATATATTAGGACATAAATAGTCAAATATTGTTGCATATAAAATCTATATTATCTATGTTATTGCACGCAGTAGAAGAGCATATAATTGGTCAGTTGAACAGCTTCTGGAAAAAAAACGGTTCCTGATCTTCTTTTTTTTTTTTGTGCAAATAAAAAGTACACTCTAAAAAATGCTGGGTTGTTTTAACCCAATTTTGGGTCAAATATGGACAAACCCAGCCATTGGGTTACATTTTTACATTGTATTTTTGATCCAACTTTGGGTTTGTCCATATTTGACCCAAAATTGGGTTAAAACAACCCAGCATTTTTTTAAATGTAGCCTACTGTAGTATGTTTTTACACGGAAATACTATTTCTGTCTGTCTATTTAAAAGCGTCACATTTCAGTGTATTACCTGCCATTTATGTGTGATTTTGTATTATCCCTTCATCTTAAAAAACAGCTACACTCTAAAAAATGCTGGGTTGTTTCAACCCAATTTTGGGTAAAATATGGACAAACCCAGCCATTGGGTTAAATTTTTACATTACATTTTTAACCCAACGTTTGGGTTTGTCCATATTTTACCCAAAATTGGGTTGAAACAACCCAGCATTTTTTAGAGTGTAGATCTGCTTACTTTTCATTTCTCTTAGAAAGAGAACAAATACAACCTTAGGTATTTATTTCAAACAGTGGCTAAATTAATGAGAAATAAAGCTTCAACTTCAGAGGTTTCCAAACAGCACAGCAGTAATGACTTGAATTTTTTAATTGCAAGATTGATAATATCAGAGAGAAAATGATAACCATGCAAACATCTAGTATCGCAGACATCGTTCTATACACCCCAGATGAATGTGTATTCATATGTAGCCTATACATGTATGTTAGACACTATACCAACTAAGCTATTGAAAGAGAGTCTTCCAGAGGTCATAAATCCTCTTCTAAAAATCATTCATTCATATTTGTCATTAGGATACGTACTGAAAACTTTTAAGCTGGCTGTTATTAAGCCTCTCATTTAAAAAAACGCAACTTGTTCGTAGAGAATTAGTCAGCGCAATCTTGAATCTGCCTTTTCTGTCAAAGATATTAGAAAAAGCAGTATCCTCACAACTGTGTTCCTTTCTAGAAAGAAATGGTAACGCTTTAGATTACAGCCCGGAAAGTACTGCGTAATTAAAGCGATTTTACAGCGTAACCTTCGGTAATTATAGTGTACCTATAACGTACTTACAATATAAGTATAAGGGAACAATATTTTAAGTTTAAGGAATAAAGGGGTAACAACCAGGAGAATTAAACAAATATTTATACTGTAAGTATTATAGAACTAAGGGGTACTTATTCTACTATTATGATATAACAATCTTACATTTGGGAGCAATTTAGCGAGAACAGACACTGCATACCTTTTTGAAATAATGGTGAACCAGTACATACTGTATAGCCTTTTTAAAAATTACAGGGTACATATCTATGCATTTATAAAGTCATATTTTTAACAAAAGTGCACTGAAAACGAAAACTTTTGCAACTTTTGCTTAAATATTAGGGAAAGATACTCTTGTTTCATGTAGTGGTGCTTGTTACCCTCTTGTTCCATGTAGTTACAGGGTAAATGTGACATTGCGGGCTGTAAATTAAAGTGGTGCTTGTTACCCTATTGTTCCATGTAGTTACAGGGTAAGTACAATAAAAATGCATACACAATCTTATATCACTGACTTGGAAACCTTTATTTATTATACAAGCACCACTTGCCCTATAACCACATCAAACAAGATATATTTCCTAGTAGGCTATTAAAAAAAATTGCAATAGTCTTAGCTTTCTTGCCTTGACACATGTTAGCCCAAACTTAAACATCTGCACTTTTGCTATATTCTTATTTATTTATTTTTTATTGTATTTGCATATGTAGGCTACCCTGTAATTTCTAAAAAGGCTATACAGTATGTACTGGTTCACCATTATTTCAAAAAGTTACGCAGTGTCTGTTCTCGCTAAATTGCTCCCAAATGTAAGATAGTTGTATCATAATAGTAGAATAAGTACCCCTTAGTTCTATAATACTTACAGTATAAATATTTGTTTAATTATCCTGGTTGTTATCCCCTTATTCCCAAAACTTTACATATTGCTCCCTTATACTTACATGCAAGTACTTTATAGGCACACTATAATTACAGAAAGTTACACTGTAAATTCCTCTTAATTACACAGTACTTTCCGGGCTGTAATCTAAAGCGTTACCAAAGAAATGATATCTGCGAGGATTTTCAGTCCGGATTTAGACCGTACCATAGTACCGAGACAGCTCTCGTTAGAGTCACAAATGATTTGCTCTTATCATCCGATCGTGGTTGTATCTCTCTATTAGTGTAACTTGATCTTAGTGCTGCATTTGACACCATTGACCACAACATCATTTTAAATAGACTTGAACATGTTGGCATTAGTGGAATTGCACTAGCATGGTTTAAATCATACTTATCTGACCGTTATCAGTTTGTAGCAGTAAATGAAGAGATGTCTTATCAATCACAAGTTCAGTATGGCGTACCACAAGGCTCAGTACTAGGACCGCTGCTGTTCACTCTGTACATGCTACCATTAGGAGATATCATTAGGAAACATGGAATTAGCTTTCACTGTTATGCTGACGATACTCAGCTGTATATTTCTTCAAAACCTAAAGAAACCTACCAATTCATAAAATTAACAGAATGCATAGCTGATATAAAAAATTGGATGACTAGTAATTTCCTACTACTAAATAAAAAAACAAAATAAAAACAAGTAATTACCAAGAATACTGTCTATCACTTGATGGCTGCTCTGTTAAGTCTTCGTCGTCGGTTAGGAACCTGGGTGTGCTCTTTGATACCAATCTTTCATTTGAAAGTCATGTGTCTAGTATCTGTAAAACCGCTTTCTTCCATCTTAAAAAATATATCTAAATTACGTCATATGCTCTCAATGAATAATGCAGAACAATTAGTTCATGCGTTCATGACCTCAAGGCTAGATTATTGTAATGCTCTACTGGGTGGTTGCCCTGCACACTTAACAAACAAACTACAGCTGGTCCAAAACGCAGCAGCTCGAGTTCTTACCAGAACCAGGAAGTATGACCATATTAGCCCCGTTCTGTCAACACTGCATTGGCTGCCTATTAAACATTGTATAGATTTATTTTACAAAGCACTAAATGGTTCATATTCTCAGTACTCGAGCGAGCCCTAGCACATTATAGTCACATATTATATTCTGGCCAGTTGATAAAATGTATAATGTCAAAATCAAGTGCAGGAATGTCTTTAGTAAATCCTGACCGTATTTAAGGCCAAAAGAGGGTTTGCACTGTCGCAAGAGGTTAGTAAATCTGGCCTTAAATCTATTAAAACACATATCTTTAACAGCATAACACATCATATTTCTAAAATTCATATTTTTAAAGAATTGTTAGGCTGCATAAAGTAGGTCAGCCGGAACTGGGAACACTTTCCACATCCTGATGTACTCATTACATCATAAGAAGAATGGCATCCGCACTAATATTAGTCTTTCTGTTTATACCGAGGTTACTGTAGTCAGCCGGATCCAGATCAGACGACCACAAAGCAGCCCTGAACGTGTCATAAAGGTGACTTGACCTTTCTTAGTGATTCACATCTTTATCTGAGGCAAGAAACACATATTTGTTTAACTCTCAGCCCATTTTTACATGTATGCCATTATTGTATGTCTCATCCTGATTTCAAGGTTAAAACTATGGCCAGTGACAGAAGAAAATGCAAACATGAGCCAGATGTTTTCTGCCACATCTGTGGGTGTTTAACTACATCCAAACATCCAAAAGATGACAGATTTTATGGAGGAAAAACATTTATTTAAAGGGGTGGTTGATTATGATTTCACTTTTCTAACTGTAGTTAGTGTGTAATGTTGCTGTTTGAGCAAAAACAACATCTACAAAGTTACAACGCTCAAAGTTTAAAGCAAAGGGAGATATTTGCTTTTAGTGACATCACCAACCCTATAATTTACATAAACCCCGCCTCCTGAACACGATTTACAGATTGTCATGACAGAATCCTGGACAGAATATGTTAATCAATGACTAGAAAATAGTTAACTCCATATAAGCTTCATAAATTCATCAACTAACCATTCAGAAATGTCCTGTTGCTTCTACATGTTGTCACTTCTTCTTGAGTCTCTCCATCATTGTCTGACTCTGTTTTGAACATAAAAGACTAAAAGTTTTTTAAAAGTTCAGTGTGTGTGTGTGTGTGTGAGGTAAAAGGACACGAGCTCTTGAAGCTCCGCCCCTTGCGCCGGGAGCAGCAGCTCATTTGCATTTAAAGGGACAGACACAAAACAACGCGTTTTTGCTCACCCTCGAAAAGTGACAATTTTAACATGCTATATAAAATATCTGTGGGGTATTTTGAGGTAAAACTTCACACACACACTCTGGGGACATCGGAGACTTATTTTACATCTTGTGAAAAGGGCATTTTACCACCCCTTTAACTTGGATTTATGTAAAAAAAAAAAAGAATTATTAATTATTTTTCCACTCCTTTGGAGATCGTAAGTTGAGTATTCTTTTTTTTTTTTTTGTAATTCAAGCAAAAAAAATTGACTTATTTTGATAAGTGCATTAATTATTATTTTTTTTTTTTAAAACATTCTTATTTGTGAAAAAGCTGTTTGAACTCCGCATCATCATCTTGGGTAATATTAGACCTTTTAGCAAACCAGCAGATGTGTAACAATATAATGTTAAAATAATACAGCCATTACAGATGTTATTGTAGAAATGTACTGTGTGCCGTCAGTTAAGTCATTTATTTCCCCCCAGTGTGTTGACCTGCTCCATGTAAAATAAAATAGCTTTTATTAGGCTACTGTCTTCATCTCATGTGAATGTACGTCACTTAAACAGATTTTTCAAAAGTACTATTCATGTCTTCGTGTAAACCCTTAAAGTCAGTTTAGATGCAAAGCATCTGCTAAATGTTACATAACTAACTTGTATCTATCACAACCAAACAATTAAACAGCCATCAAATAAACAAAACCTGCCTGATGGAGAGCAGAAGCTGTCGTGTGAGTGTGTGTGTGTGTGTGTGTGCAGATCTTCAAACAGCACTTCATCACACAAAGCGCAGGACACACTTTTGTCCTTTGACATGTAACATGTCCTTATCACATGTTCTTTATTTATAAAGTGGGCATATGTATGTTTGGTGCATGTGTAGGTATTAAAACATGGAAAACACACAGAAACAGCACTGCAATGTGTGTGAGTGTAGGACGCACTTTATTTAGGTGCCAAACAAAAAAAAAAAGAGTGTCACCATTCAGTCATTCAGAAGAGTTGAGCACATGTCCACATTAAAAAAATATAAAATCAATACTGACTCAGAGCTCTCTATTCAAACACATACACTCAGACACACACACACACAACATCCATCCATCTCCGTAATCTCTATATGTTCAGCCTTGAGATCGAAGCTCAAGCCCAGCCAGGAGGGAGCCAAGAAAAACTGGCAACCTCTGTACAAATGTATACACAGTCAACCAATAACCATCATCATCATCAATGAGCCATTCAACCACAGCGGAATAAGGAGAATGAGTGCAGAAAGAGAAGTAGATGCTGAAGAGACGAGTGAGAAAGCGGTGGTTCAATAGAAAGAGACAGAAAAGAGTCGTGTCCTAGTGCCATATGTGATTCTTGGAGTGAAAACCAAGTTTCACTAAATTAGGAAATGTTGAGTGTGTCCAGATGTCCCCCACCCTATGACCCGTCCAATCGGTGACCGGGACTTATGCTGCATTCCTCTCAACTCTGAGAGTTTACATTCCTACTTGGAAAAGTGCAGAAGGAAGTCTCTTGAAGTTGGATTTCACTCACGATTGAGGTGCGCGATGCAGTCAGCAGGATTTACACGGATAAACATTCAACATTCAGGCAAATAAAATGCATCAAGGAGACAAAAAGTCCAACACTGCATGATAAAACGTTGTTTAGCAAACGTATAAAACAAGATAAATGACTCTCCGGGTTGATATACCAGTCAAACACGTGTTAGTGTTGTAAAGCATAGTGTATTCTCCCCAGTTTGGTTGCTAAAAAAACTTTTTGTTTCCAATTGTTGCACTGCAAAGCTGACAGTTGTCATTGTTTCCTTACGTCATCTTCTGAACATCTGACTTTGAATGGAAGCAGCATAAAGACCACAGCTCTGTTCCAAAATGTTTCCGAAAAACTGCAAAACAACCTCATCGTGACGGATCTGGAAATCTCTACATAGGCATTGGATGAATGGGATTTCACCAAGAACAACATTCCAATCAACCAATCAGATTTGAGGGACAGGTTTACAGTTTATGTCAAGTTTAGGTTCACAACTACTCTACATCAGTGTTTTTCACTTATTATTTCCCTCTGATTTTAGGGATAAGTTATGGCTAGGGTTCGGTTTAGGGGTACGGATAGGGTTAAGACTAAATTGTCAGACAAGAATGTTGTTCAAAGATCAACAAAATCATGGTGGTCGTATTAACACTGGGTGGCTGAACGATTTTGGGGGATAAAAAAATCTATTTGCGATTTTTTGCCAACAGAAAGCAATGCAAGAAACTTAGCACACCGTTATCTTTGGCGGCCATATTGTTTTCAGACTGAGGAGCCACTTTCACCCGTGCATGTGGATAAACTTGTTAAACTAGATTTAAATAAACAAATAATCGCCAGAATTTCTGAAAAATGTGAAGCGTACACTTGGATTTGGAGTGTTTGGCATTAGCATGTTGCTAAGCTAATAGCATGACACTCTACTTGCGTGTGCAATGCATAAAAAAAACACATAGAACACACATATTACAAAAAATAGACACAAGTATATTTTGAATCTCATTCACTGTCTTGGAAGATTTGTTCTTCATACAGTAGAACACATTCGCAATGCATTCTGGTAATGCAAGGAAAACGTGCTTTTATGTTGCCTTAGGGAGCTTTATGACGGAAAGATCGTATTTACGACTTGAACGCACGAGTATATTCTCAATATGCCAAAGCATAGCAGAGATACAGCCTCGTTTTGGCACCATGCCATCAAATTTGTTGATGCGGTATATGAAAACGGTTTTGTCTATCCACACAAAATCCATAACTTTTTGCCGGCATGGTCTGAAGATGATGCGACTCGATTTTGGTGAAAATCAGACAAACGGTCTAGGAGGAGTTCGAAAAAGTAGCTTTTTAAAGAAAATCAAAAAGGCGGACAGGAAGTTCAACTAACTATGGCAAAATTGGCATCTATGGTCTCAACATGACCCAAAAAAATATTTTAAGATTTATTAAGTTATTAAATTTCTTTACAAAAGGCTAAATAAATCAATAGTTATCAGCATTTTTGGAAATTTCATTATAACTTTTGTTCACAAGGTGGCGCTGCCCAAAAACTTAGAGTACTTTCAGAGGATGGTGGCGAAGACACATACCAAGTTTCATAACGATACACCAATGCATTCGTAAAATATAGGATTTTACGACAAAATTCAATAAGGCCAACGCCCAAAATGGCCGATATGGGAAAATTGGACATCATTCGACTTGACATGCACCGAATCTAAAGAGACCAGTTTTGTGATTTCGTGGTGTGTTCAAGTTATGGCGGAAAGATCGCATTTACGAGCTGAACGCACAAGTGCATTCTTTGTTCTTCGTTTTTTTTCTTGTTTCGCTTCGAAACGCTTCGTTTTTACAAGTTTAAAAACCTTGTGGAGTCACTGAAGAGAAGGCCATCTTGCTCTGACAAAAGTGACTTGAACCTCCTGATGTCATAAGCATGACTTCCCAGGAGGACACACCATTAAGCACAAAGTATACATTTGCTGAACGCACAGCCTTTTGAAAGTATTCGATACTGCACAGGCGCTCGATATACGCGCACTAAAAAGTTCCCAATTTCTCTCCAGAAGTTTTGACAGGTAAAAATGTCCTTGTACTCTATTGTTGTTGTCATCTCCAGAAGTTTGGTTTTATTTATCGCTTTCTTTTCGACTGTAAAACAGCGGGGCAGGTCAACGTCGCCACCTTGGGTGAAAAACGAATTAGTGCAAAGAGATTTAAGGTGGAGCGAGTGTGAAGTGAGCGTCCGGAGTAATACGGTTACGTAAAAAGTAGAATACTTTGGCTTTAACTAGGCATCTAACCAGGTTTTGGAACAAAGCTGAAGTCACCTGACTTTTTTTCTACCTCTGAATGAAACACAAGAGAAACTGATGATTTTAATCGATTTCCTTAAGCAATGTACAATAAGAAAGTCATCAATAAATTATCATATGGCTATAAGAAGCATATGAGCTAAGAACCCTCTTGTTCGCTCTCTCGCTCGCTTTCTGACCTGGTGACAAATTCAAATAAAATCATCAATACCATAAGACCAAGAACATAAAAGTCCAACTCCTCTCCACTGAAGGATCCTGCTCGACAGGAAACGTGAAACCTAAGGCAAGTGCACTTCCTGTGGTTGAGTCAGTCAGAGTTTAAAGTGACAAAAAATCCTCAAGAGTCTGTACATAGAGAACGATGGGAAACGGCCGACACTAGAAGGTCTATCAAAGCTACTGTAATGTGAGTTGTGTGTGTGTGTTGGGTTATTGTATATTGCAGGAGGAGCAGCACGGGTCGTCTTTATCCGGCTGTGCCGCGTAGTCCATCTGCCGAACGATCTCGGCAAAGAGTTCGTCCACCATAGTCTTGCTCTTGGCAGAGGTCTCGATGAAGGGACAGCCCCACTCCTCCGCCAGCGCCTGGCCCTCCATCACAGACACCTCCCGCTCGCTCTCCAGATCCACCTTATTCCCCACCAGGATCACTGGCACCTTCTCATACCTGCAACACACACACACACAGCGTTAATGCCAAACCAGCCGACGCAAACCTTGGGAAAAACCTGCAGAATTTTTTAAAGAGCACAGAAACGACATACTTTAAAGGTGCAATGTGTAGTATTTCTGAGGATCTATTGACAGAAATGCAATATAAGATCCATAACTATGTTTTCAGTGGTGTATAAAGACCTTACTTAATGAACCGTTATGTTTTTATTTAGAGGTCGACCGATTCATCGGTTTTGCCGATTAATCGGCACCGATAGTTGACTGGTGGAACTATCGTTATCGGCAAAAATATATACCGATAGTTTTTCCTGGTTGCGTCCATTGCTGGAGCGGCTGAGAAGCGCGCGCTGTCATTCATTACACAGTGTCAGAGCTGAGAAGGGTCTGCTGGCATGATGCAGTACAAGAGCGGCCTCTAGAGGTGTAATAAAAACTATCGCCTCGTGTTGTTTATTTCGACACGTGATTCTGCGTGCTGCACTGAGAGCACATGCTGCGTGGAGAGCGCTGACATCAGATGCGCGTTTAAAGCACCGACAGCTCAAATGTATGTATACAGTACATTTTGTCATATCATTATAAAGTGATTAATTTGTTGACTAAATGCTGCATTAGTAGAGAAAGAACAGCACAACAGTATGCTTGTTTGCCTTCGAGGCTGAGAGGACGCTAACATTAGTAGTACCTCAAGCGGTTAAAACACTGACAAACATAAACGTAAGTCCGACCCGAATGTTTAATGTCACAATTGTTACCTCTATTTGCATTAGTTCATATCCAGCTGGTCACTTTTATGCATTAAATATGCAGAGAAGTTGCATATTTAAAGCTAGAGACGTAAGCAAACTGATATGTTCATACAGCCGACAGAAACATAAACGAATCAGAAAAGCATTCGATTTCGGTTATTTATTTTTTTCATCTTCACTTTAATACAAATTTTGTTACTTTTTTATTAATTAAGTTGGCTTGAAAAGAACTGTTAAATAGTTACATTTTGAATGTAACTGGTTTTATTTGTTATTTAGAGTATTACTTTTTGTTTCAGTTTGAATGAATGTCTTTTATTGACTTAAATATTTATTCACATTTATATCATTTCATTTAGCATGTTTTCATGGTTCAATACAGTTTTATTATTTTTATAATAAAGTTCAGCACTGTTTTACTTGGAGTGTTATGTTTGTTTTTATCCAGTATCAATTTTAAAAACTATCGGTTCATTAATCGGTTATCGGCAAGTATGGCCCAACCTAGCTATCTTTATCGGTAAAATGCACTATCGGTCGACCTCTAATTTTTATTACATTAGAATGAGTAATTTATATCTACATAAGCGCGGGCACCCCCTTAAATGAAGATCGACATATTGTGAAGTCATGTTTCTACCGTAGCCGACAGTGAACACACAGCGCGCGATTCGTCACTAACTTGAATGAGAAGCAGCAGAAAAAGACGCCGCAGAATACCGCGAGAATAAATGACCACAGATATTGTATAGAAAAATAAGGGAGAAACGAAGGTGTGTGTGGCTTTTCACAGATGGAAGGGTCTTATGAGGGAAAAAGGCTTTCAAAGCGACGCCGAAGTGTCCTGTTTTCTGCTGGATAGGTATTCCAACTTTAACAATGCAAATGAAAACTGTTGTTTCATAATGTGCATTACCTAGAAGCTAGCCATAGACACCGTGAGAAGTGGCTTTTCCCTTGTCAGTGGTGTAAAATATGTAATTATATTGTTTCATGTAACTTAGTTCTTCTCCCTCGCTGTGTTGTGGCTTTGCTATGTGGGGATAAATGTGCTGGTTACGTTCGTGAGACGATCAGCTGATTAGTACGATTGACCGTAAAACACTAACGTTAGCCTACAGCATAACAGCTCATATTAGCCAGCTGAACTTTCACTAATCTTCTCCCTCGCTGTGTTGTGTGTTTGCTATGTGGAGAGAAATGTGCTGGTTACGTCGGCCACCGTAGCTTCTGCTTCCAGTTTGAAAAGGGAGGGATAGGCCGTAAGTGACTTTCTGTTTGCAATTCGCAAACCTCACCACTAGATGCCGCTAAAAATCACACACTGCACCTTTAACAGAATAATTTGAGAAAAGATTATTAAAACAATGATTTGAGATGTACTTTAAAATTAAACGTTTAATTTGACATCATAGATTGGTGATGTTATGACAGCATTTTGGCACTTCTATTTTTTTGAATATGGTTTTGGTTAAATGGCTGAAATAAGGCTCAAGACACTTTCACGTTTTATTCCACGACATAAAATACACCAGTATTACCCCACTCGTGACTTTTTGAAGCGGTTACGTGTCTTGAAAAGGCAGTTGCTACAAGTGTCTTAATGTGACTACAGAGTCTGTCGAGGAGATTCAACTTCATCAAACTCAGTCCGCTTTCTTTTGTGCTCTTATAAACTATTTTAACTCAAACGTTCTGGGGAAATGACTTTAGATAGAAACTGAAAGAGTTAGTGATGGTGACGTCGCATTCGTGGGACCGTGGTGTAGTTCGCTATATCCTACCTCTAGCTTTTTACTTCTGGCGACTGCATTTAGGCTTCAAAATTCAATAAAGTTGTGTTCATCTGTGAAAAAACTTTAGCTGAACACAGAGCTTTTTCGCAAAAATCCAAAAGCCTATGGGAAAATCCTCTTGGGTTTCTCTAGAGGGAACCAGTGATGCGAACTGTCGGTTTGTAGGACAACCGTCATAATTGCACCACTCTATTGCAAAGTGCACTTAAGTGTGTTAACTCTGCTGAAGTACACAGTACATTACCAGCTATAACACACAACACTTGTTCACCCGTCTGATGTGAAGCTAAGGGTGGTCAAACTTTTTGACTCAAGGCCCTCCATTGTCCAACACAGTATTTCTAATACAAAGCTGCATATTTTCAAACCTTTAATTTACAGAAACTAGGAGTAAGAATATATCAAAATAATTTCCATAACTCGGTTATTAACATGGTTTTACACTTTTTTTTACCAATGAATCCACATGAGTTCTAGTTCACTCTCAGAGAAAAGGTTCAGTGTGGTCTACAGTAGTCAACATTTAAAGTGGATCAAAAAAATTCATGAAAGTTGTCCTAAGACAAGAACGAGTATTGTTTAAAATTCATATATAACTTTGATGAAAGGTTTCCTGTTTTGGTTCAACCTGATCAACATGTCCTATCAAATGGATTATACAAAGTTTAAACCAGCCCTGTAACCCGAATTAAATTTCAATCATATTTGGCAAATTCATTCCGACTGGCGTGGTTACATGTGACTTTTTTATTCCAACTGTGCTACTTGTCTGATTACAAACAGAATATTAGGGTGACGGATACATGTAAATGCAGCTAATGACCCAACGAATAGCCTACTTCATGAAATACTGTTTTATTGAAAATGTGTCTAATATTGTTACCATGTTTAAAGGTGAACTATGCAGGTTTTTTACCTTAACTGAACAGCTTCGGAGTCATTGGAATGGTTATATGACTTTTTTCGGGTTGAATGGTGGTCGTCTCGCACTCCCCTATCGCATGTGAGCGGAAAAAACACACTTGCAACTTTGAGCCGGTGGGCCGGCGCGTCAGGAAGTATCGCGTGATATCAGGTCTCGCGATGTAACGAATTGCTTTACGCCAAAAAAAATCAGCTAAAATTATGTCATTATTGCGCTCCCTCACGCTGTTCGAACCCGAATGAAGAAGACGCTGTAAAGAATGTCCCGTCTGCTCTGATTTCGTTGATCTACTAGCTTTGGTATCTGAGAGTCGCCAACTAGTTTTTACGACAGTCTTGTCAAATATCTATTCCGAAGCTGTAGGGGGAGCTCTATAGAGAAACCTGCAAGCAAAAAGCGACAATACAGCGAAGAAATTACCAAAACTGCATAGCCCTGCTTTAATAAAGGCAATAAGACGTGCAAGGCCAAACTGTAGTACTTTTGCTTAATTATCTCAACTCCCACACCTTGGTTAACTTCAAATTCAAGGACCTTTCAAGGACTTTCCAGGTCCAATACCCTCATATTCAAGGACTTAATGTGGGGACAGATTTCAAGTGAGAGCAAGGTTACATCGTGTTACCTTGTAAGATAGGCTACATTGTTGCAGTTTTTTATGTGTCAAACTCAACTATGCAAAAAAAGCTTTTTTGAGATTTTTGGCCATATGAGATCAAAAAGATTTTTGGCCATATGACAGATTTGATATTCTATTTGTCATATTTCTGTGAATAAAACTGAAGAATATTCGGTACATCCTACATACTGTATTCTAAAGTGATCTGATATTAACTTTAGCATGAAACGTTGACATGCCGTCGTAGTAGTTTCGTACGAAAACACAACGTGTAAATGCGCGTAACTAACGTAAATCAAGCAAGCTAGTATGCATAGGCCACGAAGTGTTGGCGAAATAACACATTACCGGACTTGAGGGAATAATATGGAATTTTTCGTACAAAATAAATTCAAGCACTTTCAAAGACCTGTGCATGTTTATTTTCAAAAACTTTCCTTTTTTTTTCCAGATTCACAAACTTTCAAGGATTTCAAGGACCCGTGGGAACCCGGTCATCTCTATCAGAATCTATCATTATGATTAGTCTCCTTTTTTTCTCCTCAGGGCAGACATTATAAAATAGCTCCAGGAACTGCATTGTTCAGCTTTCCCCTTAAGGCAAAGGAATGTCTTTTACCCACAACCACTAACCATGCAGCGGCCCATGGCTTGAGGAGGGTGGGGTTACTGAAGCCACGCCCCTTACACACACTCCCTGTTATTAGCAAACCACTAATGCCATCCGTTTAAAAGTACTTCCAGAATGACGGCATATATGGCCCTTGATTCTCACCATTTGTGGGTGGCATGACCAAAACACAGGGGTCACATGACGTCTGTATGGATGGGCTACACATAATAACCATTTTTAAATTATTTGAAGAAAATGTGTGTTTTGCTGGCCACCGCAAATCTTGGGTGTTGTGGGCAGTATCCATTATCCAGGGCGTTATACGGGCCAGCCAGCCTCCAAATCTCCACAGTTATGGTCTATAAATATCATGCTGGTTTTATTATCCAGCAAGCAAAGTAAAGCACACTTCACTTCTCATCAAC
Organism: Phoxinus phoxinus; assembly: GCF_949152265.1. Classification (NCBI taxonomy): domain Eukaryota; kingdom Metazoa; phylum Chordata; class Actinopteri; order Cypriniformes; family Leuciscidae; genus Phoxinus; species Phoxinus phoxinus. The sequence goes on along the minus strand of NC_136882.1, from coordinate 5,156,381 downwards.
AAGCTGCATTATCTGAAGTATCACTGAATTTGCAGTTCGCGCGGGATGAGTTACATGCCAAGTAATAACAACATTGACACTTGCTTTTTAAAACCATTTGTTTTAGTCATTCATTTCTGTTAAATATTTAAATGGCACTAAACCCTCTTCTTCTGAGATCGCTCTTGTCCTTCTTCAAGAACAAACAGCGCTGTGACAGACAGACATCTCTTATTCCCGCTATCTCTACCTCATTATGCATCGCTTCTACTGTGTTAAACATTTATGCCATTCAATTATTCAATATTTTCTGAGAGGCATCTGCGCGAGAGTGCAGATCTATATTATTTGCGTGGGAATGTGTGCTAGAGATGATGTTGTTTGCAGGTCTGTATATATTTCTGGTTCAGCTTGAGTGTGAGACTGTGGGAGTGTGAGTTACATGAGCATTTCCAGCCAATCCTTTCATCAGAGGCCAAGAACCGAAGGTGCGTAGGCACTATTGTATCCATTGCCGTTCCTATATTATTATTATTCCGCTTCTTCCACTCTTGGAAGTCTATGGCATTGGCAGCCCATAGAACTGCTTGCGGGAAAGTTATTAAATTTGGCACACAGATAGAGGACAGTCTGAACTGTCATCCTATCCAATTTGGAGTCTCCAGCTCAATCCCTGTAGCGCCACCAACTGTCCAAAGTTGCACTCATGTTTATGCTAATATCATTTGGACTGTAAGGGCTAGAAACTAAATTTTCATATTTTCTCAAACTCCTCCTAGGCTGTTTCTCTGATTTTCACAAAAATTTAACCAGATCATCTTCAGATCTGGCCAAAAAAAGCTTATGGAATTCAAGTTGATTAGTCAAACCGTTCCCAAATAACGCGTGAACAAATTTGGTGAAGAGCACGCCAAAATTAACGTGAGGCTATATCTCCGCAACACTTTAGTGTATTCTGACCAAACTTGGTGTGTGTTATGACAACTATGACCTGAGGCGACCTGCACAGTTTCGGAACAGTGCCACCTGGTGGTCAGGAGATATGAAAAAAGTTATTGCTTATAACTTCTGAATGGTTTTGACAAAAAACTAAAAACTGATCTCGTTAGATTCGGTGCAGCACGTCAAGTCGAGTGATACCCAATTTTCCCATATCGATCATATTGGGCATCAGCTATTTAGAATTTTGTCATAAAATGCCATATTTTACCAACGAATTTGAGCAATGTTATGAAACTTGGTATGTGTCTTCGGCACCATGCTCTGAGGATACTCAAAAAAGTTGAGGCCGATATAATAATGCTAATAATTTTTGATATTAGCCTATTCTAATGTAACTGGTCTTAATAGATTTTTTTGGGTCATGCCGAGAACATTTTGCCATGGTCGGCCGAACCACTGGAACCACATTTTGCCACTGGACCGAGGTTAACCCGTGAGTCCTAGACCTCCTCCTGTACGATTTTAGGGGGAAATCGGGTCTATTGGAGACGTCCAATCGATTTCTTAGGTGCGCCACACACACACTCAAGCACACGGGAAAATCTCAGAGAAAAACTTGGAGTTGTGAAAAATATGATACGCCGGTGTTCTGCCAGATGAGCTTGTATCATCTTTTTACTCTACTAATTAATTTTATAACTGTATCATATATCTCTTCTAATTTCCTTTATAACAGTTTTCATTTTCCTTGCTTAATTTTGAGATAATTTTAATTCATTTCTGTAAAGCACTTTGAATTGCCATAGTGTATGAAATGTGCTATGTTACCAGTAAAAAGTGGCCTACATTATTAAATATATCTAGTCAGTCCAAGTAAGGCTGTAAACGATTAATCGCGATTAATCGAATCCAAAATAAAAGTTTGTGTTTACATAATATAGGCTATGTGTGTGTATTGTGTATAATTATTTCGTATATATAAATACACACACATGTATATATTTGAGAAATATTTGCATTTATATAATGCATATATATTTTTATATGATTTATATTATATATAAATATAACTATTTTATATATAAATAACACATTTTTCTTAAATAGGCCTATATACAGTACATGCATGTGTGTGTATTTACAGTATATACAGTATACAAAATAATTATACACAATACACACACATATTATGTAAACACAAACTTTTATCTTGAATTTGATTAATCGCGATTAATCGTTTACAGCCCTAAGTCCAAGCATATTCATCTAAAATAATTTTGTATTTTTAGTTTCTGAATCTTTCTGATGTCACCATTGTCCTGTGCATTTGGTTAAGTCCAAGTCCAAGCCTATTCATTTCCACACCCAATGTAATACCAAATTTAGCATTTTAAACAACAGTATATTTTTGTTAACCTTTTACCATATGTCTTGGAGTATCGCATTAATATTGTATCATGAGTTCAGTATCATGATATAAAATAAATAAACACAATTTTTCATGGGTTTCTCAAATGCTTTTCTGACTTAGTTGTTCTCCACTTCTGCGTTATTATGGGAGGGATTGTCTCACTCTAGACGGGATCTGATTGGACACATATAGAGTACGCCCCTGAGTGCAAGATGAATCATCAGCATTTCATCCTGCTTCGCCAGGAGTTAAAAGTGTGTATCTGCTAAAAGCTAATATTGTCAACTCTTCGAAGTACATGTGCATTCCTCAAAACGCACATACATGGACTAAAAGCCAGTGATAACACTGCTATTTTAATTTCACACACTTTCTATACCACCATGCACAAACTCTAATTTGTTTGCATATTCATCACTAAATCATTACAATGTTTGCTAAACACATATAGCCTATGGTTTGTTCCTTTGTGAAGTGCATGGCATCACTTATACATGAATCTTTCATGCAGACAGCAGTTGGATCAAACACATCAATGCTCCAGCAACAGGCCTGTAAGGCCCAACAACACTCCAGAAGAGATCACACTACACCGTTACACATGCATGCAACTTATTACATATTTTAATATCATATGCACTTTAATATAATACGCACTAGAAACGACATGTCATCAAAAGCAAAGGCCTCATATCTGACCTCTTGACTCGGATGATCTGGTCTCTCATGGGTTTGATGTCCTGAAAGCTCTGCTGGTTCACCAGACTGTAGACCAGAATGAAGCCCTGTCCGTTTTTGATGTACAGGTCCCGCATGGACGCGAACTGCTCCGTGCCTGCCGTGTCCAGGATCTCCAGAACCGACGGAGACGAGTCCACCTCGATCTCCTTACGGTAGAAATCCTCGATGGTCGGGTCGTACTTCTCAATAAACGTCCCGGTGACGAACTGCACGGTGAGGGCGGATTTACCGACCCCGCCGCTCCCGAGGACCACCACTTTATACTCGCGCATCTCTGAACAGATCGAACAAGCCAAATACACTCACACGACGGCACTGATGCTCATGTCTAGGGCGTTTAAACGAGCCTTGAGCTTCCCGCAGCAGCGCTTCATGATCGCGGGCATCGTTCACAACGGGGGACGCTTGAATACGGGCTCTCGGCAATAACTTGCGCTTCTCATCCGCTCAGCTCACCATCCTATAGAAGTAAACGAAGACTGCGTGGAGAAACTCAGCTGACTGCCTCCGGTATCGGCGGATTGAAACACAGTCCGTTAGAATCCGTTCACTTGGGGCGCGTATTCGTTTTTCCCGTCTGTGTCTGCTCTCTCCGGTCTTCATTAATACTCTAGCACAGCGCCATGCTCACGGGTGGGGATCCCGAGCCTCCGACGCGCCGCTCTTGTGAGGTCCGACTCGTGGAGGCGAACCGGTTCTTTTGAACAGTTCGTTCGATCGAACCGGTTCAAGAACGACTCACCGATTCTTTTACACTATGGCGTAATTAGGTCATCTCCTGCTCCTTGGATTTTAGGGGTAGCCTTGTTTTGCATTGCACGTTTTTAATTCACAAGAGCAAATTTCTCAACACTTTGCATAGATTAGATCATAACTGTGTTTAGTGTTTTTAACCTGTTAGATATCGCAGTTGAAGACGTTTCTATTCAGTCTTTCAACACATAGGCCTAATCCCTTATTTTGTTTTTAGTCGGTGTGCTACTGTATCTATTTTGTTTTTACTGTTAAATTGGTTTTAACTTGTAATTTTTATATACATGTTTTATGGAAATCGTCTTGTGCACCTTTCTGGTTGTTGTAATGGCGCTATATAAATACAAATTGAATTTAATTGAATGTCTTGATGTCCCACACTAACTGCATTCGCCTACTCTTTATTTTATTATAATAACTCATAAATTGAAAGAATTGCTTACACATTTTTTTTCTTACGATCTTAACGTTCTGACAGATTGAGGGTTTATTTTTTTAAACTCTTTGTTCTTTTCTTTGTAATAAATAATAATAATACGGTCATAATAATATTAAAACATATTTAGGGGTAGCCACTGCGTAATATACAGTGTTGGGTAAGTTACTCTGAAAAAGTAATTAATTACTAGTTACTAATTACCTCTTCAACAGTGTAATTAGATTACTGTACTAATTACTCACTCCAAAAAGTATTTAATTACTTTTAATTACTAATTACTTTCTAAATCCCATATCAACCTCAACCATCTGAATAATACAAGGATAGACATGAAACTGTTTTAATTCTTCCAAATAAATTCTATAAAATTGCATGAATTATCCTTAAACTGACCAAAAAATTTAAAGGGAGAAGGTTAAATACTTAGTAATTAGTTACACCCAACACTGGTAATATAGTTTACACATCTCATATTTCTGTATTTTTGACCATACTGGAAAAGGCCATGGTTTCTCTCTGAAGCATACTGCATTTCTAAGAAACTGCATATCTATTCAACAATAGATATTTTTGCAATCATATTTATTTATTTTTGGGTGAATTTGGGAGAATATCTATCTCCTTTCCTAAAATGTAATTAAAAGTTTTCACTGAAAAAATAAAAAAAGCTCATAAGCTATTTATATTTCTGACAGTAATTCTGCTGTTAAACTTATTGCAAATTTCTCTTTTTTGCATTGCCATTTTTATTCGCAATTAACCCTGACTAGATTTCATGTTTTTCTTGCTGAAAATTTCCATACTGTAAATCACCTAAGTGATTCTGTCCAATTTGTGAAGGGATCGTCAGACCGCTCGTGAACCGGTTTAAATGATTCATTTAGAGGATCCGACTCTATAGGACGATTCGCTCGTAAACCAGACATTTTTACGCCTCTTCCAGCTCGGCTTCCGTACATACGGCGAAGAGAGACGGCTCTCGTCGGTTAACGGACCCGTGAGGTGCCCAATAGCCGCACGGCTGCCTGAAACCGCGCCCACAACACCGCACAGACCAAAGCTGAGTTTCCGCTTGAGTCAAAACTAGCCGGTTGTCGCTGACGTAAGGAAATACTGGGCGAAGAGCCCCCCAATGCGCGCGCACTCTATCAAGCACTGGGCGAGAATGCGTGGATGTTGTTGCTATGGAAACTCGCAGTATACAGTGAACACGTAGGTGGATAAACTCGTCAATACAGGTTTCACTGACATTCAGTGTTAGTAGGCTAATGATTATGTAATAGGTAATCAGATTCCAATAATTAAGTAGGCCTACTTGTAAAAAAACAAACAAACATAAAAAACATATATTTTTACATTGCTTTAACAAAATAAGTTGAGCATTTATTGTTATACAAGATAACATATATAAAAAAAAATTGTATGTAAATTGTCCTTAACAATTTAAGGCAGCTACTTTTTTTTACAGTGAGATTAGGCCTATATTACATTTTAAAATCTCCCTAATTCTTCTTTTATTTTTTTGTTTTAATTTTCCTGGGTTGTTTGTGTAGGCTACTCTGCTTCAAAAATGTACACAAATGTGCTTGTGATATTGTGATCAGATGAGAAATTGAACACAAACCCAAATCAAATATTGTGTTTTATTAAGTGTTTTATTTCTCCTTGTATTTTTTTTATCAATATGGTACAAAATAATCCTATTCAAGTCTATGTAATAAATGAGTTAAGACAAAAGTAATCTAGAGTAGTCAGAATATATAACTTAAAATGTTAGTTACTAACATTTACTACTAGCACTGATATAGTGACTCTGTAAGGGCCGTTCACACAGAAAACGTTTTTCCGTGGCTACTTTTCCATTGTAAACGCGCTTCACGGACACGTTTGACTGTCAAGGTCCTTCCACACCCAGTCTTTTTGTATTCGTTTTTCTGTATTCGTCATTCGGTGGCTCTGAATTGTCAAAACACCTCTCAAAATGCTTGCTACGGATGCTAACAACGCAGAAAATCGAACCCGAATTATTTTATGACGGATGAAAGATTCGGAGGCAGTGTGTAAACGTAATTGACACAACGTGAGGTCATATTTATTTTTTAACGCGCAAAAATTTCGGACGAGAATTTCGGACTTTCGGAGTGTGTAAGGACCTTTACTCTCGCATCTTGCGTGATTTGCAGCGTCTCGCACATGAGCACCACGTTTTTAAGACGCAGTGTCAAGTTAAAAGAATTAAAAATTTTACTCACAGCACCGCTCATAGATGTCAGTTCCAAAACAGTGGACCAATCAGAAGACCCGGGAGGCGGGGCAAGCGTTGCTAGCTTTACAGTAGCAAGTTGGCATGGCAGCTGTTTTATTTGACGGCGTCTGAGGATGGGATGATAGACTGTAAAAAATATGGAAGACGCACCTTCACTCTCCTCCATTGTAGAGAACTGAAGCCGCCAATGTCCAAATATGGCAGTGAAGGACGAGAGAGGACTAAGCCTGGACTTAACGTTATGTTTTGTTTATGTGTGTGCGACAGTCGTCCATGAGGGGCTGCGGCTTTTACGTTCATTTAGTTGATTGTTTATTTTGGAATTAAAGTTTGTGAAACGTTCGCCGGTTCCCGCCTCCTTCTTCCCTTATCAACGAACCTTGTTACAAAGTGTAATTAGATTGTTTAGTTTTTCTCACGTCCCATTAGATTACATGGAGAGGGCGGGGTTTATGACCTATACTGAGACCAGCCACCTGGGGGCGATCGAGGCGTTTAGGAGGAACCCAAACAGATCTCTCTCTCTCTCTCTGAGCAGCGACACTCAAGTTAAAATGAGTGGTTATTATTATACAACTTCATTATATTCAACATTTTCTTTATGAGTTTTCTGTCATAATTTAAAATGTCTTTGTAATAAGATATTCATATTAAGCTAATGTATTGTTCATCATCATATAGCACATTGAGACGCAGAAGATTTCATCAACAGCAAGAGTAAAATCCTAATGCAAAACCACACATCAAACATAAAAGATTTTACATCACACATCACTGTGAAAGTTATAATATTCAATATGTTCATGTATTAAGACTTGTGTAGCATGAAACTGTAGGATCCACTCAACTGTATTTTAAAGTTTTTTGTTGGGTTTATGTGAAACAGGTTTATAGACAATCAGCAAAGCAAGTCATTTGTTGATGGTAGTAAAATATTTTGATTGTCTTACATTTAAAAAGGAAATGACAAGAAAATTGTAAAGGGGTGGTAAAATGCCCTTTTCACAATATATAAAATAAATCTCTGATGTCCCCAGAGTGTGTGTGTGAAGTTTTACCTCAAAATACCCCACAGATATTTTTATATAACATGTTAAAATTGTCACTTTTTGAGGGTGAGCAAAAACACACCGTTTCATGTCTGTCCCTTTAAATGCAAATGAGCTGCTGCTCCCAGCACAGGGGGCGGAGCTACAACAGCTCGTGTCATTTTACCTCACACACACACACACTAAAAATATCAAAAACTTTTAGCCGTTTATGTTCAAACCGGAGTCAGAAAGATGGAGAGATCAAGAAGAAGTGACAACATGTAGAAGCAACAGGACATTTCTGAATGGTTAGTTGATGAATTTATGCAGCTTATGTGTAGTTATCTTCTAGTTATTGATTAGCATATTCTGTCTTGATAATCTGTAAATCGTGTTCAGGGGGCGGGGTTTATGTAAATTGTAGGGTTGGTGATGTCACTAACCCGGGAGGAATGTCGTGTAGTTCCTACCAGCCGTTTGTTGTCTAGTCCTTAAAAAACAAATATCTCCGTTTGCTTTGTAATAACGATTATAGAAGTGAATAGAGACCCAGCTCTGCATGAACAGTGTTGCTCCTGATATTGTGAGTCCCAGCCTCCGTCTCCATTAGGAAATAATAAGGTGGTTCATTTTTTGACTGTGACCGTTATGCTTTTGCCTCTATTTGGATGCCTTGTTGTTGTTGCGTTTATGTCTTGAATAAAGCCTTCGAACGCACACTGCAGCTTTTGCCTACTTCTATCGGACACTTTATTTGCTGCTTTATAAAAGTTTGATAAAAGTTCAGCAGGAAGAGTCACAGCATAAGCCATGTTGATACAAAACCAGAGCCCAGATGAAGCTGACGGACGTAGCAACAGTAACTAAGGGGGGCGGGGCTTAGCCAAAGGTGAACTAAAGCCCAAGGGTGGATGGTGAAGTCCCGTGTTGACGGATGGCTCTGGATGGATTGTGCTAACAGCATGATAGCAGCAGGCCAAGAGTTTATCATTCAGCAAACACGTGCATCGTCTGAAGGAACAAGCAACAAAAGAAGCAAAAGAAAATAATTTGAGCAGAGAACTGGCAAAATAGTGCAAAATCATTAACTGAGCTTCTACATCCAATAAAAGTGTAATAAGAAACAACATTATAATGTAATTATAATCAGTTCTGGAGGAATATAGCGCAGACAGTGGACATGGAGTATACTTTGAAAGGCTACGCTCTTTGGGCTTAATTCCCCAAAACATGACATATAAATTGCCATATAAAAAGGAATGAGGAATAAGTTTCTGCTTCAGAATAATGATTCAAAGAGAACATGTGGGGGAACACAGAAGACATATCTAATCTGCTCATCGCTCGACTGACGGACATTTCCTGTTTGGATCCTGTTTATACCAACCAGAAACAATTCAATATTTACTTCATAGAGACTTTGATGCAAAGTGACTCACAAATGAAGAGAAGCAGAAGCAATTTATCATACAGGAGACAACAATATTAGCAGCACTGTAATATCGAATTACAAGTAAACTAATTGAAACCCAGCCTGGATGTCGCTGCATGAAGAGTCAGTGAAGCAACCATTGCGCATATTATTATTAAAATAGGGGTTGCATGCTTTAAGTAATTTTGTTTGTGTATTTGTTTTTAGTATCATTATAGGATATAGCATGTTTTAGTTAATATATTATATAATGCTTTGGTGAAAGTTTTGTTTTATGACTTTAGTGAGGCAGATTGATGTTGTCTGTGTGTGGATCCTGCTATTGTAGCAAATCTAATTTCCTGAGAAGGATTAATAAAGTTTCTTTCCATCGAACTATCTACAGTTTTATCCTGTCAGCTTATCATACTCTCTGTATTGTGTTGTTTATTTGTTTCCTGACTTTTATGGATTTGATGGTTCATACAGTACATTATCACAGCAATGTGAAAAAACTGCATTTTATTCACTTTCAACCAGCACTGCCTAGTGTTTATCAGAATATTATATTATATTATATTATATTATATTATATTATATTATATTATAATTCAGGACAAATATTACTAGACCTTAAACAATAATTATTTTACATTTATGCCATAAATGGCCATAAAACTGTCAAGACACTAAGGAATTATTGAGGCATTAACATAACTACAAGATTTAAAAAGAAAGAAAGAAAGAAAGAAAGAAAGAAAGAAAGAAAGCATACATTTTTTTACCTTTACATCCTTGAAATGTCCACTCTTGGCAAACAAAAAGCACTGATAAACCATTTATTATTGGTGCTTTTATAAGTTCATAAGCATTGTGCAGTAATACGTCTCACAGCCACTAGAGAGAGACATCTGTTCACTTCATGCACTCTTGAAAATAAAAATCACAAATTGAGTTTAAGCTTTAAAATTGTGTTTATGACATAAAGAGTGATGTACACTAAAAAAATGCAGGGTTGTTTTAACCCAAATGGGTCAAATATGGACGAACACAACAGTTGGGTTAAAAAAAAATATTTAAAAATGTAACCCAATGGCTGGGTTTGTCCATATTTGACCCAAATGTTGGTTAAAACAACCCTGCATTTTTTAGAGTGTATTCTGTATTGTGTATGTATTATATATTGTATTATGTGTTAAGATTAAAGTGGTTTTGTGTGTTGTGTTTTGTAAGGACTTTTGTTAATATGTCCTCAGTTACCATAGTTTCCATGCTCACTCCCTGTGTTTGGTTTCCATTTCTTTGTGTTGTTATATTAGTTACCATAGTCACCATCATTAGTTCCAGCTGTTGTTAATTATCTACTCATCGGTCTGTGTATTTAAGCCCTTGATCTTCAGTCATGCTTGGGTAATTGTTGTGCTTTAAGATTTTCTGGTCTCGCTGATCGTGATTGGATGTTCTTACTTTCCTCGTGTGTCTTGGATAATGTTCACCTGCCTGAATTATCCGTGACTTTGCCTTTCGTTAACAAACCGTGTGTATTTGGATTCGCCCTTGTGTCATCCTTCCACATCTGTAACTATACTGAACAAAATTATAAACACAACACTTTAGTTTTTGCCCCCATTTTTCATGAGCTGAACTCAAAGACCTTAATCGTTTTCTATACACAAAAAGCCTATTTCTCTCAAATTTTGTTCACAAATCTGTGTTAGTGAGCACTTGCCGAGATAATCCATCCACCTCACAGCTGTGGCATATCAAGAAGCTGATTAGACAGCATGATTATTGCACAGGTGTGCCTTAGGCTGGCCACAATAAAAGGTTGCAGTTAAAGGAACACTTCACCTCTGGAAAGATTAATGTGTATTTAAAATGGGTCATTTATGTAGAAGAAATGTGAAATTATTTTTGAATTTGGAGCCTTCTAGACTGAGAAAAGCCAGAAAATGTATTTTTGGCTTATGGGGATGAAAGACAACAACTCCCAGAATGCACTTGCTTCGCTGCCCTAGGAGGCCACGCCTACCGGTAAGAGATCGCAGTAAACAACAAGGCTATGCTACAATTGAGTCTCCGTGAGTCTGCCCAGTATTTTGATGTCGCCCAAAATGTCCAGGATTCGGCTTTTGCGTTCTTCAGTCGCCATTCCTCATGTTTACTGTGACGAGCAGGAACGAGACTGACGGCCGCGGAGAACGATGCGAGCCCGGTGGCGTGATTACTGATGAGTGGCGCCGGCGCCTGTGAGACGCACCGGTCTCGTATCTCACACGGAGGAGCGGGAATTTTCCTAGCAATGTTAAAACGCACATCAAACGATCACTTGTTTAGCGTTCATGTAAACACTACATTCAGATTCACCGATCGGAATGAATTCAGTTAGATTGAAACAAAAGGTGTGCATGTAAACTATGAATGCGACTGCAGAAAGCAAAAGCCGAATCCTGGACATTTTGGACGATCTCGACGGCCGGACATGTCCGGGAAAAAGAGGATGGTCACCGCTACTACTCAGCTTTCTCCACAGAATAAGAAAATGTTAGCTTAGCTTCCAAATAAAGAATGGCTGACACTATATGTACATTCTGTGAGATCCCTCTATGGGCGGGTTGAAAACATGGGGAACAGCGCCTTCTACTGGATAAATGATGAGCTAGTTTTTGTAGTCTTACCCTTATTCAAAGAAATTTGACTTCCTGCTTTTTATGACGCAAATTGACGATTTTTGCGTCATAAAAAGCAGGAAGTGGAACACTTAAATCCTTATTTCTCCCATCTCAGGGGAAAATAAGGGAATAAACCATGACCATTCGAAAATGTGACTGGGTTTCTAAAGATACAAAGTCTAATGCAAATGGGTGAAGTGTTCCTTTAAATAAAAAATATGTGCAGTTTTACTGTATTTGGGGGGGTCCAAAATCCACCCTGGTGTGACCACCATTTGCCTCATGCAGTGCAACACATCTCCTTCACATAGAGTTGGGCTCAATCCCAACTCACCCCTTGCCCCTACCCCTTGTTTTCGAGTGTACCCCTTGGACCTTAAAACAGAGTTACAATGGCCGAGGGGTTGAAATATTCCCCTACGAAATGGAACAACCCTTCATAAACCCGATACGTCATCAGTCGCCGATGATGGCTCTGACGTTATGGAAGCGACGAGTTTTTACAGGATTTCTCCATGACAACGATACCAATATGCCGTCGTCCACTGTGGCAATCTCTGTGGTATGGGCTGCTGGTCGTGTAAAGTGAAAGTAAATGTTTCAATGTGAAATACTAGGCTATAATTGAGTTATTGACTGTGTTGTGTTTACACGATAACCACGCGATGCCGGACTGATTCACACGCTTTATAAAGACATGTGAGAACAAATGCTTTTTACTTTAGTTTAGCTTCATTAACGTTACCAGGTAACTAACGTTAGTAGCGAAGCAAGCAACACTTTCTGCCTGGTTACCGAGGCAACATGCTAGCGGCTGAATTAGCGATCTCTTTTTTTATGATTGTTTTGAAGAAAACCACCATATTAGGAAATACTTACATTTGTGACTTTCTTTCAGCGTTTGTGAAGCCATCTCGCCGATGATTCGCGATGCGTTCTAGGAACTTTCTCGTAGCCCTCCGTTCGGAGTGTGCCAAGAATCGGGACACCCTACAGCTAGACGTGAACGCGCAAAACGGAGGGTTAGGGCCAAGGGGTGAATTGGGATTGAGCCTTGATCAAGTTGTTGGTTGTGACCTGTGAATGTTGGTCTACTCCTCTTTATCACACAGCACAGTGCCACAGATGTCGCAAGTGTGCGACTGGCATTCTGACTGCATGTTCATTTCTCTAACATAAGCCGTCTCCAAAGGCGTTTTTAGAGAATTTGGCCGTACATCCAACCGGCTTCACAACCGCAGACCGCATGTAACCACACCAGCCCAGGACCTCCACATCCAGCGTCTTCACCTCCAAGACCGTCTGAGACCCGCCACCCGGACCACGGCTGCAACAATTCGCCTTTGGCTAAGCCACGCCCTAGAATGTAGATTGACCAATCACAGCGCAGCCAAGAACGAGCTCCCACAGAGGCTCCGACACTTTTTCACGGCGCTCCATTGACTTCAACGCAGGAGGCTCATATTTTTGGTCTCGGCAGGCTATTACGTCGTCGTTTTATAAAAAATATGGTTAAACGTTGTGCCTGGGGCATTTGTAACACAGATACGCGTTTCCCAGAGAGGTTGGAGGGGGGTGTCCGTTTTTTCCCCTTCCCAAAACCGAAGTTAAATACTGACAAGTGTCGTCTTTGGATTAAACTGTGTGGACGTCCTCAGTCAGCGAAACCCCTCAAGATCAACAACACACTTTTGCTCTAAGATACATTTAGCTTTTAACCTTACTGTGAAGATATACTAGTTAGACAGTTTTATGCTGTTTAGGTTATGATTTCGGTTCTCTGCCCTAATTGTTGATACGCTAGCACACGCTGCTAATAAATACAACTTTATACTCGCGTAGTCCGTTTGCTTTGTAAATAATAACGATTATAGAAGTGAATAGAGACCTACCCAGCTTTGCATGAACAGCGTTTCTCCTGATATTGTTAGTCACAGCCTCCGTCTCCATTAGGATATGATGCGGTGGTTCAGTTTTTGACTGTGACCGTTATACTTTTGCCTCTATTTGGATGCCTTGTTGTTGCTTGCGTTTCACCGTTTGTCTTGAATAAAGCCTTCAAACGCACACTGCAGACACTTTTGCCTACTTCTATCGGACACTTTATTTGCTGCTTTATAAAAGTTTGATAAAATTTCAGCAGGAAGAGTCGTCACAGCATAAGCCATGTTGATACCAAACCAGAGCCCTGATGAAGTTGTCGGAGGTAGCAACAGTAACTAAGGGGGGCGGGGCTTAGCCAAAGGTGAATTGGTTTGCATACCGTCTCAGGGAAGCTCATCTGATGCTCGTCGTCCTCACCGGGTCTCGACCTGACTGCAGTTCGTCACCGTAACCGACTTGAGTGGGCAAATGCTCACATTCGATGGCGTCTGGCACTTTGGAGAGGAGTTCTCTTCACGGAGGAATCCCGGTCTTCACTGTACAGGGTAGATGGCAGACAGCGTGTGTGGCGTCGTGAGCAGTTTGCTGATGTCTACGCTGTGGATCGAGTGGCCCATGGTGGCGGGGGGGTTATGGTATAGGCAGGCGGATATTCTGGACAAAGAACACAGGTGCATTTTATTGATGGCATTTTGAATACACAGAGATATCATGACGAGATTCTGAGGCCCATTGTTGTGCCATTCCTCCACGACCATCACCTCATGTTGCAGCTGATAATGCACGGCCCCGTGTTGCAAAGATCTGTACACAATTTCTGGAAGCTGAACACATCCCAGTTCTTGCATGGTCAGCATACTCACCGCACATGTCACCTGTTGAGCATGTTTGGGATGTTTTGGATCGGCGTATACGACAGCGTGTTCCAGGTCCTGCCGATATCCAGCAACTTCGCACAGCCACTGAAGAGGAGTGGACCGACATTCACAGGCCACATCAACAACCTGATCAACTCTATGCGGAGGAGGTGTGTTGCACTGCGTGAGGCAAATTGTGGTCACACCAGGGGGGTTTTTGCATCTCTAAACACAACACACCAAACCTTGAAGCAGAAGATCTCCAGCAGCAGAAGACACACACCGGGGACACTCCTGTCAGATGAGAACAGCAAAATAAGGACACAATTCACACGTACTCACCAAAGTTGGACAATAGAAGATAGAAAAACACTTGCCTGTTCAGATGAGTCTCGACTTCTGCTGCTACATTCAGATGGTCGGGTCAGAGTTTGGCGTAAACAAGAAGAAAGCAAGGATTCGTCCTGCCTGGTATCAGCGGTTCAGGCTGGTGTGGAAGATATTTTCATGGCACACTTTTGGGCCTCTTAGTACCAAGCGTTGTTTAAACGCCATAATCGACCCGAGTAATGCTGTGACCATGTCCATCTCTTCATGACCACAGTGTGCCATCTTCTGCCCATCACACAGTCACCAGATCTCAATCTAATACAGCAGCTTTGAGATCGGAGATTCGCATCATCTGTGTGATGCTGTCATATGGACCAGAATCTCTGAGGAATGTTTCCAGCAAATCTCTGACATGAAGAATGAAGGCAGTTGAAGACACCATGGTCTCCAGCCCGGTATTAGCATGGTGTACCTAATAAAGTACCAGGTGAATGTGTGTATATATAGCATATATTAATAATCTTTGAATTGTTTAAACATATGTACTATACTCAGTTACTGAATTCAAGAGTTCGTATTTAGTTTATCAGACTGTTTATAAGAAAAATTTCATATGAAAGTAAGAGAGCATAATGCATTGAGGTGTCAGTTTACAGGATTAAGTATCATTAATGAATTAATTAATTAATAATTTATCCAATTAAAATACTTTAAGATTATTTAAAGAAAGGACTACAAGAGTTTTGTGCAAAACAAGTTTATTCATTGTTGAGTCACATGTTAGGAGAAAACAGACATTATAGTTTTAATTATTGTAATAAATAAGAGTGTCTCCATTACTGACAACAGCACAATTTTGTCCATCTTGTTGCTTTGTTAAACAGACTTTAACCGGACAGCAGACGTGCGGCATGAAAACATAACGGCATGTCAAGTCACCTTCATTTATACAGCGCTTTTAACCGTATGGATTGTTTCAAAGCAGCTTTACAGTTATAATAGAAATGACCGTAACAGATTGTTTAGGCTGTACAACAGCATTAGGATAAAGTTACTGTCTAGCTAAAGTTAGTTTTGATTTGATTTGCCATGAACACTATAACCTCTTAAAAAAGCTGTAACAAATATTATTTAAACAGCGTTACAGCTCAAATAATAGACAAAGTTAAATAAAATCATATAAATGGTTTAATAAAATAAATAAAACTTCACATTTCTGCTTTTAAATAAAAAATTGGCCCTAATGACTTCTATTGTAAGTGCCGATAAATGCTGCCGATTGAGCTAAACTTATATCGAACCCGGAATATTCTTTTAAATGAGTGTGAATTAACACATTAATTTAAAGGATAATTACGGTATTTAACACCTTGAGTCTATAGTTTGTTTTGGATGAACAAGAGTGGTGGACAACATTTTTTTGACAATGGTTCCTCTCTCGAGTTTTTGACTATAAAAGAATTGGCCATGGACCCATTTAACATTGGAGTCAATGTGCATGTCCGAAAATGTCATTAAAACAGCCAATAATGTTCGTTTACAAAACTGTGCAACTCACCGAGTGGTTAGTGATGTTAGTTGATGTTCCAGAAACAAAAAGTGTTGCGAAATACAGTTTCTGTCGTGTTTTATTCGTCATTTTGTAAAATCCCATTGAATTCTGTTGAAGGACTGAGTGCTCGTTAATATAAATGCGCTACCGGAAACGGAAAGGGGGCTGTTTACATTTGGTCGATGTCGTCTTTTTGCTCGCTTCCGTTTCTCATAAGGCTAGCGCGCAGAGCAACTGTGCTCCGGGAGAGTAAGCCAAATAAACAAACAAAACCTTCATTAATTGTTACTTGTAATATGAAGTTGAACTCAACTGTGACCGTGAGTGTCCCGCGAGACATAAACATCGGTTATCGCCATCAAGTGGTCGGGAGTGTGCTAACGCTTCAGATTCAAATATTGAGCGGAAGTTACACAGTTGTGAAGTGTCTGAAAAAATAGTTCCACTATAGCAAAATAAACGGATTGGAATCATATATTGCGACGATATATTGTTTATAATCATCAACGAACACCACTATCCACTCGGTGAGTTTAACAGTTTTGTAAACGAACATTATTGGCTGTTTTAATGACATTTTCGGACATGCCCATTGACTCCAATGTTAAATGGGTCCATGGCCAATTCTATTATAGTCAAAAACTCGAGAGAGAGGAACCATTGTCAAAAAAATGTTGTCCACCGCTCTTGTTCATCCAAAACAAACTACAATATAGACTCAAGGTGTTAAATACCGGAATTATCCTTTAATAAAATAGCAGTGGTACCAACTTAAAATATTTAAAATTACAAAGTGAACAATAAACGGAGCAGTTTCCATAGGGTCCTGAATAAGCTTTTTTCCCCCCAACATTGTATTTATTGATTTTAGAAACATTTACATTAAAACAAGCACAGAAAAATAATATACAAAAACAAATAAATAATAAAAAAATAAAATAAAAAAAATAAACAAACAACAACATCTATACTATACAAATGTCAAGACATGGTAGATTAATATCATAACATAGTGAATGTTATACCTGGTTACACAGAAAATAAACTATTTGGTTCAGCTTCCATCAAAAATTATATAAAGGGGTTTCATACTTTGAAAAACTTTCCAGGTTTTCCCTTAACAATATATGTGAGTTTCTCCAAAGCCAAACAATTCCTGTAACTATTGTTTAAAATGAGGAATTTCTGTGTTTTTCCAATGACGAGCAACTACAAGTTTTGCTTGTAATAAACAGAAGGTCAACATTTTCTTACCAGAGTTATAGTTAAAGTGCAAGTTACAGGGAAAATATTCTGAATAAGCATTTTAACCTCTTGATGTGGTCAGGATTGTGTAGTTTCTGTGTGGTGTAACTGTAAGTGTGTGTGCTGTAAGTTCACTGTTGTTGCACGCAAAGTTGAGTTGTTGCAGACCCAAATAAACCACACAAAGCTTTCAACCGTGCGGTGAATCACTGTAGAGGTGTGTGTGTGTGTGTGTGTGTGTGTGTGTGTGTGTGTGTGTGTGTGTGTGTGTGTGTGTGAGTGTGTGTGTGTGTGTGTGTTGCATTGACAGAATGTTTCTTCACTGTGGACACTGGTTGTAATTTTCTTTGGTTTGCTGGTGAATAATGCCCGGCGTTCACTAGCAACATGTCAGTTCTTCTTTGATGTCTGCTTGGCTATATATAGATACTATGTTAGTTATGATGAAGGTGTGACAGTTACAACCATGGCATCAACAGTGTTTACAGAGAGAGCTCATCTTGTCTGTGGAAATTACTGCCTCATAAAATGAACTCTCAGGTGTGACAACATCACGCTGTTCGGGTTTGTCAACTTCGTGCGAATCAAACAATATTGGACATTGTGAAGTTCATTGTATTAGAAAACAAAATCTCAAAGCCAGTGGAATCTGTGCTCAAAGGTTAATAATCTTATGTGTTTAGCCAAATTTGAATCAAAAGGTGTTTTGTTGACTTTTAGTGGATGTATAGGTCAGTTCTCCTCAAGTGCGCACACAGCGGCCCTAAAATAAAAATTAATTTACTGTTCTCAAATCCTGTCATTCCAAACCTGTATGTCTTTCTTTCTCCTTCAGAGCATACAATAAGACATTTGGAAGAATGTGCAACTGTTTTGTCCATAAATGAAAGTCGGTGGTATTAAAAACAACACTTTGACTTTACTTTATTGAGAGAGAGAAAAAAAGATACATTTTCAAAATATCAGCTTTTGTGTTCCTCAGACGAGAGAGAGTTCGGAACGACATGACGCTGAGTAAATTATGATTGTATTTTCATATTTAGGTAAACTATCTAAAGAAGTGTACTTTGTTAGGAATAATTGTTTGCTATGTTTTGTTTTGTTATGTTTTGAATTGTATTTTAGTTCTTATTTCAGTAATGATGTAAAATCAAAAGTTTTACTTTAAAGCTAATTTTAAATATGTTAATAATAATAAGTAATACTACTTTAATGTGCTTAAAAGATGTACACTTATTTTGATTTGTTGACAAACATATTGAAGCACATGTAAATTACTTGATTATAATTAAATTACAAGTGAAAAAATATTAAATGTTGTAAATTTTAACTTTTAGTTTATAAATCACTTTAAAGTCTTAATATGTTTTTTTGGGGCTTTTTGTATGAATATGTAGCCTTAAGGTTATCTATAAACTTGTGTGCTCCAAAACAATGACAAAATTTGCATTTAGAAGATGCAAGCATTCAAAACTTACTCACTTCTGCCAATATGGATCAATGATTTTGATGACTCATCAGATTTTCTGTCCAATCAATCCTGTCTCGAATCTGAAGCCCCGCCCCCTACACTATATCAGCTGCGGCTGAAACCGGTCACTTGATCACTCATTTACTATTTTCTACATGGTGAATGGCACTTAGTGCACTATATAGGGGATAGAGAAAGATTCAGTGTACATGTTCTTTGGGGCGAATGAAGTCTGGTTTCACGTTAGTGTCACACGAACCGCCGCACGAGAGCACAGAGCGGATCAGATCGAGTCGAAACGGTTAAACAGACTCTGCATTAGAAACAGCACTGACAACACTACACAAACTACACAGCATGATTATCATCACTGTTTTGCTTTAGGAACAGTTTCATATTAAATCTCAAAGGGGGAATCTATTATACTGTGGCTGTCATAAACTGTCAAATACGGCTTTATCAAGCTCAACAGCTCTGGTCGAGCAGTGATATGAATACAAAGCTATTGGCTATTTTTTTAAAGGGGAGGAGCTGACCGATATGTCCCGCCCTGTCTTCCTGTTTTAGATGAAATTAAAGATACAATATGTATTTTTTTTCACTACTAGGGATCGCGGACCTCTTACAATAACATAGGCGTAGGTTGATAATGCTTATACCATGGTTTGGGTGAATACTTGATTCTGATTGGCTGCAGGGTGTCCGTTAAAAAGTGATAGAGGACACCTAAATAAACTGTCAGGCGTAACCAAGGAAACCAAGTTATTGTTTGTAACTTGTAACTTTAGATTTCGATTGTAAAACTAATTAAAATATAAACTAATGTTTTAAAAATGTGTTATTTGGCAAGTGACCATGGTATAAGCGGGTTAATGCCCGACGAGGTGTCCATTGTCAGGTTTTAATGGACTTCGGCCTCCGCTGCGCGTCGGCCGGTTCACACCTCGCCGTCGTCCATTAAAACCTGACAATGGACACCTCGTCGGGCATTAACCCTTACAAAATTTCCGGCGGAATTATGGAACTTGTCGTCAAGCCGATCTAATAATGTTTATTGTTGAGTGAATACATTGATGTTTTTAACATGACTGTGGTATGAAGCAGGCGATCGCGATTCGCGATTGCTAATGAGAGACAGATATCAGCGCAACACGCGAGTCCTGCAGATATAAAGAATAAGGACCCGCAAGTGCTGTATTAATACTCACACAGGACAGTTTATTAGACGAATGAAACTTGTGAGGAAACGCAGCGCTGTCTCACTCGCTCTACACTATCACACTAAACTGCATCTGAGTGTGGTGAACGTTATAATGTTATTCTGTGTTAGTTTGTCTGTATGAGACTAGCAGTAAGCTAGATCAACATTAGAATAACGTTGAACTAAATAACATTGATTAGTTTTATGTACATTTGCTCTCCTGTCTAATAAAGTATGTAAGAGCGCGTCTCTGTCGAGTCGAAGTTAGTCGCGGACGCTAGCTCTCAGCTTCTGGAAAACGCCACGCTGATATTGATCCTCACTTTAGTTCTCCTTTTGTCCCAAAGTCTGCTTGCCATGGTCCATAATGTTTAAACGAAACAACAACAGTGTGAGCGTGCAGCTAGACGTTACGCACTACGCAGTTGTCCACGTCTGTCGTCATGGTTACTATGGCAGTATGAGCGGAAACCAGTGGTAACGCGGATATTACGACAGTGACAGGCGACAATGAACAGGTTTTCCGGGACGAACTATTATTCAAAATTGGAATTTCTCTGAAATTAAAAATCTTTGGGAACTTTTGGGATATTGTACGTACACAACTGCAGGAAATATATCACATTGTGCAAGTGATTTTTGGATATTTTATTACAAAATTCTTACATATTGTACCTTTAAGTGAACACATTGAAAAACGCTGTGAGTTTTAAGGCACTTCAGTCGGCCTTTAACCATTTAAATGCCTGAAGACTTTTTGGGGTGTACAACTGTAAGTGTTTTGAAGAATTCACAAGGAAACGGAGGCAATGACCCACATCGCTTCACAAACGCTGTGTGATTGCACTCGCACCACAGGTGTGCACAGATGGCAGAATGATCGCAGTATAGGACATGATCTCTTTTGTTTTCATGGTGAAAACATGTTCACACAGACACACTTTTGTCTGGTGAGAATATCTTTTCAAGTCAATAAAAAGCACCTCATTGATCAAAGATAGACAGCACACGTCAGTTTGCAGAAGCAGACATTAATCTACAGACTTCCGCATACTGCGCGTGTGTGTGTGTGTGTGTGTGGGACCTGGGAAGCGTATATGAAACTGACAATAGGTTTGACATCAGGTACACTTCTGTTCACTCAAACTTGCTCGAGAACATCCTGTTGTCCTACATTTAGAGTCACAGCAGCACTTATTGAGAGCTTACATAAACATCTTTCTATCATAATATGATCCAAATGTGTCTGTATTTCCAAATATGGCAAGTGGAAGATCATCACAGCACACAGCTGTCAGTGCGATGCTCCGCTTGCTGAATATTAGAAAGCTTGTTATTAAAGGCTGTAAAGAGCAATAAGGGTTTATCTAAATCTGCTTGAATGGGTGATATAAGCAACGCATCGCCTCTTGAACACAATAAAGAGAGACGGGGAGATTGTTTAATCATTAATTAAATGGTTGTTTAAACTCTCACCATATAAGTTATTGCATGCAGTCATTGACACTAAGTGTTTTCAATGACACTCAGTAATGTAGCACGCTGACGTGATTTAAAACCCAAGAACTGGAACGTAACTTCATGTTGTTATTCTGATATTCAGACCAAAATCTTGATTATGTGATATTGCTTTTATGTATCAGCCTGATTAAAAAATAAGTGAATATTGAGTAACTTACCTCTTTATTGCCTTTATTGCCATGTTGCCTGTTTTTGCAAAGGCTCGAAGGAGCATCAACCGTTCAGCGCGGTGCTAGAGGTTTGTGCTCGCATTAACCAGTTTATAAACGAACTGGTTGAGTTAATGATTCAATGATTCACTCAATGTAACCTTGAGACTCCCTGACACATTCCCACCACTAAAGCACAGAGTCAGTCTGAGATAGTTCGAGATGTTTGGGGCGTACTAACACAATTATTGCTCATCCTGAAAGGGGTCATGAACTGCATTTTTTTAGTGAATTTTTTTAGTCCCCCTGTGGTGAAAATCCAGCTTTTAATGTTGTTTATGTGTCTATGTGGTGTTTTTAATCTGCTTTAAGACAAACCATGTGTAAGTTCATAAGTGGACAGCATTGCTGAGTATTTTCTGCTTAAAACTGCAGTGAACCAAAGACAGTCTCAAAAACACGGCTTGAAATCGCTGGTGTTTCTGACGTCACACACTACCTTGTAACCAATCAGATCAACGTGTGATCGTCCACCAGTGGATCTCTGAGTGAGTGAGTGAGTGGAGGCGGGTTCATTTGCATATTCATAGAACCGCACATACTAAATGAGGCAAGGGTGTCGAGTTGTTTTAAGACACAAATATTTTTTTTGTGAATGTGAAATATTTATGTGTATTTCATATGCTTTATAAGTCTTGGTTGTGGCAAACAAAGTTTATGTGTGTTTTGTAAAACTGGAACTATGTGTAGTGAACTCAAGAAACAAACGGAGAGCTGGATCCAAATGCAAAGTAGTTGAATCAGAAAATAAACATGAACAAAAGCATAACAGGAACCAGGGAATCGAGAACAGAATGAGACACACCAAACATACATCCAGGACAAGACCTGACCCAGGAAACACAGGGGTTTAAATACACAGGGGCAAACAAGCTTAACCTAAACAAGACACAGCTGGGGAAGACTAATCAACATGCAAAACTACAACTATTTGTAAAATGTAAAAAGAAAAAGAGAGAAAAAAAGAAAGAAAATTCCATTCCATTCATGTATGCATTTCTTTCATGAACACATAAGAAACATGTCAAAAAAAAATGTCCATGCAAAGAAAGTCAGTGGGGTACAAATGTTATTCTGGAAAACAGAAAATATCCCATAGAATTGCATTTATGGAGAGATCCTAGCAACCAAATATGAAAATTCACGCAGAACACCTTAGTAATTACATATAGTATTATGGAGGGTTAAAACTCACTACAAAATGTTATTTCACATTGTCTTCAGAAAATTTACAAATCTAGTAATTAATTACAGTTATGCAATTACCTATGGAACATTTTAATATTTCTTGCTTTGTTAAAGTGCATTTACAAGACGTTTCACAGCACACTGACACTTTTCTAATAGAGTGCAGCAGGAGGTTGTGCTGAGAGACGCCGCGCGCATCTGACGGAGATGTGGTCAAGTGTCTGGATCATCATCAGTCGTTCACGTGCTGACCGGACGCATCGCGCGCACACTCATGTCTGTTCACTGCGCTCGAGCGCCAAGGAATGCGCGAGGGGACTAAACTTTCCTTCAGAGGGACCGCGCGCCTGGAGATTGCCCACCAGGAGACTGGGATTATTGGGTTGCTATCGAGTTCTGCCGTCAGAAGATTTGTAAATGAAGATTTCTGCCGTTTTACACCTGGTTGCTTTCGCGGCTTTACTTCACGACTATTCTCACGTGAGTTCAGAGCAGTAGCCTATGATGAACACGACACACAGCTGACGCACTGCAGAAACTGCTTCATATGAGATATTATTTAATATTCTTTTATAGTTTAGATACACATCATATAAATATCAAACTTTTGTTCTCACCAATAGATATTTGATCAATATTAAATTACAGCATACAAAACGTGTGTACTCTTGACCCGAATTTACAAAAGCCCCTTGTCCCGAGAAGAGGTTATATATTAGCCTATTGCATATTGCATTATATTTTATATTTCATTTCTTTATTCTTTATTCTATATCTGGGTGGTTTGGTTGATACAATTCTCATTTGTTAACTGTTAATGCATGAACTTACATGAACTAACTATGAACAATATATTTTTACTGCATTTTATTAAGCTTCTTTGATGGTTTTTAATGTTAATTATTAGTGCATGAATGTCAACAGACACTTAAAAATGTATAAATGTTGAGATTAGCATTTGTGATAAATGCTGTAGCCTACATATATTTTTCTTTGTTAGTTGATGCTATCTAATAGTTAAGTAATGTTTGGTTTGTGTTTGATACAAATAAATGTGTGTGTGTGTGTGTGTGTGTGTGTGTGTGTGTGTGTGTGTGTGTGTGTGAGAAGGTGTGTGCCATTCCGCCAGAATGTGATCTAGAGGTTGTGCTACTCAGAGAGGAGGAAGACTGCTTCAAAATCATCTATCAAGAGAACCTGACAGAGTCCGGGTCCACACACACAGGCGAGCCACTACATTCTCTCTCTCTCTCTCTCATACACACACACACTTAATGAGAAGATTGAGTTCATATAGAGGGCAGCTATTTTCGATATGCCCAGAGTGTTTTCCACAAGCCTGCTCCATACACATCAATACACTTAATGCCTTTTATACTTGTTTATGTGGACAAACAAAATGATAAGTGTTGATGTGTGTTCCTAAGAGTTGTAATGTGATATCTGGGGGGAAGTTTAGAGAACGGCCTCCATAATCCATACTCCATAAATCACACCCTTATCAGATTATAGATATATAACGTCATTCAGCGCAGTGTACACGCACAATTGCTGGTCTAACGCTGGCACAACTATTGCCTACTTGGGTTACGTTTCCAGTTGAGAGAGGGTGTGTGTGTGTGTGTGTTTAAGTGACAGTATCATAAAGTCTCATACTCAATAATCCGTTTACACGTACAGTGATTTAGACAAAGTGTGAGTGACAAAGCAATCGGAAGTCTATGAAGTAGGTAAATGAGTAGCAAACCTCGAGAGCATGTAGATGTGAATTTGAGAACTTGTACAATAAATATTCATACTTGTGCGTGAACATTTACACTCACAGCTCCAATGTGAAAACCTGTAAAATAAAAATCTGAAGTTGAATGTTGAGATTTGCACTCGCAGAGAATAGTCACAAACGTGTATTCTGAATTTGAAGCTGCAGTCAAGTAGTCACAAATGTGTAAAATGCCATTCACAAAAATACAATGACAGACACAAACATGTAATATATATTTGCATTTAATCTTTACATTCAGTACAACCTCAAATAATCACTTGCAACTTTTCAAATCTGTCACTGCAATTTCAAATTTCACGCCTTGACTTTTGCTATTCTTTTCGCGATATATTTGGTGCAAAACTAACTTGTGCACTTGCAACTCGGCGGCGGCGAAAAACCAACGTTTTTTGGTTGGCGCCTAGCCAATGAAATGGGTTAATATATTAGACTGATATTAAAGTTACACTATGTAGAATTTGTGTTTTTGTCAAACAGCGACCCCTAGAGTCGCTGTGGAATACTTGCACTGTTGTAAATACCCAGCCTGTACACCGGTTCCTGTTCGGTAGGATAGAAGCGGCGGGCGTGGGATTGACCAGGTAATGTTTCACGATTTCATGCAAATATTAGGCGACTGCATACTGCATAGTCTACTGAACTACTGATGATGGTAATATGATAATAATAAGTTTATGTCAAGTGTTAGACTACTTTGTAATAATAAAGTAGCCTACCGCGTTTGCGGGCTTAATAACGTTTTACATGATTGCAGCTAAATCACAAGTAAATAGCCTATAGTCTACTGTATCATTTAATTTGTGTTTTTTGATTGTAATGTAAACATTACAAAATGCCAGATGACATCAGTAAAGTTAAATGTAGGCTACGTCGCATTATTTCATAACATTGGCCGTTAGGATGTCATTAAACATGATTATTGCAATTTATCATAATAGTTTGCAAACTGTGCTCGTTTACACTATTTACAACCTCTAGGCTTGTTTATGTTCTGATAATTATGTGAGATATTGACAACTGTTCTCATGATAATCGCAGGAATCAACATCAACAGCGTCGTCTGATATAATGGATGAATGAACAGCATCGTAAAAAAAATGACATACTACAAGCAAGCGCAACAACATACAACATATCAACATACCGGTTCCTCACGCGGTCAGATTCTCTTTTCCTAGTCTCTTCCGACCGCGTTTTCTTTGCTTTTTCCATCGTCGAGTATCACGTCTGAAATGTGCGCAAGTGTCTTTTTGCTTCCAGAGCAGTCGGTGCTTCATATGTTGTTAATGTGTGTGACGTCGTTGCCGTAAAGCAAGTCGTAATTCACGCGAGATTTGTCGGGGGTTGCATTGCTGGTTCCCCCCCTCACATAATTTTTTTTTCCTTATCAAGTTCACACCATTTGGGTGAAGTCTCCATTCCCTGGGCCTCAGCCCCTACCTAGACTGGATGTCTGCCCCCTGCCCAGCAGTGATGCGCGGGTAAATGTATAAACAACCCGCACCTGATCGACGTTTTCAACTAACCCGCCCGCAACTCGGGCCGCAAAAAAAAAGAGAAGAAAATATTGTACCCGACCCGCTTCCTGACCCGCATTTTTAAAAAGTAGCCAGTAAATGCTCATCGTAGCGCCATTGGGCCATCGATGTAGGAACTAGCGGTGCGGGCGCAGCATTTTTCAGAATGCTGTATGATATCGCCTAGTATTATGTAATAAAGGCTTGATTTATTCATTTATTTAGTTTCATTTTCTTAACAATTACAGTTTTTTGGGATTGCTTAAGCACGATTTTCAAAACAGGGCCCGTGTTTTCAAAACACTACACACAGTTAGCAGAACCACACACCCAATTAGCAAAACCCTACAGATCCTTTGCATAATTAAACACACTTGTTAAAACTATACACTTCTGTTTAAAAACCACACTTTGTTACCATATGAAACACACACGTTTCACATTGCTATACTCTGTTTGCACGAGTTACACTCTGCTGTGATAAACCTAAAACACTTTTAGCACTTCTACTTCCCTATGATTAGAGTAGGCTACCATCAACAAAGTACAAATATAATGTAAATTCACCAAACACTACACAAGACCAATGTTGCAGACTGAAGAAACTCATTTATTTCTCAACACGCCCAAAATGTTGACATGGAGATTCATAATACTGTAACAAAATGTCACTTTACGTATTGTACTGTAAGTTTACTGTAAAAAAAAATAAAATAAACTAGACATTGTCTCTTCGCCTAGCTGGATCTGGCCAGAGAATTTCATCGCAAGCAATGTTGCAATGTTGTCATTAGCAAGACACCTTGGAAAGACACATCTTGAATGACGAATCCATCCTTGCATTGCTGCTACCTCCATCTGGTCACAGGCCTCCTCCATGGCTTGGATGAGGGGAACCTCAGCCTGGAGAAGGTATATCCACCGCCACGAGAAAAACTCTTCTATAGGGTTGAGGAATGGAGAGTATGGTGGAAGATATAGGACGGTGAAATGTGGATGTTGCTGAAACCAGTTCTGAACCAGAGCAGAGCGGTGGAAAGACACATTGTCCCAGACAACAATGTATTGCATATGAACTCTGCATGTGATCGATTTGATTTGCTGCTGTTAACGTTGTGCAATTGGTCCAAGAATGTAAGTATGAGTGCTGTGTTGTAAGGGCCCATATGGGCATGGCGGTGGAGGACCCCATTCTGTGTAATGGCTGCACAGTGTTATATTACCCCACGTTGCCCTGGGACATTGATGTTTCTTATACACCTGATTGGTGTGTCTACAATTAAGCAAACAAGTGTTTGCACACCTGATGACTGTGTTGAACCAATTGGTTGGACGGTGCGGTAATTTGACAGTCAGTGCTTTGGTATTGCAAGGAAGTGACTTCATGATAGATTTTTGTGTGTAATGTATGTTAAGTGTGTTTAGTGTTTTGCAAATCACTGTGTGTAGAGTTTTGCAACAAGTGTGAGGTTGACAATGTGCTTATAGTTGTGCAAATATGGGCTGATGTTTTGCTTCTTGAGTGTAAGGTTTTGCTAATAGTGTACTACTTTTAATTTTAGTGTGTAAGCAATCCAAAAAAACTGTAAGATGCTGCATGTGTTTATCCAGTCTAATCGAAGTGTGCGTCTCTCCCCTGACTTTCCCAACAAAAATCCCTCAACCCCCCCCCCCCCCCCCCCCCCCCAGCAAATACATAAAACTGACATTACTGAGCTATACGTTTAAAAGTAGCCTATTACAACGGCACAATGGCATTGCTCAGTTCAACCTGTTGGGAAATCGTCCATTTTGTCCATTTTGTAATGATATTCGACCGCGACCCGAATATCATTACAAATATTTTTGGATGACTCGTAACCGCTCATTTTGGATCAACCAAAATGTAGGGATGTAGACTGCTCTTACTGATAACAGCTTGGCCTGAGCCTAGAGCAAAATCTGGCTCGCCAATCTGGAAAAAGGGCGCGAATGCAGACAGATGTAAGACTACCGATGTATTCGAGTCTGACTGGACAAGAATATGGTAACCCCTGAGATCTGGGAGTAAGTATTTCAGTGCCAGAAATACAGCCTTCATCTGAAGGCAATTTATGTGCCATGAAATATGGTGACCTCTCCACCGACCTTGAGCTGAATGGCCATCTAAGATATCCCCCCAACCCATAAGAGAAGTATCTGTCTTTAATGTTTTGCGATGATATGATGCCCCCAACATGAGCCCTTGGGCTAAGATCCAAGGTTTCTACCAATCCACTAGGGTACTTTGGCATCTGTTTTAGAGGGTGAACTGGAGAAAGTACACATTTCTTGGAGTTCAGTCTCAACCCCTGGTGGGCAGAAACAACATCTCACAGACTGCTGTTTAGCTTCCTGAAGCCTCTCGAACACTGTATTGACAGTGTCGCCGAAGAGGCCTGATGGAGCAAACTGGTCGTCTATTAGAAAGGCTTAATTCCACTCTTTAATGCCGATAGGTAAAGCCACAAATGTCTCTCCACGACAACTATGGCAGCCATTGAACGGCCGATGGAGCAGTCCATCTGCTTGGTGATGTGGAGATCCAGATCTGTGGCCCGTACGTTGGAGTTCTTTCACCACTGTCCGGCCCAATTCCCTTGCCTTTATTCAGGTCTTTTGGCAGGTCAGCCTGGTATGCCTGTAACAACGCCATGGTGTGCAGACATGCACCAGCCTGACCCGCAGCGACATACGCTTTGCCCACCAACCCAAATTTTCCCTGCAGGGTTTGGTGGGGAGTGTCAGAGCCATCAAGGACGATGCAGATTTAGGCAAAGTGTTCATTTAATTCGCTTTTTCTATGACACTCATCCTCTTCAGCTGGCCAGGCAAGACTTATTTCAAGAACAATTTCTCAGTGTGTACTCTGAACCGTGCCCGAGCACGTTTGACCACCAAAGTTTGGTTCGTTTGACTAATGTGATCGGCATTACTACACTTTTCGGTTAATTTAATTAAATCGATAATATTTAGGTTTATAACAGGTCTGGTTCTCATCTTATGATGAACAGGAATTAATTGCAAGTAAAGCTACAAATTCCTCCATCAACGTCAGCAGCCTCCGTAATAATCTTCTGATTTGTTCAGCACAATCGTGTAAAAATCACTGCATGGCATAAATAATAAATCTATTAGGCAGTCTATTTTTCTTTCTGTTTTCTTCAAAACAAAAAGTTGCACTGGCCCAGAACATTAAATGCAGTGTAAGTTCAGGCCAGCGGGGGAGTGGGGATGTGGGACAATAGACCCTTTTACTGTTTGTACACAATGATGATGTAGAAACGTATGCGCGCGCATATTGGCAACGGAAGTATGACGAGAATCAGCAGAGTGTCAAGAGGGTGCTGCAGACGCGAGCATTTTTTATTATGTCTTCGCTCCAATCAACACGTTTAATCGCCTGCAGCCACAGGCGCTGCCGGTTCTTCTGAAACGGCCGTGATCCTGTCGGAATCCTATAAAACTTAAAGGTAGGGTAGGTCAGAATTGTCTAAAAAAAACTTTTATTCAAATTTGTTTAAACTGTCTTTATATACCAATACATAATTAAAATGCAAGTACTCTGAAATAGAGAGTATAAAAAACTGAGTGACTCTAGTGTATTTAATCTTCAATAAACACAGCTCATTAATTCCATTCACTCCCACCTAAAAACGGGTGCGCGACTGCGCGCACGTGGGCAGAGCCAGTGATAGCGGCGGTAGTCATGGCGACGGAGAGTGACCGTCGCGCAAGCCAATCACTTGTTTCGTCCCGGTAGGAATTAATGAGCTGTGTTTTTTGAAGATTAAATACACTAGAGTCACTCAATTTTTATATTCTCTTTTTCAAAGTACTTACATTTTAATTATGTATTGGTGTATAAAGACAGTTTAAGCCAATTTGAAAAAAAGTTCTTTAGACAATTCTGACCTACACAACCTTTAAGCCCATTGGTGGAATATCGATTAGTGCAACCGTAAATGTAACAACCAGACATTTTGATGCTGGGAAACCGTTTTGATAAACTTTCGGAGTTGCTAACATGTTAGAGCCAGTGGGGAACAACACCACTTCCGTTGCCAAAATGCGTGCGCAACTATTTGATCACGTGGGCTGTAAAAGGGTCTATCACGGTACAAGACAACTGTGCCTAGTGTGAGTACACCCTTTGTCATTTTTGTATTTTAAAGCTCAATGCAACTTTGTGTTTGTTTAGGTAACGAGAAAATGTGAGTATTGATTACTCAATTTGACAAGATGAAAGTAGTTCAGCCATCTTGAAGTAGGCCTACATTTCACTAAACAAATCAAGTAGACTGTTGCCTAAAAACTTTGAGTGTTCGATATTAATTATTCTACTGCTTATACTACTGCTAAACTTATTTGTGAACTAACCCCAGGTATGTATAACATGCTTTCTGGATTACTCGTCCATCAGCAGGAATGACCAACACTCGACCACTCTCAGACCTCCAACAATAAAACTGTCAGTGTGAACAGGGCTTCAGTTTCCTCACTCTATAAGCAGGCCAACCTTTCCATACACAGGAAGCAGTCAATACAGGCCTGTCAACACAGACATCACAATAACAGAACAACGCTGTACAGATCTCTTGGTCCTCACAGAGTCTCCTATCTGTAATTCACTGGAAAAAGTACCAAGAGAAACGCTTAGGCTACAACTTTTCCTGTCATTCATCAGAAGGAGAGGGAGAGACTGCAAAATGATCTGAGAGAGAGAGAGAGAGAGAGAGAGAGAGAGAGAGAGAGCAAACGATAAAGAGTAATCCTCATACACTCTTTCTTATCTGATTAGTAAAGCTCGGGGGTGAATGAACAATCTGAAAGGCTACTACATAAACAAAGGGTCTAGTTTATGAAAATTAATTTGGTGATGTAATCTAACAGTCCTAATGAATCTGCTGAAATGCAAGTACTCCATATGGCTAAAAAGATGTCCACAACAATATTCAATGTCACCGCGAGTTGTACACATCCGCCATTGCTGCACTGATGAGAATGTCTCCCAAGCGTTGAAGGTGTTGTGGCTAGATGTATTCATTCACGTCGCTCTCTCTATTTACTCCTGAAATCTGAGCCAGCCGCTGAAGACGAGGTGGGTTCATTTTGCTTTTGAAGAAAACGCTCCCTCAAATCTACCGAAATTTGTTTATGTACTTACGCACTTCTTATACTGTGTTTACTCAGCTCTTAAGGCCATTGCACACTGAAAGCCATTGCACACTGAGTCCGAAATTTTCGTATGCGTTTTTTCGTTTTCGTGATTCGGTGGCTCTGAATTGTCAAATCACCATTCAAACACCATTCAAACTGCTTGTTACGGATGGGAAAAACGCAGAAAATCGAACCCGTTTCGATTTTTTTTATGACGGACGAAAGTTTCGGAGGCAGTGTGCAAGCGTGATTGACATAACGTGAGGTCGTATTTATTTTTTAACGTGCGAGAATTTCGGATGCGAATTTCGGACTCAGTGTGCAATGGCCTTTACTGTGATTTTCTGGAGTAAAACTGACGCTTCATCTTTTGTGACATACAATAAACTTTATTAAACTCATCAGTATATTTAGGTCATCATTCAGACGTGGTCCTACAACAGGCTTGTATTAATAGTGGCTACAATCAATGACACATAGGTTATAACCGCAATTAAACTGAACTATACCTGTTCCAACCCCATACAGCATATATTCTCTGACACCGTTACTGTGAGTTTCTGTTTTGATATTATCATATCTCCGTGAGTTGAGATTGTTCACTGAGCGCGAGCTGGTTAGGCTCCGCCCCCTGTGCCGTGAACCAGCAGCTCATTAGCATTTAAAGGAGACCCTCTAAAACGGTGCGTTTTTCTGAGCCCCAAAAAGTGACGATTTAAACATGCTGTAAAAAATTATCTGTGGGTATTTTGAGCTAAAACTTCACATACACACTCAGGGGACATCAGAGACTTATATTACATCTTGTGAAAAGGGGCATAATGGGTCCCCTTTAAGTGCTGAATGTTCTTTAGAGCTCCCAGTCTTTATTATTAACCAATGAATTTGCCTCCGCAATCCACTCCGAACTAGCATTTAGGTCTGTTCCTTTGTGGTTAGGAACGCTCTATTTGGTTGAAATTCGGACCGTATATTTGGACTGTATGTGGCGATGCAATGCTGAGAAATTAGACAAAAGTCAAGCCGCAACCATGTAACCCAAAAATTGGGCATTTTTACATTTTAGAATATTAGTAGAGCAATAATTAGATACTTGAATTATCACACTGTCCAGATTTGCTCCTAGCTCTGTTTTACTCCTCCTCCATCCCCTCTGAACAGGTTGCAGTGCTTTATGGGATGATCTGAACTGTTGGCCTCATGCTGAAGTTGGAGAGACCGTGTCTCGGCCGTGCCCCAATTTTCTTCGGGTCAAAGGTCAGGTGCATCTAGGTTTTCACAGACAAGCCTTCCTGAATGTTATATCTGTAACCTTGTAAAGCCTGATTCAGAGACCCACACTGAGCAAAATATGCTTTGGAGCAAATGCTGATATTAATATGGCCACAAAGTAAAAAAAAATGATGATGCTTATATTGTACATCAGTGAGATCTTCATAACAGTATATAGTGACTACCTACATAAAATGCATATAAATATCAGTTATCTATATCTGCCAATATGTATTAGTAATATCATATTTAAATACTTATTTTATGATAAAATTCTCATAAAAACATATATATATATATATATTTTACATATATGTATATATAAAACATGTATGTATCGTATAAAACATGTATCATATAAAACATATATATGTTTTATATGATTTTAAAACATATAATGCAATGCAATACTATGATGATTCAGAGATGAACAAATATCTTCCTCAAAAGCCTGATGATCATATTTGAGACAAAACACGATTTTCTAAAATATGATGTATGGATAATCAAGTAAACATAAGTTGATTCAGTCCATAAGTGTTTATCTTGAAAAACTATTAAAAAACATAAAAGTTATTCTTATGATCACTTTATTAAAGAGCTGAAGGAGGACGTTTGTACAATTATACCAAAATACTTTTACTTGCTAAAAAAGTATGAAGTATCACTCAGACGACAGAAGGCCTGTAGTAGATTGTGTTACTTTTTAAGTGTTACGTTTTTTCATCATGTTACAGATACAAAAATGATACAGTAGGCTTTATAGGGTTAATAAAACAACACAATGACTGATTATGGGAGACGTATGTGATTATGGACTTCTATATTTGATCAATTGTTGACAAAAATCGAGAGTGATCTGGGCTGGCCCTCAGGGACGAGCTGTTGTACAGGGTTGTAATTGTGTTGTTTGTTCCGTGTCTCTGTCCGCAGGAGCTGTGATGAAAAACTGCACGGAGAATGGCTGGTCCGAAATGTTCCCGCCGTACGAGCTCGCCTGTGGCCATGGGCTTAATGACAGCTTTCATATCCCCACCGACTCGGTAATATCAAAAATATTTTATTTCTGTGCTCATGTTCTTTCATAAAAGTAAAAACAAAACAAAAACATGAAATTTCCCTTTAGGACAGATTAAAAATGAAAGAAAGAAAGACAGTAAATGCTTGTACAACAGTATAACAACAACATCACATTATCATTTCAATGATTCAATACCACAGAAGAACATTCACTGAAACACAAGATATCATATATGACAATGTTGATGTTACATAATGTGACTATCTCTTCTCGTAGGTGCTGGTCTCACACGAGTACTTCTTTTACGTGAAGATCATGTATTCTGTGGGATACGCCGTCTCTCTTGTCTCACTCAGCATTGCTCTCACAGTGTTGTGTGTGTTCAGGTAACAGACTGTGTGTTTGTGTCTTTGTGTGTGTGTTCACATGTGTTTTATGAGAATGTCAAGTGTACTAATAGTACTGAGCAGCAAGACTTGCTATGCAGTTGCTAATGTATTCAGGGGTGTGTTTCCCAAAAGCATTGTTAGCCAACATGTTCCTAACGGTAAAAACATTATAATACGATACTACCTTATCATGAATAACATAATAGGTATTATCATGTAAAAAGACATTCAGAAACAGTTTTTTAAATAAACAAGGGTCAATAAATAAATACTCTTAATGCTACAAAAAAAAAAAATCATAAGAAATTACATTTATTTATTATGGCTGATTTTATTTGGCATGCACAACACGGACTGATGCACGTGCAGTTTAGGACAAGTTTGTGTTGAAGAGCCGCTAACAATGTATTCAATTCACATAATGCTCTCTCTCTTAAAATGTTAGTGAGTGTAAATGTCAACATTAACATACGTCTAAAGGACTGTTTATTTTTATTTTATTTTATTTTAACTGTTACTCCTGCACGGATGTTTTTTTGTTTGTTTTTTATGAGTTATGGCTTACAGCTTATGAAAACCTTTTCACAATATTCAAATTTTCAATTTGGGGTTTTCATAAGCTGTAAGTCATAATCATAAAAATTATAACAAACAAAGGCTTGAAATATCTCACTTTGCATGTAACGAGTCTATATAATTTATTAGTTTCACCTTTTAAGTTGAATTACTGAAATAAATGAACTTTTGCACGATATTCAAATTTTTCGAGTTTAACCTGTACACAATGTCCATACCAACAAAACATAGGAAGTTACAGTTCATGTTAAACACACACAAACCATTCCATTCATTTTTAAAAGCAACACACAATCTACTCTCAGTTAGTGTGGAGTGCAGCTCCTCAAGAGCAGAGAAACTCATCCAGTGCATGTTCTGTTAGTGATAACAGTCGTAAATCATCCAAAAAGAAGTTACAATTAAAATAGATGTCATTCCAAGCGAGAACATGGAAGATGGAAAGTATCCCGACACTGTAGTGAATTCGCCTGAGCCTAAACCGTCGCTCTGTGAGCCAAAGAATTCGCCATTCGTGTTCCAAGTTTCACACTGCAGTTATTTTGTACAGGCTGGCGTTGTGATGATAAAGATGCTTAACATTTTGACGTTTACATTTGGGTAAGTTTAGAAAAACGTCTAGTTTAGAAAAATTCCACATGCCAGATGAAATTAAACACACTTGTATTTACATGATGCGTTGCATGTTTTATTGGCCTCGTCTTCTCTTTAAATCTCTCTCCATCCCAACCCCCCTCCAGGAAGCTGCACTGCAATCGTAACTTTATCCACATGCAGCTTTTTTTGTCCTTCATCCTGAGAGCCATCTTCATCTTCATCAGAGATGCTGCGCTGCATTACTCACAGGAGTACTACCACTGCAACTCTCATCCGGTACACACACACACACACACACACACACACACACACACACACACACACACACACACACACACACACACACACACACACACACACACACACACACACACACACACACACACACACACACACACACACACACACACACATCAACAAAAACGTTCATAAATGCATTAGACTGTACATATACATGGTAAATAAATGCACAGATAAGCTCTGTGTGATGATGTGTTTCCGGGGTTTCCCTCAGCCTGGCTGTAAAGTGGCACTGTTCCTGTCTAATTACTGCATCCTGGCAAATTACAGCTGGCTGCTGGTGGAAGGTCATTATCTCCACAGCCTCATTAACCTCTCACTGCGTTCACAGAAGAAACGCCTGCACTGGTACATCCTGCTCGGCTGGGGTAGGTTCCTTGCTCCAGTAACAATTGACACTTATCTGTCAGTGGATCTTGTTGCTAGTTAATGTGATGCTCTGCACCTGTGGTTATTATGCTAGGATTCCTCTGTGAACTTGAGGAGAACTGACTTCATACAGACACGGAAAATCACTTAAACACCTGCTGATTAAAACTCAGTTCTGAGAAAAGCTCCCATAACATTTGTGCACACTTGCCCTGATATTTTGTTACGTAATTCAGTGACGTTTTAATTTTTTTAGGGATGACTATACGCTATGTTGGTTTCGTATTGAATGAGCTCCCACAATTATGAATGAAGAGGGTCTTTGGTTGAATTAGAATTAGGGGAGGTCTTTAAGGGATAGTTCACCCCAAAATGTAAATCCTGTCATCAATTGCTCACCCACATGACATTCCAAACCTTATGACTTTCATTTTTCTCCAGAACACAAAAGAAGATATTCTGAGAAACAGTTTTGGTTTCCATTGACATCCTATGGATCAAAATATCTTCTTTTGCGCTCCAGAGAAAAATAAAAGTCTTAAGGTTTGGAATGTCACTTGGGTGAATAAATGGTTGTAACAGTTTGTGTGGTTGTACTTTGTTTTTTGATCATTCTAAAAGTAAAAGTTACTTGGAGTTTATGCTGCTCATCCCATTTTTGTTACTCCTCTGCACTTCTCTCCCCAATCACTTGTTTCCCAGTCCCAGTCACTTGTCTCCCAGTCACTTGAGACTTGTTACCCAGTCTCAACATCCTCAACCAGCAGAGACGCAGGAGACTAAGAGCTGGGCAGGACCAGCAGAGATGCAGGAGACTAAGAGCTGGGCAGGACCAGCAGAGATGCAGGAGACAGAGCTGGACAGGACCAGCAGAGATGCAGGAGACTTAGAGCTGGACAGGACCAGCAGAGATGCAGGAGACTTAGAGCTGGACAGGACCAGCAGAGATGCAGGAGACTTAGAGCTGGACAGGACCAGCAGAGACCCAGGAGACTTAGAGCTGGACAGGACCAGCAGAGATGCAGGAGACTTAGAGCTGGACAGGACCAGCAGAGATGCAGGAGACTTAGAGCTGGACAGGACCAGCAGAGATGCAGGAGACTTAGAGCTGGGCAGGACCAGCAGAGACCCAGGAGACTTAGAGCTGGGCAGGACCAGCAGAGACCCAGGAGACTAAGAGCTGGGCAGGAGAATTAGAGCTGGGCAGGAGACTAAGAGCTGGGCAGGACCAGCAGAGACCCAGGATACTTAGAGCTGGGCAGGACCAGCAGAGACCCAGGAGACTAAGAGCTGGGCAGGACCAGCAGAGACGCAGGAGACTGAGAGCTGGACGGGACTAGCAGAGATGCAGGAGACTTAGAGCTGGGCAGGACCAGCAGAGATGCAGGAGACTAAGAGCTGGGCAGGACCAGCAGAGACGCAGGAGACTTAGATCTGGACAGGACCAGCAGAGATGCAGGAGACTAAGAGCTGGGCAGGACCAGCAGAGACGCAGGAGACTTAGATCTGGACAGGACCAGCAGAGATGCAGGAGACTAAGAGCTGGGCAGGACCAGCAGAGACGCAGGAGACTGAGAGCTGGACGGGACTAGCAGAGATGCAGGAGACTAAGAGCTGGGCAGGACCAGCAGAGACGCAGGAGACTTAGGGTGTATTCACACCGGGAAAGTCCGATAGTTCACTTGCTTTGGTCCGGACCAAATATTTTGTTTTGTTTTTTTGTTTGGTACGGTTCGCTTTCACACTGCTCTTTTTGCAAGTGAACCAAAATGTGTAAACAAAACCACACGTGTGCTAAGGTCGTCCATTCATTGGACAAGGATTCTCAAGTAGGGAAATCAGGAAGTGCAACAAAAAAAAGGCTCGGAGATATAAAAAATATAAAAATAAATAAAAAATAAATTTGGAGATATTTCGTAGGCTACTGCAATAGGCTATTTGTTCTTTTACTGTCTCGTTATTTCGAAATAATATGTGTGCGTGCATCTGTAAATCCGGTGACGCGTGTATTGATTTTTATTAATAAACAAGTGTTTTCTCTAAAAGTGTTGACTCGGCTGCAAAGATGAAGTTGACGATCGCCATCTCCGTGTGAACGCGCTTAGAGAGAAATGCACATAAATAGGCTAAGCCTAATAATGGATTACATAATCAGATAGTAGCCTTTTTCTTTTTTCGTTTTGAATTATTTCGTTTAAAGACATTTCAAGCTTTGTGTATTTGATGTATTTGTCATGTCTGTGTGAGGCATACACTGAGATTCGTTAAGTTAGGATGTGCTCTAGTTTACGTGCAAGTGAGCGCGCGGGCGCCTCCCTCCGTTATATTTGTTTCGTCGGCCTATTCATTAAATACAGGCAATTGGTTGATGAAAAATGTATTAAAATTAAGATACAATTTATACAAAACGAAATTCACTTTAAAGAAAGGCTTTCTATAACAATTTCAACTTCAACGGTCAAAATCATGTCTGACCCGCTCCATGTCTCATATTGCGCATCCTATCTCGGTCGTGCTGTTCACTTTTCATAAATCAACATAAATGGGAAAAAAATAACATTATAATATTTTAACAAATATGAAACGCGCTTTTTTAATGGCTACAACAGTATAGTAGGCCTACATATCCTACTCTCTATTTGTACAAATTTCTGCACATTAATTTAATTCTAAATTTTGCACACACAAGTTGAAAGGCATTTGTTTAAATCAAGTTCACGGATAATTGTGCGTGCATTTATTAGCCTAATCATTATGATACTAAAATCCCTAACAAATAGGCTATGCTATATGTACAAAAAATCAGATGAGTTCTCTCGAAAAATCTCTCGTTCACGTTCATTGTATGAAAAGTGATTCGTTCAGTTCAGCGTTCGGCGAAAATATGAACGTCGTTCATTGAACGCGTTCATGCACAACACTGCCAATGATGCACACACGACGCGCAGAACGACGCGCAACAGTAGTGGCCAGACAGCGCGCCGGAATGGAATTCTCTTTCGCACTTGAACGAACAATATTGGGTCGATATTGATATTGGGCCGATATTGGGTCGGTTCATGTTCACATCGTAAACGAACCGTACCAGAGTTCGTTTGGAACCGTACCGAGACCACCTCTTCAGCTGGGTCTCGGTTCGATTGTTTGGTCCGCACCCGAGTTCGATTGCTGTATTCACACCTGCCCAAAAGGTCCGCACCAAGGGGGGAAACGAACTAGAGTTCGATTCAATCGAACCAAACAAGGCAGGTGTGAATACACCCTTAGATATGGGCAGGACCAGTAGAGACCCAGGAGACTTAGAGCTGGACAGGACCAGCAGAGATGCAGTAGACTAAGAGCTGGGCAGGACCAGCAGAGACGCAGGAGACTTAGATCTGGGCAGGACCAGTAGAGACCCAGGAGACTTAGAGCTGGACAGGACCAGCAGAGACGCAGGAGACTTAGAGCTGGACAGGACCAGCAGAGATGCAGGAGACTTAGAGCTGGACAGGACCAGCAGAGACCCAGGAGACTTAGAACTGGGCAGGACCAGCAGAGATGCAGGAGACTAAGAGCTGGGCAGGACCAGCAGAGACGCAGGAGACTTAGATATGGGCAGGACCAGTAGAGACCCAGGAGACTTAGAGCTGGACAGGACCAGCAGAGATGCAGGAGACTAAGAGCTGGGCAGGACCAGCAGAGACGCAGGAGACTTAGATCTGGGCAGGACCAGCAGAGACCCAGGAGACTTAGAGCTGGACAGGACCAGCAGAGACGCAGGAGACTTAGAGCTGGACAGGACCAGCAGAGATGCAGGAGACTTAGAGCTGGACAGGACCAGCATAGACCCAGGAGACTTAGAGCTGGGCAGGACCAGCAGAGATGCAGGAGACTAAGAGCTGGGCAGGACCAGGAGAGACGCAGGAGACTTAGATCTGGACAGGACCAGCATAGACCCAGGAGACTTAGAGCTGGGCAGGACCAGCAGAGATGCAGGAGACTTAGAGCTGGGCAGGACCAGTAGAGACCCAGGAGACTTAGAGCTGGACAGGACCAGCAGAGATGCAGGAGACTTAGAGCTGGGCAGGACCAGTAGAGACCCAGGAGACTTAGAGCTGGACAGGACCAGCAGAGACGCAGGAGACTTAGAGCTGGGCAGGAGAATTAGAGCTGGGCAGGAGACTAAGAGCTGGGCAGGACCAGCAGAGACCCAGGAGACTAAGAGCTGGGCAGGACCAGCAGAGACGCAGGAGACTGAGAGCTGGACAGGACCAGCAGAGACGCAGGAGACTTAGAGCTGGGCAGGAGAATTAGAGCTGGGCAGGAGACTAAGAGCTGGGCAGGACCAGCAGAGACCCAGGAGACTTAGAGCTGGGCAGGACCAGCAGAGACGCAGGAGACTAAGAGCTGGGCAGGACCAGCAGAGACGCAGGAGACTTAGAGCTGGGCAGGACCAACAGAGATGCAGGAGACTAAGAGCTGGGCAGGAAAAGCAGAGACCCAGGAGACAGAGCTGGGCAGGACCAACAGAGATGCAGGAGACTAAGAGCTGGGCAGGACCAGTAGAGACCCATGAGACTGAGAGCTGGACGAGACCAGCAGAGACCCAGGAGACTGAGAGCTGGATGGGACTAGAAGAGATGCAGGAGACTTAGAGCTGGGTAGGACCAATAGAGACCCAGGAGATTGAGAGCTGGACGGGACTTAGAGCTGGGCAGGACCAGTAGAGACCCATGAGACTGAGAGCTGGACTAGACCAGCCGAGACCCAGGAGACTGAGAGCTGGATGGGACTAGAAGAGACGCAGGAGACTTAGAGCTGGGCAGGACCAGCAGAGATGCAGGATACTGAGAGCTGGACGGGACTTAGAGCTGGGCAGGACCAGTAGAGACCCATGAGACTGAGAGCTGGACTAGACCAGCAGAGACCCAGGAGACTGAGAGCTGGATGGGACTAGAAGAGATGCAGGAGACTTAGAGCTGGGTAGGACCAATAGAGACCCAGGAGATTGAGAGCTGGATTGGACAAGCAGAGACGCAGAAGACTTAGAGCCGGACAGGACCAGCAGAGACGCAAGAGACTTGGAGCTGGACGGGACCAGCAGAGAGCAGGAGACTTAGAGCTGGGCAGGAGAATTAGAGCTGGGCAGGACCAGTAGAGACCCAGGAGACTTAGAGCTGGACAGGACCAGCAGAGACGCAGGAGACTTAGAGCTGGGCAGGAGAATTAGAGCTGGGCATGACCAGTAGAGACCCAGGAGACTTAGAGCTGGGAAGGACCAGTAGAGACCCAGGAGACTTAGAGCTGGGCAGGACCAGTAGAGACCCAGGAGACTTAGAGGTGGACAGGACCAGCAGAGACGCAGGAGACTTAGAGCTGGGCAGGACCAGTAGAGACCCAGGAGACTTAGAGCTGGACAGGACCAGCAGAGACGCAGGAGACTTAGAGCTGGGCAGGAGAATTAGAGCTGGGCAGGACCAGTAGAGACCCAGGACACTTAGAGCTGGATAGGACCAGTAGAGACCCAGGAGACTTAGAGCTGGGCAGGACCAGTAGAGACCCAGGAGACTTAGAGCTGGGCAGGACCAGTAGAGACCCAGGAGACTTAGAGCTGGACAGGACCAGCAGAGACGCAGGAGACTTAGAGCTGGGCAGGAGAATTAGAGCTGGGCAGGACCAGTAGAGACCCAGGAGACTTAGAGCTGGACAAGACCAGTAGAGACCCAGGAGACTTAGAGCTGGGCAGGACCAGTAGAGACCCAGGAGACTTAGAGCTGGATAGGACCAGCAGAGACGCAGGAGACTTAGAGCTGGGCAGGAGAATTAGAGCTGGGCAGGAGACTAAGAGCTGGGCAGGACCAGCAGAGACCCAGGATACTTAGAGCTGGGCAGGACCAGCAGAGACCCAGGAGACTTAGAGCTGGGCAGGACCAGTAGAGACCCAGGAGACTTAGAGCTGGATAGGACCAGCAGAGACGCAGGAGACTTAGAGCTGGGCAGGAGAATTAGAGCTGGGCAGGACCAGCAGAGACGCAGGAGACTTTGAGCTGGGCAGGAGAATTAGAGCTGGACTGGACCAGCAGAGATTCAGGAGACTAAGGGGAATATCCTCTTCCACTTGTTCATAATGTTTCCCTACGAGTTTGCCCTCAGGTTGGCTCAGGTATTCTCTCTGGCCCTGGCATCACAGCAGGTTAGGGCTCCACGTCTGCGGTGGATCCTGGTGTTTCGTTCGTGAAGGGCATGGGAGGCGGCTGGCTGGGCTCTGGTTCTGGAGTGGTGCTGGTGATGTCCTCCTCACTAGGGAAGATGGTGAATGGAGATCTGTCGTTCACCAGCACCCACTCCACAAACACGGCAAAATCCATGTTCTAAATATTTAGTTGTGTGGTCCTCAAGTGTTTGTTCTTCCTTCTCTACGCAGAGCATTCGGACTGCTGGCAAGTCCATTATTTAAATCCTTTTGTGGTTTTAGCTTCTGTAACAGTTTGTGTGGTTGCAATGAAGCGCATGACGATGGAGAATACAATCACACAGTCTTGAATCACAAATCGAACACATAAGAGAAACAAAACACAACCACGTCCCACTTAAGTGTGACTGGACAAATAACCTAGGGAACTAAGGGCTTAAACCTTTAAAAAACAGAGTAAAGCTAATTAACTGGAACAGAAACAGGTGCATAACTAATCAGAATCAATGAAAACAAATAAGCAAAGACAAACCAGACAAACAGGAACAGATCAGAACTTTACCAGAACTCAATGAAACTAAACGGACATTATTTTTCACCATTATTTTTGGGTGAACTATCCCTTTAAGCTGGCATATTTATTTAATTCAAGGCATGAATGTAAGCAACATGATATGATATCATAGACCAGGGCGTCTGTTTTGAATAATTACAAATAAAAAAAATTATAAACAATACATAATAATCTATACAAAAATGTCATATCCTTCTAAACCAAAATTGATGTTGTTTGATTTTCAGCTGAGTTGTCAATATACAATTTTACAGGTCATGCAATCGCATGCAAACTTGAACAGCAAGAGATGAATGCAGTGAATGATCAGCACATGTGTCTCCTGTATTTGCATATGCATGAATGGAAGTCAATGGAATGCAAAGTACAATTGCTCTGTTTTAGGCCTCATCCTGTCAATATTAGATGTACAATTACATTTTGTTCCCACAGGGATACCAATGCTCATTATTATCAGCTGGAGTTTGGCCAAATACCTGCACCAGGATGAAGGGTACGTTCACACACGTTAAGAAACCAGTTTCAGAGTTATACTCATTCAAGCTCAGTCTGATCTCTCAAGGGACTTTCTTTATTTATACCAACCTCCTCTGGACAACAACAAAATGTTATTTATTACCGTATATTTGTATTATATAAGAGTGGTTATTTTAAACCAGCATGGTTGTGCCTGTGTGTGTGTGTGTGTGTGTGTGTGTGTGTGTGTGTGTGTGTGTGTGTGTGTGTGTGTGTGTGTGTGTGTGTGTGTGTGTGTGTGTGTGTGTGTGTGTGTGTCCTGCTAAACCCTAAGTTATGGGGACAAGTTGCACCTACAAACATGGCAATATCCAAAATGCTTGTCCTTGTTGGGACTTTTGTTCGTCCCCATTAGGAAAGCAGCATATATATCATACAAAGTGATGGTTTTTGAAAATGAAAAAAAAAAAAGCATAAAGTTGTGTGTGATGGTAGGGGTCTGGGTTAGTGTAAGGGGAGAGAATATACAGTTTGTACAGTATAAAAATCATTATGTCTATGGAAAGTCCCCATAAAACATGAAAACACATAACGTGTGTGTGTGTGTGTGTGTGTGTGTGTGTGTGTGTGTGTGTGTGTGTGTGTGTGTGTGTGTGTGTGTGTGTGTGTGTGTGTGTGTGTGTGTGTGTGTGTGTGTGTGTGTGTGTGTGTGTGTGTGTGTGTGTGTGTGTGTGTGTGTGTGTGTGTGTGTGTGTGTTAGATGCTGGGAGACGAGAGATCATGGCTGGATATGGTGGATATTGCGAGTACCCGTCATTATTTTCATCACAGTAAGCAATCCCGTTAAAGTTTCTGGCCTATTCTCAGATTTAAACAGTGTTTTAACTTTCAAATATTTCTGTTAACAATATCTTTCTCTGCATATTTTTTTTAAGAATTAATCATAATAATTTTATGTATGCCATGTTTTTTTTAAATGTTTTTTTCAAATATCCAACACTTTATGCAATAATGAATAGTCATTGTAATTATCTCAAGGGAAATTGTTTTTCAGGTAAACATGCTGTTTTTTCTGAGTATTATCCGGACGTTAGTGGCAAAACTGAAAGCCCCTGACATGCATGGAAATGAAATTAATCATCACAGGTGAGAGAAAATAGCACGTTCAGCATGTGCGTCACTGGCAATAATAATGACTGTGATTACTGTGACGGGCAAGTAATATGCACAATTTTATTTGGTACAGCCAGGGTCGCAGAAATAACACACTACAGTTTAAAAAACAGCTTTATATGATTGAAATATAAATGAGTGTATGAAAAAGAAGAACTTTTAATCATCATCATTATCTCTTTTTTTTATGGTGTAGGAAGCTGGCGAAATCGACATTTCTCCTAGTGTCCCTGTTCGGGCTGCAGTATGTGCTCTTTGCCTTTTTCCCGGATCGAGTGAGCGTGCTAACCTTCAAAATCTGGAATTTCATTGAGCTAGCATTAGCATCCACACAGGTGATGATATACAGTTCAACCTCTCTCTTTTTCTCATACACACAGGAAAAGTCAAGTCATATGTATTTATATGGCGCTTTTCA
This sequence comes from Phoxinus phoxinus, assembly GCF_949152265.1. Classification (NCBI taxonomy): domain Eukaryota; kingdom Metazoa; phylum Chordata; class Actinopteri; order Cypriniformes; family Leuciscidae; genus Phoxinus; species Phoxinus phoxinus. The sequence goes on along the minus strand of NC_136882.1, from coordinate 5,111,480 downwards.
TAATACACACAGTTTCAAAGCAGAAAGTCTCTGTTTTGAAATATCTTCATGCCTTAAATTCGCAGATAGCGTTATAACTTTACATATAAAGATGTGCGATAAAACCTTTTATATTTTTGTGACAATCTAATACAATCAGGCAGCCGAGATTTGCTCTGTATGGTATATAGTCTTTGTGTGAGTATAGCCTACTGTATGCACACAGGTAAAGTAGGTTATAGCCTACTGCATATCGTCGCTGCCCGATGAAACTTCATTTCAGGAAGTGAAAAAAACACTGTGATTTCAAAAGCAGTTGAACGTAGCGTTGTCATACTTGGTACGGCATCTTTAAATGTAACCATATTCTTGCCAGTGTAATGATATAATCCACGTTTGACCAAAATTGAGTTTAAATGGACATACGTGCATATTTTACAGTAACGGTGGTCGATACGTGTTCTTCTGATCATTAATTAGAATGGCCAAGTCGCGTTTCATATTGACAGATGACTAGGCTACGCTCAGTTTATTAAATAGCCTACGTCTCAGTTTATTAAATGTCTACTTTTTACCTCTTAAAATACCTTTAGAATGCCAATATTATAATGCAGTATTTCACCTGCCAGAAAGTGAATATTTTGCAAAAGTGCAATGGAAACAGTTTTTGCACATTTACAGTCACCTGACTTTTGGGGCCCGTGTACGCAAATAATAATAATAATTATCATCATTATTTTAACATTGATTAGGCAACATATTTAGAAGATGCTTTTATCCAAAAAATGAACAAAGCAATTTGTCAAATGTCATTCATAATACGGTTTAGACAATAATAATACAGGGCTAAGATTATCACAAATAAACAAGATTTTGACGCATATCCACGGGTTTGTGTGGAGTGTGGAGCGCGCACTGCACGGCACGGAGGCGCGGGCGCGAACACTTGCATTTTCCTATCAACAGTGGAAACAACTTAAAATACTCTATAATTTCTGGTCATACAGAAAATAATAATACATTATTCGCAACTACTTTTATTTGTGTAAACTCACAATAACAAGAAAACGTTGTGCTTTTGTAAAATAAAATAAAACAATCAGGCGCGCTTTCATGATCTCCGTGAACTGGAGCGCGAGAACTGAAACTAAATATAGCCTATGTAGCTAAGGCTTGATATGTCCACTTTAAAACGAACAAATTCGAATCGAAAGCTAATACCTTCTGATTATGTAATCCGTATGAAAGGTGCATTCCTCTCTAAAGGCGCATCTGCTTAACAGCGGAGATGGAGATATGTTTTTAGCCGAGACTGATTTAGAAAACAACAGTTTATTAATAAACAATTAAAATGCCTCGTTATTTTTTCAGACACATTTATTATCATTAGCCTATAACTCACCTATAAATCATCGGTTTCAGATGAAACTTCACGAGACCGGCGCGGCGAGATATGCCTCCACAGCGTGGGAGATACGTGGCGTGATTGACAGCTTTGACACCAAATGGATATACGTGAAAATCAGATGACATGATTTCACAACTTTTCATTGGTCATTTAGATACGTGAAGCATACTGTATACGGAAATGAACTTGGACATTCTATCCGTCGAAAAATGGACATACACGGTTTTCATCGGACAGCGACGATATACAACTTTTAATATGCTTTAGGAACAGGAAAAGTAATGAATCCCAAACTCTGTACAGTACATTTATTGGAAGTTGTTGTCATTTATCTTCACTCTCTCTGGCTTTATGAAATTATCCATCGTTGTCTTTTGGTTCTGCTTCATGTTATGTTTGCTATTACAGGGCTTTATTGTGGCTCTGCTGTACTGCTTTTTAAATGGAGAGGTGAGTGAATTAAAAAAGATTGAAATTTGAATCAAATTATCTGAGATTATCCTTTCCAGGGATGGACTGAGTTTAATACATCACACATTTTAGACACATTTGTCATTTTGAGATCCTGCTCTAGGCATGGGAAGCAAGATGTTTCTGTTTTATGTTTCACTGGTAAGCCTTAACAACTATCGACCTTTAACTATTGGCAGGTACAATATGAAGTCCACAGGCGGTGGAGACGGTGGCGCCTGAAGCAGCGTTTCCACGGTGATCCCAGGGTGCATCACGGATCCCTGAGTAACAGTGGCCTGCCTCTGACACAGGTCTCACTGCTGACACGCCCCAGCACACAGATCACCTGACCACAACCATCAGATCACCTGACCACAACCATCAGATCACCTGACCATCTGATCACCTGACCAAAACCATCAGATCACCTGACCATCTGATCACCTGACCACAACCATCAGATCACCTGACCACAACCATCAGATCAACTGACCACAACCATCAGATCAACTGACCACAACCATCAGATCACCTGACCACAACCATCAGATCACCTGACCACAACCATCAGATCACCTGACCACAACCATCAGATCACCTGACCACAACCATCTGATCACCTGACCACAACCATCAGATCACCTGACCACAACCATCAGATCACCTAACCACAACCATCAGATCACCTGACCACAACCATCAGATCACCTGACCATCTGATCACCTAACCACAACCATCAGATCACCTGACCACAACCATCAGATCACCTGACCATCTGATCACCTGACCACAACCATCAGATCACCTGACCACAACCATCAGATAACCTGACCATCTGATCACCTGACCACAACCATCAGATCACCTGACCACAACCATCAGATCACCTGACCACAACCATCTGATCACCTGACCGCAACCATCTGATCACCTGACCACAACCATCTGATCACCTGACCACAACAATCTGATCACCTGACCGCAACCATCAGATCACCTGACCACAACCATCAGATCACCTGACCACAACCATCAGATCACCTGACCACAACCATCATATCACCTGACCATCTGATCATCTGACCACAATCATCAGATCAACTGACCATCTGATCACCTGACCACAACCATCAGATCACCTGGCCACAACCATCTGATCACCTGACCACAACCATCAGATCACCTGACCATCTGATCACCTGACCACAACCATCAGATCACCTGACCACAACCATCAGATCACCTGATCACAACCATCTGATCACCTGACCGCAACCATCTGATCACCTGACCACAACCATCTGATCACCTGACCACAACCATCAGATCAACTGACCATCTGATCACCTGACCACAACCATCAGATCACCTGACCACAACCATCAGATCACCTGGCCACAACCATCTGATCACCTGACCACAACCATCAGATCACCTGACCATCTGATCACCTGACCACAACCATCAGATCACCTGACCACAACCATCAGATCACCTGACCACAACCATCTGATCACCTGACCACAACCATCAGATCACCTGACCACAACCATCTGATCACCTGACCACAACCATCTGATCACCTGACCACAACCATCTGATTACCTGACCACAACCATCTGATCACCTGACCGCAACCATTAGATCACCTGACCACAACAATCTGATCACCTGACCGCAACCATCAGATCACCTGACCACAACCATCTAATCACCTGACCACAACCATCAGATCATCTAACCGCAACCATTAGATCACCTGGCCACAACCATCTGATCACCTGACCGCAACCATCCGATCACCTGACTGCAATTATCTGATCACCTGACCACAACCATCTGATCACCTGACCGCAACCATTAGATAACCTGACCACAATCATCTAATCACCTGACCACTACCATCTGATCACCTGACCGCAACCATCTGATCACCTGACCGCGACCATTAGATCACCTGACCACAACCATCTGATCACCTGACCTCAACCATCTGATCACCTGACCATCAGATCACCTGACCATCTGATCACCTGACCTACAGCTCAAGCACAGCACTCATACAGCAGCCCCTCTCTCAGAGAAAAGGTTCAGTGTGGTTCTATATAGAACTCTAGGGTTCTTGACTCAATTTTTAAGAACATTTACATTTTAGATTTATTCATTTAGCAGACGCTTTTATCCAAAGCGACTTACAAATGAGAACAATAGAAGCAATTGAACTAGCAGTAGGACAACACAAGTGCTATAACCCTTCGCAGTTCAATCTAATGTAGTACTTATTATTACATTTTTTCAGGAGAAAGTGTTAGTATTACTGGATCAAGTGCTGCCGAAAACTATACGTCTTTAGCAGTTTCTTAAAAATAGCTACAGACTCAGCAGCTCTAATTGAGTTAGGCAGATCATTCCACCAGCAGGGAACAGTCATGGTAAAGGTCCGAGAAAGAGATTTTGTGCCTCTTTGAGATGGCACCACAAGACGCCGCTCGCTTGCAGAGCGCAAGTTTCTGGATGGCACATAAGTCTGAAGTAATGAGTTCAGGTACAGGGGAGCAGTGCCAGTGGTTGTTCTATAGGCAAACGTCAGTGACTTGAATTTGATGCGAGCGGCAACCGGCAACCAGTGCAATTTTGTGAGGAGAGGAGTGACGTGTGCTCTCTTCGGCTCGTTGAAGACCACTCTAGCTGCAGCATTCTGGATCAGTTGCAGAAGTTTGACAGTGCAAGCTGGGAGACCAGCCAGGAGAGCATTACAATAGTCCAGTCTGGATAGAACAAGCGCCTGAACAAGGAGTTGTGTACCATGCTCTGATTGGAAGGGGCTGATCCTTCTGATGTTGTACAAGGCAAATCTGCATGACCGGGCAGTGCTAGTAATGTGGTCTGTGAGTTATGGATGACGAGCCTAGCTGAATCGTGAGGTTGTGATTAAGTGCTGGGTTAGCCGGGATTACAAGTAGCTCTGTCTTCGCGAGGTTTAGTTGAAGGTGGTGGTCCTTCATCCAGCCAGAAATGTCTGTCAGGCAGGCTGAGATGCGAGCGGCTACCGTCGGATCATCAGGCTGGAACGAGAGGTAGAGTTGTGTGTCATCAGCATAGCAGTGATAGGAGAAGCCATGTTTCAGAATCACAGATCCTAGTGATGTCATGTAGATTGAGAAGAGAAGTGGTCCAAGCACTGAGCCCTGAGGCACACCAGTGGCTAGATGTTGGGTCTTAGACACCTCACCCCTCCACGACACTCTAAAGGACCTACCCGAGAGATAAGACTTGAACCACAGGAGTGCAGTTCCCGAGATCCCCTTCATCTTTAGGATTGACAGGAGGATCTGGTGAATAACTGTGTCGAAGGCAGCAGACAGATCCAGCAGGATGAGAACTGAGGACTGCTCTTGCCAGTCTCAGAGCTTCAATTACTGAGAGCAGAGCAGTCTCAGTCGAGTGTCCGCTTTTGAAGCCAGACTGATTGTTGTCCAAGAGGTTGATCTGCGTAAGAAAGGAGGAGATCTGGTTGAAAACAACTCGTTCAAGTGTTTTTGCGATGAATGGAAAAGATACCGGTCTGTAATTTTCTAGATGTGCTGGATTTAGAGTGAGTTTCTTAAGCAGTGGGGTTACCCGAGCCTGCTTGAATGCTGTAGGAAATGTACCAGTGTGAAGAGATGCGTTTATGATGTGTGTGAGTGTGGGTATAACAGAGGAAGAAATAGCTTGAAGTAGGTTAGTGGGAATGGGATCAAGCGGACAGGTAGTTGGGCGATTGGAAAGGAGGAGTTTTGAGACTTCTGTCTCTGAAAGCAAGGAGAAGGAGGGTAGAATGTGTGTGTTAGCTGGTAAAATGTGTGTGTCAGTTTGTGGATTGGTAAATTGTCCGCTGATGGTGGTTGTTTTATTTATGAAGAATGCGGCAAAATCATCAGCTGTTTGGGTTGATGAAGGAGGAGGAGGAGGAGGGTTAAGAAGAGAGGGGAAGGTTTTGAAAAGCATGCGAGAGTCAGAAGAATTGTTAATTTTGTTGTGATAGTAAGTCATTTTAGCAGTAGATATGTTAGCTGAGAAGGAAGAGAGGAGGGATTGATAAAGACCAAGGTCAGTATGATCTTTGGATTTGCGCCACTTCCTCTCTGCACCCCTGAGTTTAGCACGATGTTCACGGAGAACAACAGATAACCAGGGGGCAGAGGGAGTGGCGCGGACTGGCCTGGAGGAAAGGGGGCAGAAGTTGTCCAAGCAGGATGTTAAAGTGGATAAAAGAGTATCAGTTGCACTGTTAGTATCTAGTGCTGAGAGCTGGTCTGGTGGAGGAAGTGTGGACGAGACCAAAGAGGATAGACGAGAGGGTGAGAGTGAGCGTAGGTTACGCCGAAAGGTGACCTGTGGAGGAGTGTGTGTTGTGTTCTGAGGCAAATTGAGGCTGAGAGTGAGGAGGAAGTGATCTGAGGTGTGCAGTGGAGTGACTAGAGAATGGTCAGTGGAGCAGTAGCGTGTGTAAATAAGGTCCGGTTTGTTACCCGATTTGTGAGTAGCCGCAGTCGATACTCGTTTGATGTCGAATGAGGCAAGCAGAGTGTGGAAATCAGCAGCTTGCGGTTTTTCAAGGTGGATGTTGAAGTCTCCAAGAACTATGAGAGGAGTGCCATCCTCGGGGAAGGATGAGAGTAGCACATCTAGCTCCTCTAAGAAACTGCCAAGCTGACCTGGGGGACGACATATAACTACGCAATGGATTGTAATAGGACTAGTGATGGTAATAGAATGTGATTCAAATGAGCTGTTGTTACACAGAGGTGGTAAATTATTAAATTTCCAATCATTTGAGATGAGCAGACCGGTACCTCCACCCCTTCCAGTCAGACGAGGGGTGTGTGAGAAGGTGAAGTTAGTGGAGAGGGCAGCTGGTGTGGCAGTGTCCTCTGGTCTGATCCAGGTCTCAGTCAGGGCCAGAAGGCTGAGACCTGAATGACTAGAAATAGATGCAATGAAATCAGCTTTGTTTACCGCAGACTGGCAATTCCAGAGACCAATAGGAAAAGAGAAGGTAGTACTAGAAGACATGGGAAGGGTACGCAGGTTGTTAGGATTGTACCGCCTCCGACGTGTGGCATTGGATTTACGCATGTTAGTAATAGTAGGGATTATAAAAAAACACATGGTGTAAGAGCTCACAAACAGAAAGATCAGTTGAAAGTTGAGTAGAAGAGAGAGGAAATGACAAGAAGATAAAACAAATAACGAGAAAGTAATACTCAAGTGCCTTGCCGGTGGAGTCGCACAGGTAGAGTCGTTTGTCTTTACACTCTTCGGTCTTCACACGATGAGGGCTTCACACCACAGCTGCCGCGTTGCACTAACCTATTTATACACGCCTAATACCTTATTGTTGAATACAGCAGGCCACGCCCTCCTCTTTAGCCAAGTGAAACTCAAAAGTCACGACACACAAACAAACAAAGGTCGCGTCGTTTTACCAGAGTAAAACAGTAAACAAAACAAAGTTTCCTATCAACAAAGAACCGCGCTAAAATCTACTGAGAAAAGTAAACACTCACAGACTGATGCTCTCTCCTACTTTGCTTCTCGAAGAAGGCTCTATTTTTCTAGAGATAAAGTATGTTTACAAGCTTGTTTACAAGCTACTTGATTAATTTTAATCAATTTAATTAATACTTATGTGGCCTTAGAGAGTATTTTTTTATTATTTGTTTATGGTTTTAGCTATATTAATGGAAACAGTGTAAATTTAGCCAAAGGTGTGTATTTTTATTGGAAGTTTAATATTTTTTACCCTCATTTCCTTTCATAAATCTATTTTACACAAAATAGTTAAACCAAGGACCTTAAAGGACAGAAATATCCCAGTTTAAATCCATTAAAATTCCCAAAAATATTCCCAGCGCCATTTAAAAATAAAATCATGCGATCTTTAGGCTTTCATTCAAAATTGATTTTTTTTTTTTTTTTTTACTATTTTCCACATGATGTGCCATGTCTCAGGTTTGGCCTATGGAGAAAATCTGCTGTATTATAGTGTGTGTGTGTGTCCTGGTAAACCCTAAGTTATGAGGAACATGAGGAAAACAGCTTATAAATCATACAGAATTATCTTTTTTTGAAAATGTAAAAATGCAGAAAGTTTTCTGTGATGGGTAGGGTTAGGAGGTTGAAGATACAGTTTATACAGTATAAAAATCATTATGTCTATGGAACGTCCCCAATAAGACACAATGTGTGCATGTGTGTGTGTTTGGTAGTTAAAAAAAACAATCTGACAATGCACAAAAATAATAATGCATAAATATTAATGTTGTTGCTAATCATTAACAAATTATATCCAAAAGTCAGTGATAGCAGAATATTATAAAATATATTATAATATCATATATTATATTATTATGTTTATATTATTTATTATTATGTTATTTGTTTTGGACACCAACATGTTTGTTCTCTAGGACCTCTTTGTAACTTTTTTGAAACTTACACACAAGGGTTAAAATTAAAGATGAATTTAAACTAAATTAGTGAGTTAAAACTACATCCATGAAATGATCTCATGATGGGAACCCTTAAAAAATGAAGCGCCTGACGGAACCTTAAAGTTCCATTTAGAACCTTTTCTCCTGAGAGTGGCAACAGCTGAACCAATCAGAAATGCTCAGTCCGCTTAACCCTGGATCGAAAGCTTTTCGTTGACTGGCACTCACTGAGAGGAAAGCTTAATGGCCATAACAAACTGTCTGACAGTTTATGGAAATTATTGTATTTGTCTTGTATATGCTTGTTCATTGTGGTTTTGTAGTTATTAGGAAACGAATGCCTGTGTGCAATAATTATGTTTATATATATATATACTGTATATATATGAGAAAACGTCAATAATAGGTAAAGACAGCAGAGCACTTTAAGAGATATTATTTAAAAGTCATGACATGAGGAATCAAATTTTCATTGAACTTTTGACATATGAGAGCTTTCATATTCCTCCTCAATACTAAAGAGTGACTCTCTCCGCATCGTGACGTCACTTTAATCTGACTGGCTGCACAACAACACATCAACAACCATCGACTCGTTTCTCATTTCCTAGTTTGTGTTTCCACATTTCCTCACAGTTTAAGAAATGAGAAGCACCCAGGGATCATGCAATGATGTTAGCCAATCAGTGACCGTTTACTGAAGTCTTAAAGGAGACAGCGCACCTTTAGAAGTGTTTCTGACATGAGGCCGCATGGGAAAATCATCATGTTTCACAAATATATGACTATTTTGTGAACCACAAGAAACATTAAACTAGTAATGTAATTAAACTTTTAATGTTTTTTTTTTTCAATACCACTGTAAATATTGAGATAATGATGATGCCTTGAACACCTAATATCCATGTGTTGTCCTGTGAAACAGTGCGAGTTGTGAAATACACACAAATGTAAAGACAAAAACATTCTTTTTATTAAATGAACTGTATAGAGATCTCCTCATAAAATGAGATGTATAGATAAGAAATCATTTAAAATACTGTAATAAAATATCTGATGTAAAAGAGAGAGCATTTGAAGAGTAACTGTAAAGAGTCATTTATTCACAGATGAAAACTGTCAAGTGCTCATCATCATTAATTATATCATTATTGAAATTAAATGGAAATGAGAATGAATGAAAAAATATATAAATTATAGCTGTGAAAGAAATATTTATGATTAAAATAAATAAAACACAAGCAAACGGAGACTAGTAAAAACGTTCAGGCTTGTGGAAAATGCAAGTTATTATTCTACACTGTGAAAAAAGAGAGAAAAATGGTTGAAAAAAAGTTGCTGGCATCGTTCTTCCAGGACATTTTCTTTTATGTTTCCCTTTAACCATAAAACACAACACAATGCAACGTGTCAATAAAAATACATGGACAATACCGGCACTTTTCAAAATAAAGGTTCACAATTGGCATTAACATCCATGGAACCTTTTCATTCCACAAAAGGTTCTTTATAGTGTTCTTTAAAGTTCTTTAGATTATTCAAATGTTCCTCTTTATAGTGTTCTTTAAAGTTCTTAAGATTATTCAAATGTTCCTCTTTATAGTGTTCTTTAAAGTTCTTTAGATTATTCAAATGTTCCTCTTTATAGTGTTCTTTAAAGTTCTTAAGATTATTCAAATTTTCCTCTTTATAGTGTTCTTTAAAGTTCTTTAGATTATTCAAATGTTCCTCTTTATAGTGTTCTTTAAAGTTCTTTAGATTATTCAAATGTTCCTCTTAATAGTGTTCTTTAAAGTTCTTTAGATTATTCAAATGTTCCTCTTTATAGTGTTCTTTAAAGTTCTTAAGATTATTCAAATGTTCCTCTTTATAGTGTTCTTTAAAGTTCTTTAGATTATTCAAATGTTCCTCTTTATAGTGTTCTTTAAAGTTCTTAAGATTATTCAAATGTTCCTCTTTATAGTGTTCTTTAAAGTTCTTTAGATTATTCAAATGTTCCTCTTTATAGTGTTCTTTAAAGTTCTTAAGATTATTCAAATGTTCCTCTTTATAGTGTTCTTTAAAGTTCTTTAGATTATTCAAATGTTCCTCTTTATAGTGTTCTTTAAAGTTCTTTAGATTATTGAAATGTTCCTCTTTATAGTGTTCTTTAAAGTTCTTAAGATTATTCAAATGTTCCTCTTTATAGTGTTCTTTAAAGTTCTTTAGATTATTCAAATGTTCCTCTTTATAGTGTTCTTTAAAGTTCTTTAGATTATTCAAATGTTCCTCTTTATAGTGTTCTTTAAAGTTCTTTAGATTATTCAAATGTTCCTCTTTATAGTGTTCTTTAAAGTTCTTTAGATTATTCAAATGTTCCTCTTAATAGTGTTCTTTAAAGTTCTTTAGATTATTCAAATGTTCCTCTTTATAGTGTTCTTTAAAGTTCTTAAGATTATTGAAATGTTCCTCTTTATAGTGTTCTTTAAAGTTCTTAAGATTATTAAAATGTTCCTCACAACAAGAAAACATGGTTCTTTTAAGAACGTTTCTTTGAGGAACCAAAAATGGATCTTCTGTGACATCACTTTTGGAACCTTTATTTTTAAGAGTGTGTGAAATATCGATATGGAACACTGGGCCCGATATGGTTACACTATGGAACACTGGGCCCGATATGGTTACACTATGGAACACTGGGCCCTATTTTAAAGAGAGTACCTGATTATTAACAAACCATGAAAATCACTCAGACTGCAGATCTCCTGTAGATGTCTGATTTCTGCAGTTTGTCAGGATGTCCACTAAGGGGCAGCAGAGGTTCGATATGCTGGATGTGCCACGCTGCCAGTCCATTGAGGCAGAACAGGACAGTGGCGGTGAACTGGCACCAGAAGGTGAGCGTGAACCCTAGGAGTGTTGCAAATGTCCCTAACAGGAGCACGAACCCCGCGACCCCTCCGGCAGCCATGACCCCCGCCAGCAGCACCAGCCGTGTCCCGAGAGTCCAGCGCCGGCTCGAGTCCCTCCCTTCGCTCGCCTGCGACATCACGAGCATCTCCAGGCCGAATAGAGCACTGACCACGGCCAGCGTGATGACCGAGCGACAGGCCGGCAGGCCCACGCCGACACCCTCCACCCCCCACTGCTCCAGGTGTGTGCTGCAGTTCTGGGACGCTTTAAAGCTCTGCTGGTCCACCGAGCAGAAGTACCACAGACCGAACATGTGTCCGCCGGCCAGCAGCCAGTGACCGTCACACACCGCAACAGACGAGAGGACGACGGACAGAGACGTGCACAGGATGATAAGACTGCGGCACAACACGTCTAGAAAGAGGGGACCGGGTTTCCCATGTGGAACTGCCCCGACCTAGAGAGAAACAGAAGAAATCTGATCCACATCTGTCAACATGATATATCCTGCTCTCATGATTCACACTTCGCTCTCAGAAAAGAAAACGTGCACAGAGAGACCTGCACCTGACCTTTGGCCTCTGAGTAGATAAGTGCACTTTAGGCAAGAATTTTTTGTTTGTTTGTTTAAATTTGACCCATGGCATCAATTCTCAATAAAGCGACAACTTATCTTTACCTGTAGTCAACAGTTTTATCCCTTAAACCTCATCTTTGATCCCCAAAATTACATATTAAAATGTTTTTTCCTTGAAAAAAAAAATCCTCATGCCTTAAAATATCTTGAATGTAACCCGACACCCTTGAATACGCAAATGAACCCGCCTCCACTCACTCACTCAGCTCAGAGATCCACTGGTTGACGATCACACGTTGATCTGATTGGTTACAAGGTAGTGTGTGATGTCAGAAACACCAGCGATGTCAAACCGTGTTTTTGAGACTGTCTTTGGTTCACTGTAGTTTTAAGCAGAAAATACTCAGCAATGCTGTCGACTTATGAACTTACACATGGTTTGTCTTAAAGCAGATTAAAAACACCACATAGACACATAAACAACATTAAAAGCTGGATTTTCACCACAGGGGGACTTTAATAATTCTGTCCTCACACTTTCCAACATCTCACGTCTCCGGGACCTGCCTCCATTGGTGACAGCGAGGTAACGGTGGGTTTGCCCTAAATCCTTTCAGGCAAGTCGTGCCACTTGGCCGCCATCTTGGCAACGCCTCCGGGCAGCTATTTCGGACTAACAACACCAGGCTCCTATCTAAATGAATGGGCAGGGAGTCAGAACTGCACTCTCACTGGTCACAGCAGTAAAATATGATAAAAATCGCTGAAAAAGTTTGATGACTTTGCCCCAAAATAAGGTTTAAAACGCCTTTTCCCCCACAGGTTATACTTTTACTACGCATGCGCAAGGGTTCACGACACCAACAGGCAAAACCTCAACTGTGCGCATGCGTCAGTGGAACCAGACGATAGGCTTAAATGTTTCCCGGCTTGACTGTTAAAAGCAGATGATTGGCTATCCAGCGGGAGCGGCGGGACATGTGCATACAACCGCCATCTTTGCCGTTACGGGATTTTTCTCCATATAATGGACTTCAATGAGGTCCAACGGTTTGAAGGTCCTAATGTGAGTTTCAGTGCAGCTCGACACGATCCCAGCCGAGGAATAAGTGTCTAGCCAAACCATCGCTCATTTTCTGTTATAAATGTCAATTAACATTTCTATACTTTTTAACCCCAAATGCTGGTCTTGCACTAGCTCTGAGATGCGTCTCCACGACTTCACGCATTACGTAATAAAGTTGAAAGGTCACGTGAAAGTACCGACCCAGTGTTTACAAAGCGAACATGCAAATACTAAGGCCCTGTCCCAAATGGCACACTTCATATGCACGTTTGGTCTTGTGGACTTACAATGGCTGCCACGCGTCCGCTAAGTCCATGAGACCGTAGTGTGTCCCATTTGTCATTTTAGGTCTCAGAAGGGTGCTCGAGAGCGCCCCCTTTGTGCTCCGCTGCAGACTTCTTCTCGACGGTCAAAGCGGGATTAACCCCTTGGTCAATATCCTCGAAATAGATTGACTGTCTTTAAGCGCAATAAGACTTGAAAGAGAACTTTAATAATCACGGGACGCGCCGTCTGACATCCAGCTTTCTGTGCGTGTGATTCGGATGTGTGCGCTCAGAAACACATATATCAGAAGTTTAGACTGATATGGCTTTAAAACGCATGCAGATAATAAAAACTCATGATGAAGAACTGCAAAGTCACGTGAGAGTGACTGCTATAGAGATGATAATCAAACCAAACAGATGTCTTGTTTTTGGCAGAGAGGCACGAGCTGTACAGGCTCCGCCCTCTTCTTTTATATTTAGAACATTAATCTAATAACATTATTTAGGCAGTGTTAATTGCAGTGTAAATTAATTTGAATAAATGGTAGGCTACTATGGATTACTGATACAGACCTAAAGTGCATTTTGTTAAATATTGTCAATAATTAACATTTGATCAACAATATGCAACTTCACTTTTTTAAAATAATTATAAGAGGATGTTTTTTTTCCACATGTCCCCCCCTTTCTAAATGAGGTACTAAGACACACCCTAGATGGGTAAATATGGCACAGAGATAAGAGTAACTGCACCAGTGACAGCTTTAGAGCTGTTTTCTTCTGAGAGTTTCTGACTGAAAGCTGCCAGACTGCGAAAAAAAACTGTTTTAATCTGTTTCCCTCCTAAATATGTAGTTTAGTATTTAAATAAAAATAGTAGGACCATTTTTTGTACATAGAATAATAATGTTTTCCCCGCTCCTATATAAACAACACTTCATTTTGTTGTGTAATAGCTTCTTGTAAAAGTCGTTTAAATATTAGGAAGCATATTATTGCCCTTTAATCTAAAGCAAATGTAAAAATTTCATCCCAAACGTAAAATAAACATTTAAAATACATTTAAAAGGCATTACCCTGATTTTTATTGCCGTCATATTGATTTCAACAGCCAACAGAGCAGGAGAAGCGAGACGAAGAAGACAAGTCAAGTCCAGTCGAAAGTACAGTATAAGTTCAGTGTAAGATTAACTGAAGTATCCCGTCTCGCCTTGACACGCAGATCACGGGCGCGCGTGCAGTGTTCCGGTCACGGAGGTGTTCGGTGACTAAATCAGATATTATTATGCGAGAGGCAGCATGAGGGAGTTTCTCCAACTTCGCACTTTGTATCCGACAGGATTTAAAAAATAAATAATAATAATAGATTGTGTTTTCTTTATTTTTGCTAGGCCTTACATGCATTCATATTTCCCCAAGATTTAAACTATAAAAAGCTTAAAAGTAGGCCTATTATTAATTACAAAACTATAATCTAATTAAAGAGTAAAATAGACTATTCCTATGTTTGTGTGTGTGCGAGAGTAAAATGTCTTAGAGTTTATTTTCATTCACAGTTAAAGGAACAAGAGGACCCGGTAAAATGTTTCAACATTTATTCTTCGTTTTTAAGAATAAATGTTGAAACATTTTACCATTTTGGTAACAGTTTATATTTTAATAGTGCCAGTACCTTTCCCATCCTCACAATTTTAGTTCTGTTCAGATTATCTTTCCCCCAGTATTCGCTAGAACTATTTTAACAAATGACTAATCATTAATCTTTTTTCTCTAGACACTATAGTAAAATAACTAATTGTTACTAGTAAAAACACAATAGTCACTAATACTAGGCCTATATGTAGTAATTAGTAAAACAGTATTCGTTGATGATACCAAGCCTGCATTAGGTCTTAAACTTTGAATGATTATATTGCTACCAATGTTTCTCCTCACAGATTAAACTGCTGATTATCATTATTGACCGGCCAAAGTCCTTTTTGAGGCGACGATGATCCAAAACATAATGCAATTTACACTCTCTAGCAAAAAGACTTTGATCCCTAAGGTAAAGAAATGCTGGAAGGGACACATCGTTCAATTAAACCCTTTCCTCAATGTTTTTACATCATCCATCACATGATCCCAGTGGATAGAAAGAAATATTTGAATGTCTGGTCGGGTGATGTGACCCTTGACTAGCTGACAAGCCCTCAAACGACTGATCATATCAAGTACAGATATTCACACTAGCTGAAGTCTGTCTGAATGCACTATAACATCTTGAAACAAGTAAATGCACAGTCACACAGTAAATGCATTTGAATATTTGATCAGGTCATTTTTTAATAACAAAATCTTCCACAGGGGTCTCACATAAAAAAAAAAAGAAATCAATCACATGAACGTTTTTAAGGGAAATCCATAATGTTTATCGTCATCAGTGTTTGTAAGAAAACTCAAATTGAACACGGGTTTTGAAAAAGTGATTTTATGGCATTGCATTCATTCGGGCTTTTCACTACAGGGTTGATGCTGGTTGATTTTTGTGCTGTTCACTACATGGTTGATTTGTTGCTTTTCACTACATGGTTGCTGGTGGGCGATTTCTCTTGGCCTGCGGGGAATGTGCCTATTCTCTCACACAGAACAGAGTCTGCGTGCTACAGCGTAACCGTAACACCCTCGCGAGGGACACACTGGAGGCCTTAAGGCGCTTTGTGTGAGGAGAACAGTGCAGGTAAAGGCAGGCTGGCTGTGATGGGGTCCGGCTGTTAGATCCCGTATTTCCCTTTCAGCTCCTCTACCTTAGCGATGTAGGCTTTCACAGCATCATCCTTACTCAGTCCTGAAATGTGCAAGAGAAGAAAAAACAGATGTAAAGGGAGACACACACACACACACACACACACACACGTTTGGAGATTATTTACTCTATAGTAAACTGAGAATAGTCTGCAAGCAGATGTTAACAGGGTTCAAGCGCTTTAAGCACATGCATAAACAGGAATGATGTTTTATTAAGCAAGCATGTAACCACACAGATCATAGATGGAAAGACCCTTTACAGTCAATACAGGTTATTTACTAATGAATTATATGTTTTAAATGGATAGTTCACTTCAAAATGAAAATTCTGTCATCATATACTCACCCTCAAGTTGTTTCAAACCTGTATTCATTTCTTTCTTCTGCTGAACACAAGCAGTCAGTAACCAAACAGTTAACTGGTCCCATTGACTTCCATAGTAGGAAAGAAAAAATACTATGGAAGTCAATGGGACCAGTTAACTGTTTGGTTACTGACATTCTTCAAAATATCTTCCTTTGTGTTCAGCAGAAGAAAGAAATGAATACAGGTTTGAAACAACTTGAGGGTGAGTATATAGCCGCGTTTCCACCGAAATTACCTGGAAAAATTTGTCCCAGGAACTTTTTTTGCCACAGACCGGTTGCTTTCTGCGTTTACACCGCGGTCTAAAGTACCCAGAAAGTACCGGGAAGATTATAACTGTGCTCGACTGCTCCTCCCAGCGACGGACAGTAATCAGTTTTGAGCGCCACATTTATAATAAGTGTGGAGGAGAGTCAAACTGTGCTGCAGTTGTTTGTGATGTATTGGTTTACTAACGAGGTAATTAACAAACGGCAGAAAAGAGAAGAGCACTGATACTAAAGCGTGTTCAGAAAGCTCGTAATGCTAGACATAAATGAACCAATCAGCATGTTCACCGTACAAGTCCCACCCCCGAAAGTTCCTGAACTTTGAAAAAGTACTACCTCACCAGCAGGGACTTTCGGAGGGGGAAATATTTACCCGGAACTTCATTTAGACCCCGATTCCTGCGGTGTAAACACACCGAGTACCAGCCCAAAGTTCCTAGTTCCTGGGGAAAGTTCCTGCGGTGGAAACGCGGCTAATGATGACAGAATTTTCATTTTGAAGTGAACTATCCCTTTAAAGCTTTTTAACAGTTATCAAGGTAGAGCCAAAAACTTAGGACTAGTTCGCGAAAGAGGGTTTTTGAATTAATCTCCAATATTTAATGACCGATTTGATTGACAGCTGTGGTCCTCGAGGCAAAGATGCTGGTTGTCGATTTCTCTTGGATTCCTAGCCAGTTTCGTTTCGATTGGCCTTCATTAACCGTGTCTCGAACTTCGCTGGCCAACGGCGGCCGTCTTTTTCGAGATACTCGAAAGTCCTCGTAAACAATTGCGGCACCTTGGACAAAGACACCACATGCCAGTTTGCAAGTCAATCTGACAGTTGCGTAGCTGTAGCCGTTTTTTTTTTTTGTAATTTTATAGCGCCACCAAGTGGCCAGTCGTCACGTCCTTTTTCACGAGACCACACAACAAGCCCATACATAGGTGTACCAAGTTTGGTGAAATTATCTCATTTTGTTTCAGAGGGATAGCCGTTTTAGTAGAAGTGTCCACGCCCACTTCTAACCTTTTCGACTTTTTGATAATTATTGACAATCAGACTCCAGAGAATCTTTCTGCACTGATTCGCTGTAGCGCCACCATCAGGCCGATGGGGGCGAGCCTTGGTGACGCTGTAGACAGTGTGAGTACTACCATCCCTCAAAGTTTCAAGTCTCTACGACTTACGATTTGGTCTGCCCGATCACTTTTTCTGACGAGCGTTACGAGCTTGGACCAAGCGGCAAACAAATTACTTAAACTGCAGTTCATCGACTGGCCACTAGAGACAGGCTGCAAAAGAGAGTCAACCCCATAGACCCCCATGTTAATATGCACAACTTTACAGCAAAAAAAAAAGTGTTTACAGCCTGGTGCAAAAAGTGGTTTTGGTCTATATAGCTCATTTTGCCCTTCATGACAACTGTGAGGGGGGTGAATTTTGTAATAACTCATCCGTTATTAATAAATTATATTAAGCTTTAAAGTTGTGCATAATTAAGGGCGTGGCCACTTGAGTGACAGGTGGATTGCCGGTGCTGTCACTACTTGCCGTTTGTCTGCTAGAGTTAGCGTCACATCACCTCAGCTAATCTCGCCTTTTTGCCCATTTTTGTTTATCCCGGAGTGACGCGCGGCCAAGATGGCGACAGCTGGCTCCGCCCACTTTTGGCTTATAAAAATGCTCTTCAGAAACACTACGGGTGACGTCACGGACACTACGTCCATATTTTTTCACAGTCGATGCGCTTGAACCCCTAATGGTGTGTCGCTGCACTCTGGTGGCAGGGAGGAGACACTGACCTTTCTTTGCCTCCCAGGCGTCCCATTTGGCCTTGCCGGTGAAGTCTAACATGCCTGGTCGGGCTGGAAAGAAACACACACACGTTTTAAAGAGCTGCAATTTAGTTTTATGGATAAACTTAAGCCATGTTTCTGTGTTGGAGGAAAAGCTGACCTGTGTTCACATCTCCTACGGTGGCCTGTTTGTACAGACTGTAGATTTCCAGCATCTCAGCATCCGCTGGTTTGGCCTTCAGCTGTTTGACCTCCTCTGCTGCTTTCTGAAACTCAGCCTGTGAAACACCAACAGCGTGACCAGACAGAACGCTCTACGACTACATGCTGTCAATCAGGCAGTAATACTGACTCAAGTTTCATTGAAGACTTTTGAAATCACTGAAAGTTATGATAACTTTCTAAGGACTGGCCTACTAGCGGTTTCCAAGCAAAGTTGCGAATTTATCTTGGAATATTGCATAAAACATTTGCGAATAAAGCATAGTTTCCATCCCATGTGTTCAATAGAACAAAATCATCACTTCATGGGAAATTGGTGCAAAATATCTGTAATTAAACTGCAAGTTGCTGAAATCGAGCTCTTTCAATAATCATCAACTCATAAAATCATAAATGAGTTCGTCTCAGAGCGCCAGACGAAACGCAGTCATGTTCTCGGATGCTGGTGTTTGGGAACGCAATCGTGTGAGACTCTTTTGGAGGGAATTAAACCAAATCATCCTGATGACAAACATGGACTTTCATAACAACCAAGCCAACATTTGAGATGCATTGGTCCGCTAGTTAGTCCAGTTATCCAATCACAGCCTCTTCTGAGGGAAAATCAAATGAGTTTTTGGTTGCACATCAAGGGATTTATACGTATGCAAGTCTTCTCATCGGATTGAAAAAATGATCTGCCTTAATTGAGCACATTAGTTTTGTGTGTTTCCATCCAGTGATATTCCAAAATTTGCATAAAAATAGGTGGATAGAAACATAGCAAGTCTTTAATTTCACCACATTCACAACTCTGGTATAATAACATGACGTATTTTGCTGTGGTGCAACAGAATCTACAGCGACGGTGTATATTTGTTGGTGAAATTCATGTAACTGCAAGACTAAAGCATGAAAGAATATCAGTTACCTCCAGTGAAAGCCCCATTCGTTTTGGACTCTGCTCTACAAAAAACCTCTATGCATTCAACTCTCATTCTTATTTCTTAAAAAAGGACTGAAAAGATTTTGGTCATGGCCGTTTTACATTCGTAGTCTTGCTTCACAGTGCTGGTGGGAGACATGGCGTGATTATGTAACCACGGCACAATAATGGAGGCTTTCAGCAGATCTTTAATCACGGGTCAAACTCTGTTCCTCTTACACACACTTTACTATGCCTGCGATTCTTTGCCCTGATTACGTGATATGCACACCAAGGCACACCATCATCAACCAACTTCTGTTGGTCCATCTCCCTGTTACAGTAAACCAGTAAACCTCAGTGGTAACATGGCAACACGTTATCAGATTTCAGTGTGCGGTAGGGCTAACTACAAGCTTGTTAAAAGCCATTTCTCACACCTTTAACTGACAAGTATTTTTGGAAAAGATCCGTTAACGTATTTTACGTGGTACTTTAATGGCTAATCGCCAAAAAACCCACATGCTCTTATACTAAAATAACTCTACTTCCAACAAACTGCAAGTCGACATTTGAAAAAGCTCTAAGATCATGGAATCAAAGTGCATTTTAGTTGATTTGAAAACTTCCCAAAATGTCCGGCTGTTACGCAATGAATGAGATTGTGATGAAAGCGGGCGCAAACACACAGAGAACATGGTTCAAAATAGCAAAGGAACTAATTATTTTAAAGATTAATTTCCTGGCATCATCGATCACGTATTTCCAAACTTGTAAGAATTTCTTCAGAGAAAATAACAGAATGCGATGGCAAGTATAATGTTGGGACGCTTGTTTCCGCCATGGAATACAACTATTTAAAAGATAAGACTTTTTATCTCACAGTTCTGACTTTTTCTCTCACAATTGCGAGTTTATATCTCACAACTCTGAAAAACAAACTCAGATTTGCGAGATGTAAACTTGCATTTGCGAGAAAAAAAGTCAAAATACAAATTATAAAGTAAGATTTGGCATAAACTTGCAATTCAATTTTTTTTCTCGCAATTGCGCGTTTATATCTCAATTCTGAAAAAAAAGTCAGAATTGCTAGTTATAAAGTCAGAATCAGAATAAACTATACGAATAAAATATGAAATATAAACTCGCAATTGCAAATTATAAAGTCCAATTCTGAGAATTTAGAGTTATTATCTCACAATTTATGACTTTATAACTCTACTTATGACTTTTTTCTATTGCAAGAAAAAAAAATTTAACTGATAAAAAGTCGCAATTACCTTTATTTATTTGTTATTCTGAGGTGGAAACAAGCTTCCATAAATAATGTCACCTTCCAATTTTTAATGGATAATTTTTCCATATTCCATACAATAAAAATGAATGGTGACTGTCGCTATCCCCATCTCTCTAACATCTCCTTTTGTGAAATTCATTCCAGTCATAGGCTACTGCAGGATTTTGGGGGGTAACCATCTCTATAAGGTGTGGTAACGCGATGTTAGCGGTCCAAAAAGCGTCCGCCTGGCGCGCACAAAACAACGAATAAAAAACAGCGGAACACAAAAGCGCTCGCGCTATATTCTAACGCACGGTCACGCGCCACACCCACGTAGACATGGCGCTCTCTGCATGCAGTATTATATGCCCTCCAGTCTCATTTACTACATGTATTACTCTATTGTATTATATTACCGGTACTTTATACCTCTCTCGATCGAGATAAACCAATCTTTATCACATATGAAATGCTAAGTAATTCACGTGTCCCATTCTAAGAATTCCATGTCGTTTGCATTACCAGCTAAAGTCAGAAATACAGCACATTGGCTCAAACACCCTCGTGTCGGACAAAAGCGTCGAGTTTGTTCATACTGACCTCAGACATGGTTGCAGATGCTTCAGTCTGTTGTTAAAACGATGCGCTTTAAACCCGCTGTGAGTGAATGGCAGCAACACTTCGGGGACTGCCGTACTGTACGCACGTGGCCACGCCCCCTTCACGCCATTGGCTGCTGGAGCATGTACCGAGCCACCTGTCCAATCAGATTCACGTAATTGTAGGTTCTTTTAACTGGGCCACAGGGTCACGCAGGGATGCCAGATTGAGAGTACTGTGCAAATATAGAGATGGCCTTTATTCAAACAGACATTTACACATTGCAACAGAGCCTCCTTCTTTACACTAACGTGTCTGCTGATTTTTATCAGTGGGTTTTGCATTTGGGTGTTTGGATAACAGGTTTGCATTCAGACATTTTATGTAATGGCTTATAAATCTGTAATTTATAAAAAGGTTTGTGAAACCTGATGGGTTTTTTTTAGTGCAAATACTCACGATGAAGCTTTTTTGGTAATTAACAATACACTGATCAACATATGCAAATTACTTCCCACACAGTATGTCCCTGTGCATGCTGGCCCTGACCCATATAGTGCACTTGATGTAGACTTATAGTTATGTTTACACACACAGTTATACGTCCTACAGCATGTTTTGCATTGTCGCAAACAGACTCAACTACTAACAGTTATGTGATGTTATAGATAGGGCTGAGGGCCACTGCACACAACAATGGCAAACACTGTTCGAAATAGATCCAATCTGATGTGCTTGCTACTTTCTGTCAGTTGGGAATTAAAAAAAAATATATACTAATTCTGCAATTGAATACTTATAGGCCAGGAATCAGATACTTGTTGTAAAATTAAAATTTCGATTCCTTTTATCGATTTCTTTGTGTGCATTTTAATTACTTACTGACACTGACACTTAGCGACACTGAACGGACAAATACACACACAAAATACAGTTGGTTAAGTGAATGTAAATAGTTGACAAAGAAAACGCATGTGTAACAGTGTATTGGATCCGTGCAGCTCTTAAAGTGACAGCAGCCTAATAATTCTGCTGCCAATAAAGTTAATAAAACAAAAGAAAATTCACTTGCTGTTCTTGAGTGAATAACTAGATTTTTAATGTATATTCTTTATAAAGTGCAGTGTTATTTCACATTTGAATACTGTTTCTCTACCTGAAAATCTTAAAACACTGTTTATTTCAATTGTATCTTTGTTCAGTTGTATTTATTTATGCGATTGTTAATTTGTTTATTTGTGTCCTTTTTTAATTACTGAGTGTGCACTTGTCTTTAATAATGCTTGACATTTTAATTTAGTTAGGTTAGTTATCTTTGCTATGGTATTTTTTAAACTATTGGCAAAAGTTCCTTGTGTAAATGTTCTTTAGCCTGATGATGGTATTCAGCTGCAAATAAATGTTTTGCAAGAAGACTTATATACAGAATACATGTGAATGATATCTAAGTGTTTTTTTTTTTTTTTTACTTATTGGAATTAAAATTCAGGAATCGATAATAATCATAACTGTGCAAGTCATCTTGTTCAAATAATCTTGTGCAAAAACGTATAGAGCTAAGCTATATTCTGTCATGTTCCAAGATCATTAATTTTACATTTTATTCTTGAATATTTTTTATTTATCTCATTTGGAAAGTGTTCAAATTATATGCATTCCATTTCTGACAAGTATGAATATAATTATAAATGCACATATAAGTGCTTATAAAATAACTCATAAAACAAGCCATAGAATAAAAAATAAATAAACAAATGTAACGGATTGTTATTGTGGAGACATTTCTTTTTCCACAGTGAGGGAGTCACGTGCTGCAGGTCTATTGCTCTTGCCTGATACTGCTGTTGCCTGCGATCGATGCATCATACAGCGGCTAGTTTGGTCTAGACTTTCACTTCTCAGAACATGCTGGAAATAAACGCTTTGGAATTGTTATTATAAAAAAATAGAAGTACGCTAAATAGCGAAGTGCTCCTTGTTCCTATGGTCATTTACATATGTGTGTCTGTACGCTGTAACCCTCTGTGTGTGTGTGTCCCGTGTCGTAGGAGTGATTCTGCCCGAGATGATGTGTGATCGCGCGGTTCTGACGCTTCGTCTGGTTCGGTCCTTCGAGCATCGCAACTTTAAACCGCTGGTTTTCAAAGACGTTCATTTAGACCAGACGGTGGAGGAGTTTATTACATTTGTTAAGCAAGGTAGACACGATGACAACGGGGTGACATAATTCTTATGACTCATGTTTTTGAGTAAAAAGTTGATCAGATGTGTGCTTGATATTAAACATCGACAAATAATGAATAATAACATGCACTTCTCTCTTTGAAGACGTTACAACCAGAGCTGGATTGCCTCCACCCTTCAAGCAGTTTGACTATGGTAAGTCTACATTTGCTCACTACTTTCCCCAAAAAATAAAAGATATGATGTGTTACTAAAATCCTGTTGTTGTGTTGCAGATACGATGAAAATCATACACCAAGCACACGGAGCAAAGGTAACTTTAAATATGCTTTCTTGTGGCATAAATGATTATGTTTGCATGATTACAGTTTTTTCCCCCATAGGGGTGGCCAGTCAAGGGCCAGCAACCAGTCTGGGGTGGGACAGACATCTTAACTAGTATTAACTAAGTATTAACATCTTAACTAGTAACTAACTAACTTAACTAACTAAGTATTGGACAGTTTTAGTGCCTACACAGCTGAATACAGTTCATTTATACTTAATTGTAATTGAGATAGTAGTGAATTAGGAATCATTGAATACTGGGTGAATTTGATCTTT
Organism: Phoxinus phoxinus; assembly: GCF_949152265.1. NCBI lineage: Eukaryota > Metazoa > Chordata > Actinopteri > Cypriniformes > Leuciscidae > Phoxinus > Phoxinus phoxinus. The sequence goes on along the minus strand of NC_136882.1, from coordinate 5,087,359 downwards.
TTTTAATTAATATTCACCACCCCCAGGCATATTAATAAAGGGGCACACACTAAATTAAAGTTCAACTGGCTCAGTTAGCTTGGTTCTGGTTCTCAAAACCCCCAATAGCTTGTTGCACCTTCATGGATAATACATGCAGATAACTATTGTAATTCAAAGATTATTCGACCTTCATTGAATTTTATATAATCATTGAACTCTTCAACCAATTCTGAGTTTGTCAAAAAAAAAAAGTTGCAACTGAAAAAGTAAACCCTGCATGTTTAACTTTCTTATATTAGCTGTCAAAATAAATAATTGCAACAGTTCTATCATAGCCTACCTAAATTAAAAAGGAAAAAAAAATGTCTCTTTTGAATCCCCATGTGTAAGAATGTGAACCAGGCAGAAGTCAACAGCACATAAATGCCAGAATGTAAAATTAGGTATTTTATGGATTTAAAAAATATCCATTTTTGTTTGTCCTCTTTACAAATGAACACAAAATTACCGCATATCTTCTAGTACAAATGCAGTGCTCACACTTATTTGTACATTAAACAATTACATATCAGTTCGTGCCTTAAAGTCCACATGAAATCAAAATTGACCATATTTACTTTGTTTCCTAAATTGATCGTTTTGTGGTGAACAATTCATCCATGCAAGTCAATCCACACACAAAATGTTTTGGCTTCGTAATCAAAATCTGAACATGCCCCTCCGCTCTGCACTGGAGGAGCTTCCCTGATGACGTAGGCTTGACAGGTTTGGTGTCTGCTTAACATCCGTAACCACGGCCCTCCAACTGACAGTGGACCGGCTGAATGAAACGCCTACTTTTATAGATCCAATCAGGTGCTAGTTGGAAAAGAAGCCACGCCCACTATTTTTCCTCATTTAGTATTCCGTTTCAATTGACGACAGAAGTACGGCTACAGCGCGCCTCATTTGCACACCGCGAGCACATACAACGGCTGACAGGACAGGAAAGTTCGTTTTTCTGAGTTTTACTGACATTTGGACTGACAACATCTCATCTTACCGAAGATAGCCAACTGATTTAGGACAACGTGCTTTTCTCAGCATCTGGCAGAAGTGTCACCAGCTTTCACACGCATCTTTTTAAAATAAGAGTGGCATCAGAAAAACAAAGAATTACACTTGTTTCTTTGACTGCACCGTAGACTGTAAAAAAAGGACTATGCGACTCAATCACGTCTTGCAACCCACCAGTTTAGCATTGACTCTATATTTACTGGTCATCACTGTCTGTTGTTCTGCTGAAGCTCATTCGACATCTGCACATTTCCGCACTCGTTTGACTTGCGCCTGGCAAGGTGGAGCTGAGGTGGAGTTGGGGTCTCTGAAAAGTCTCACTTTAAAACATTTTTCTATGGTCTTAAAGAGACAGTTCTGCGTTTTAAAAAACGCAATTCTTCTCAATAAAAAAAGAGACAGAAACAGCAGTTGTGAAAGGGGTGGCCATATTAAATTCACAATTTAGGATGTAAACATATTGAATCATCCATTCAAGAGATTTGTTAAAATATCAGATTCATCCAGTAATGAAACAAGATAAGTATTTATTAAGACACAATTTAATGGTGATGATGAATAGCTTTATGAACAAAATGAGTAAATATAACCTATTATGATAAATATTAATAGTATATTTTCCGATGATTTCAGACGAATGAGCTTGTAATGAGCTTAGAGGACGATGAAAAGTTGATTCTGCGTGACGGCTGCAGGTTACGAGCGTGTGGTGTCGGTATGTAAACGCAATATTAAGGGTTTGTTTTGGTGATGGGAGAGAAGCTAAATGTACATGGCATTGGCGTCGATGAACAATAATATATGAAGGCGATGTACCGTATGAAGATAGATTAAAATGGCTTTATTTTTATTTAAGTTATATTTTAATTAATGTTAATTCATTACTAGCCTATAGCAGAATGACTTTAATGCCAATTACATTTGTATTCACAGCCATATATTATGTTAGCCTCATAGCATAATTGCCCAAGTAATTTTTTGTTTTTTCTTGTTTTCCAAAAACATTGAAATATGACTCAATAACAAGCAATTATGCTATGAGGCTATATATATACACACAAACGCAAACCTAAACCTGTCTACTTCTGGTAATTGACTATTTGTGTACCTGCTGAAATCTTGATTTCGACACATTTCATCTCTTCACAGCCAATGAAACCGAACTTGCCTTCTTCAAAATGGCAGACTATAAACAGTTCAAGGCCAATCCGCAGACAGAATGGTGATGGCCGTCAGGATTCAACACCAGAGGCGCTTCTTTTCGGCTGTGACGTGGGATTGGAACATCTATTTTAATTAAATCTATAGCTTTACTTTTTATATTGTAGTCTTACAATTCAAATGTTGTCAGCACTTTTTGAGCACATATTTTGAGTGGAAATATTTTTTTTGTTTGAATATTCTTATGTAAGAATATTCTTCTTCTTTTTTCAGAGCTAAATGTGTGTGTTGAGTACCAATTATTTAAGTTTTTGTTTTTTTTGTGTGAAAACAAATCACGTACCAGAAATCTTGTTTAATTTTAATGAGACATTGGAAGTTGTTTGCTGTTTTTGTTAAATAAAGTTGAAGTATGAAGTCATGCTTTCACAACACCAAAAACATTATTGATTGAAAGTTCAATTCATAACTTCTTTCCTGTACAATATCCACAATAACTAAAGCCAATCAGTCAGACCGAGGAAAAGAAGTGAAAGAAAAAGTAAGTTTATCAGAGCAAAATATGCAGTCAGTTTGATATTGGATTTTTGTGTGTGTTTATAAACAAACATTCAAATATTTTTTTCTTTACATTTAATTACAAACTATAATTTGTTTACAGCACTTGCATTAAATGCTCAGTACTCATTAGTACTCAGTGTAATGTAGGCCTCCCTGTCACGGATGGAGTTTGCACAGTATCTGGCCCAGAGGAAGATCAGCTGAGGTAATAATATAAGGCACACGGTAAGTCCATTCAGTGATTTGGAAAAGTTGAGTCAGGAGTTATTTATTTAAGGCCGGCACAATATCACTTTCAGGTAAGGCTGACTTAAACTAGTCAGAGAATTTGACCAGTCTTAAAATACTTTATAAACATTTTCCTCTTTATATTTAGCCCTTTTTTAACCTGCATATTTAAACTGTTGGCCACTGCACTGCCAACTGTATTTCCGTTTATCACCCATCCTATTATAAAGTCCTCCTTATATTCCTCTTAGTACTTCCTCCTATGGTACTCCATTATCCGCCGCATGGAGAGTCTGTAAGGCGGGACAGTTGCGTTTGCTCTCCCATCCGCGGCGGATTCGTGCCAGTCTGCTGGAGATGCATGGAAGCAGCAGAAAGCCACGGCACACCAGAACCACGCAGGGCAGAACCACAGCCAGCACGGAGCTGGGTGGCATGTAGAACGGATACGCCTCGATGTGGAAGGCAAAATCCCAGTCAAAGAAGAGCGTGTGCATGAGGGACAGAGTCAGAGCAATGTAGCCCAAACCTGACTGGAGGAAGAAGAGAGACACAACTGTATTAAAATTTAGTACATGTTAAGAAGCTGTGATTGTGCTTGTAGGTTGAATGTTCATTTGCATGCTAGTCAAAGACATTGACAACATTATGTACATTTGAAAAACATGTCTGTTTTTTTGTTATGCTCTCCACCCATAGCAAGCATAGGAAACATTTTACATACTCATTTACAAACATACACAAAGTAAAATAAAAATATACGATAATATGCTAGTAAATGTGTTAAAGTCCCCCTGTGGTGAAAATCAAGTTTTTAAATGTTGTTTATTTGTCTATGTGGTGTTTTTAATATGCTTTAAGACAAACCATGTGTAAATTCATTAGTCGACAGCATTGCTGAGTATTTTCTGCTTAAAACTGCAGTGAACCAAAGACAGTCTCAAAAACACGGTATGAAATCGCTGGTGTTTGTGACGTCACACACTACCTTGTAACCAATCAGATCAACGTGTGATCGTCAACCAGTGGATCTCTGAGTGAGTGAGTGAGCGGAGGCGGGGCTCATTTGCATATTAATAGAACCGCGTATACTAAAAGAGACAATGGTGTCGAGTTACATTCAAGCTATTTTAAGGCATGAATATTTTTTTTTCAAAGAAACATTTAAATGTAATTTTGGTGATCAAAGATGAGTTTTAAGGGATACAATTATTGACTGCAGGGGGACTTTAAGTTATGGCATCTGTGATGTTGTTTTCTTTATATTGCATTGATTGGCTGTCCCACTTATAATGTACTGGAGCGGTTAGTTAAGCATCTCAATTCTCACAAAGATAAGTTATGTGTAGAGTTTGTTCGTTCAAAGTAGCTTTGAAAGACAAGTCTTCACAAGAAGGCAAGTCCATTTCTTAAAATTGAGACACCGCCCACGAGTTTTGACACACACATGAACCATCTAATCAAAGTCTTCAGGATTACTTAAAAATCACAGGCTGGAGTTCTTGAGAGGGGATGGATATAATCTCTGCAGAACAGTGGGTCTCAACGAGTAGGATTAAATACTTCAGGTCTTGTGTGAAAATACTTTTACTGGAGTCTATCTTTGGAACTCGTGTACAAAGCGCGCAGAGGGTTCAGGGCCTTTCCAAATACACACACTTGCGGTCTTGGCCACTTGAAGTAAGTGCGCAAGACTGTCTCATGTCTAAAAAAACCAAACAAATCGCAGTGCCCTGAACGTACACAACCTTGAATACCGCATCAGAGAGGTATTTAAGCCTAATCGTATCCAATCATGCATTAGGTTCGGAAATCGCGTGTCCCGAGATAGTGATTAAAACAAATTTAAATTAATTACATGTACTGTAATTTGGTAGTAAAACAAATGGTTAAAGTTTAATTTTATTGGGGCAAAGATGAGTAGGCTATGTGTATTTCGTACAACATTTGCAACTGCTTTTTATCACTTAATTACAAGCACCACAATTTTAAATTGTGTCTTCTGTGACATAGGGACTACTGACCAGACATTCAGAAGTTTATTTTAAAATGCAAAGTATTGAAAATCAAAATAAAGCTCTGTAAAACACTTGCAATTTTGCAACACTGTAGTGTTTCCCATCGGGTAATCAAAAGGTCTACACACACTTGCAGTCTTCATGCCTACTTGAACACTTGGGCCAAATACTGGACATACGTCATGTAAGTAGACAAGTGGTCGAGTGCAAAGACGGCAAGTGTGGGTATTTGGAAAGGCCCTTAGGCCAGGGCAGGGGCAGTCCTGGTACACTACCTTCCTGCAGACTCCAACACACATTTAAAGTAATCATGAGCACCTTGTTTAGCTGGTTCAGGTGTGTTTGATTAAGGTTGGAGATGATTTAGGCAGGATGGTTGTCCCCTGGTCCAGGGTTAGCCAGTCCTGCTCCTAGAAAGCTGTCTTCCAGCAGAGTTAAGCTCCAACTCTAATCAGGATTACTTAAGAAATACAGGCAAGTGTGTTGGAACAGGGTTGAACTGAGCTCTGCAGGTATAGGTACAGGTACAGTTAGAGGTTTATCCACCCCTGTTTTAGGCAGAGTAGGGGACGTTTTGCCAGTGTAGTCAAGTGTGAAAAATATGTGTTATGATTATGAAAGTGTTTCCCAATCCCAACACTGTTTCTGGAGGCACACCAACAGTACACGTCATTGAACTCTTCCTAATCAAACAGCAAATCCACCTTTCTCTGCCTGGATCCAGTTGTTTCTATGAACTGCACTGATCCATTTGCTTCTCTGTTCTGTATCTTTCGGCAGTCTGTAAAAATATACCTCAGATTTCCCGTCAAATCTAGTTGTACAGTCGATCTCAAAGCTCTTTCCCATTTTAGATGCGTTTTGTGTGTTTTTCCTGGCATTCACGCTGAACACCAATGCTGCCGCTATACAGAACCTTTTACATCATAGGATCATTTTATGTATTTAGTTTATTCAATTTGAATTCATTGTTAATTTTAATAACATTTTGTCAATTAAACAGCTCAAAATTATTTTTTAAGTAACCCATTAAACATGAAAGTATTATGCAATAATTTAAGACCTTTCTCCGGCCGACGGTGACGTCACGCGCATACCCTCTATACTGTAAGCACGTACACTCGTGAGCTTTGGCTTTCGCATGCGATCGCACAGTGTATGCCCAGCTTGATCCAAAATGTGTACTGTTGGTGTGCCTCAGGAACACCTGAACGGTATGCATGGGCTCACCTGTACAAAGGTAAACTCTCTCCAGTTGAGGGCGTTTCCCACTGAGGGAAGGGAAGTGATGGCCAGTAAAGAGAGGACGCCCAGACCCAACACTCCACAAGAGAGGTACAGCTCAGACCGCCAAACTCCCAGCTCATCCCAGGGCTCCTCTACACCTGCTTTAACCTGATACGTTCAGACAAAACAGCAGAATATGCTTTTAGGCAACACTTTAGAATAATGGTCCGTCATCAATAAGTACCGGTAACTATGCAGGACTAATGAGTAGTACTACATTAACACTTCAGCTACTACTATTAACTAATATTGAAACAAGCTTAACTAATAAGTAAGTAATATCAAATTTAAGAGATAGTTCCTTATTAGGTAACCAATAATTACTTAATGAGATCGGCATCATTAAGAACTATTAACTAACTGAACAATTATAAAGAACATTATTGTGTGTCTGAGATGTAAATCAGTCATAATTTTTACTCTGAACATATTCATAAAATGCATCACTAATTACTCAAGTACCTAGTCACTATGAAGGAACAACTAGTGATCTGGACCATTATTTTAAAGTAAAAAACATCCTTTTCACTTTAAAATAATGGTCCAGATCACTAGTAGTCCTTGAGTAATTAGTGATACATTATGACCACGTTGAGAGTAAAATAAGACGTCTTTAACGTAATTAATAAGTAATTATTTATAATTTGTCAGAATTACCCAGTAGTTCTTAATGATGCCAATCTCGTTATGTAATTATTGGTTACCTAATAAGGAACTATCTTAGTCCTAAATTCTATATTACTTACTGATTAGTTAAGCTTGTTTCTATGTTAGTTAATAGTAGTAGCTGAAGTGTTAATGTAGTACTGCACTCTAAAAAATGTTGGGTTGTTTCAACCCAATTTTGGGTAAAATATGGACAATCCCAAACATTGGGTTAAAAATGTAATTTAGAAATTCAACCCAACGGCTGGGTTTGTCCATATTTTACCCAAAATTCGGTTGAAACAACCCAACATTTTTTAGAGTCGTCCTGCATTACCTCCCGCATAGTTACTTATTAATGGCGGACCATTACCTGTCTGTAGGCAGTATTGACGAGCCTGTGGAGTGTAATTCTGCGCAGCGGCTGGCAAAGGCTGTAGACACCATGCAACGCTGCACACAGAAAGCTCAACAGGCCCAGTTGTTTCCTCCGCTGTAACCAGTTGTCCAACCACGATGGGAAACGCTGGTATTTGGTGCCCCTCCAGAGCTGCAACCAGGCAGCAAACAAGCCTGGGAAGTATACAAGTGCCAGGGTCACCAGGGCCACTGCTGGCAGGCTCTCGTTCACCAGACCGAGGGCGAGACGGTAGAAAGCATTGTGTCCTTGTGCAAGAAATGGCAGCAGAATTCCCCGCAGAAAGCCATAGCCGTAGAAGAAGAAAAAGAGGAGGAAGGTGACAACGATCGAGCCACTCCAAGATGGGAATAGACGCAATGATGCCACCTCGATTTCTCGAGCAGCAGACAAGCCGCCCATATCCACTGGGTGAAAGCCCATCTTCCGAGCCAACTCCACAACTGTCCTCTTCCCCTCTGTACTGTTACTGCAGATCAGGACCTACAGCAGTGAAAGGTACAAAGAAAAAAAAAGATTTTTACTGCTTGTTCAAATTGCTTAATTAAAGTGACGTAATTTTCCGTCATGAAAATTTTTCCGCCATTTTTAATTTCCTGAAAAATCTAATTTTTAGAGCTCGTCCTAGACGGTTTCTCCAATTTTTTTTAAGAAAATGTAACCAGATCATCTTCAGAACATGCCGACAAAAAGATTTGGAATTCAAGGTGATTGGTTAAACCGCTCTCGAATACGGCGCGAACAAATTTTACGTAGCGCTTGCGAAAACAGACCTAAGGCTGTCTCCGCAACGCTTTATCGTATTCAGACCCAACTTGGTACATCCTGGCCAAATTTGCCCCTTGGCCTCGATGCCCTGAAATGTGACTTATTTTCACGGGAGTCATCTCCCGATACCAACGAGTCCAACGATACCAAACATGCTAGGTTTTGCCTTATTGTTAGCACAACGTTGAGATTTAGAGCTTAAAAAAACTTTTGCGAATATCTTTGAAACCGTTTCGGAATTTCGGAAACATAGGTCTCCGCTAATGCCCAAATGTCAAAATTTTGATAGTAAGTGGCAAAAATAAAAATAAACTAATTATGTTTGTTCAACTTAATTGGTTCATGTGGGACCGATGTACAATACTAAATCATGTAAATCTAACACACTTTTTTTTTCCGTGTAAAAGCTCATAGAGTTCAAATAACCTTATGCTAGTTTTCAACAGATACAGATAGCACAACAGCAGCCCTGACCTGTCTGCTTCCATCATGAGCCCCAGTCTGCAGCTCCCAGGCTGAAACCGTGTTAAATCCTTTGACCACCAGACTGTCTGGAAACAGCTCAGCTAGTCGCTCCGCGTTGGAAGGCCCAAGGATATTCATCTCTGCAGCGTTACTTACATCCACAAGCACTTTCCCTGCAAGTGCAGACTGTAGTCCCAGCAGGGAGCGGTAATGCTCAGGGAACAAGGCCATAAACACCACACACACTGCTTGTGATGCTGCCCCCTCCTGGTTCCTCAACTCCACTGCATCAGGGAACAGTCCTGATGGGATGCGGTTCACACACCGACTCCCGACCACCACTCGAACACCACATGCTAGCAGCCGCTGAGCCAGCGAGCGAGAGAAGTCTCCAGAGCCGAGTATGGCCACCGTAGGGCTGGTTAGACACACATCAGCAGGACCTTCAGCGTCTGAGAGCAAGGGAGTCGTCAGATCTTCTGCCATAATCTGTCACGGAACACACACAGGAGAGAGAGGATCCAAGTGCAGTATTTTATTATAAGGGTAAATCCGTACTCACAACCAGTCCAGGCAGGGGTCAAAACCATATAAGCAATCCACATACGATGACAAAACAAGAAACAGGCAGCAACAGGAACGGAAGTGTGGGGACATTAAACAAGGACTCCGTGACAAACACTGAAACAGACAGGGTATATATACACACATAACTAACAATGAAACAGGGAACAGCTGGGAACAATGATGACGGGGAACAGCTGAGTGCAGTGAACAGTGATTAGTGCAGACAAGGATTGTGGGGAATACAGTTCATAATGTGACAGACACCGTGGCGGACGAGGACCTCTAGTGGATACCCGGGGATACACAAACCAGACACTGTGACATAACCCTCCTCCTACGGAGCGGCTACCAGACGCTCCAAGACATAAATAAAACAAGAGTACAGGCGGAAGGTGAAATGGTGGAGGATCAGGGGGCTGGACGGGGGGACAGGTCCATGTAGGGGAACAGGAACAAGGGGGTACAGCTTAAGCGGGCGGCCAGGGCGAAACAGACAGTCCATCGGGCGGCCAGGGCGAAGCAGACAGTCCATCGGGTGGCCAGGGCGGAGACGACCCCTCGGGCGGCCACGGCGGTGAAGACCCCTCGGGCGACGACCAGGACGAAGACGACCCCTCGGACGGCCATGGCGGAGACGACCAGGTTGAAGCCGACCACTCGGGCGGCCATGGCGGAGACGACCAGGGTGAAGACGACCACTCGGGCGGCCATGGCGGAGACGACCAGGGTGAAGCCGACCACTCGGGCGGCCATGGCGGTGAAGACCAAGGCGGAACAGAGACAGACGCCACCGGCTCAGGAACTGCAACAGACGCCACCGGCTCAGGAACTGCAACAGACGCCACCGGCTCAGGAACTGCAACAGACGCCACCGGCTCAGGAACTGCAACAGACGCCACCGGCTCAGGAACTGCAACAGACGCCACCGGCTCAGGAACTGCAACAGACGCCACCGGCTCAGGAACTGCAACAGACGCCACCGGCTCAGGAACTGCAACAGACGCCACCGGCTCAGGAACTGCAACAGACGCCACCGGCTCAGGAACTGCAACAGACGCCACCGGCTCAGGAACTGCAACAGACGCCACCGGCTCAGGAACTGCAACAGACGCCACCGGCTCAGGAACTGCAACAGACGCCACCGGCTCAGGAACTGCAACAGACGCCACCGGCTCAGGAACTGCAACAGACGCCACCGGCTCAGGAACTGCAACAGACGCCACCGGCTCAGGAACTGCAACAGACGCCACCGGCTCAGGAACTGCAACAGACGCCACCGGCTCAGGAACTGCAACAGACGCCACCGGCTCAGGAACTGCAACAGACGCCACCGGCTCAGGAACTGCAACAGACGCCACCGGCTCAGGAACTGCAACAGACGCCACCGGCTCAGGAACTGCAACAGACGCCACCGGCTCAGGAACTGCAACAGACGCCACCGGCTCAGGAACTGCAACAGACGCCACCGGCTCAGGAACTGCAACAGACGCCACCGGCTCAGGAACTGCAACAGACGCCACCGGCTCAGGAACTGCAACAGACGCCACCGGCTCAGGAACTGCAACAGACGCCACCGGCTCAGGAACTGCAACAGACGCCACCGGCTCAGGAACTGCAACAGACGCCACCGGCTCAGGAACTGCAACAGACGCCACCGGCTCAGGAACTGCAACAGACGCCACCGGCTCAGGAACTGCAACAGACGCCACCGGCTCAGGAACTGCAACAGACGCCACCGGCTCAGGAACTGCAACAGACGCCACCGGCTCAGGAACTGCAACAGACGCCACCGGCTCAGGAACTGCAACAGACGCCACCGGCTCAGGAACTGCAACAGACGCCACCGGCTCAGGAACTGCAACAGACGCCACCGGCTCAGGAACTGCAACAGACGCCACCGGCTCAGGAACTGCAACAGACGCCACCGGCTCAGGAACTGCAACAGACGCCACCGGCTCAGGAACTGCAACAGACGCCACCGGCTCAGGAACTGCAACAGACGCCACCGGCTCAGGAACTGCAACAGACGCCACCGGCTCAGGAACTGCAACAGACGCCACCGGCTCAGGAACTGCAACAGACGCCACCGGCTCAGGAACTGCAACAGACGCCGGCTCGGGAACTGGCGTGACATAAAGCTCAGGCTCGGCAGACGTGACGTGAAGTCCAGGCTCGGCAGACGTGTGTCCCCTCCATGCATGCAGTACTGCCAGTGCATAAAAAAGGAAAACAGCCCTCTTGGCCATGGCAGGACTTACGGGAACAGCGTCTGGCACAGGAACCGTCTCTGCACCGGCAGACGTGACGTGGACAGTCTCTGGAACGGCAGACGTGACGTGGACAGTCTCTGGAACGGCAGACGTGCTGTGCCTCCTCCACGCATGCAGTACCGCCACCGCATAGAAGAGGAAGACCGCTCTCTTGGCCGTGGCAGGACTGATGGTGGGCGGCTCCGAGACAATCTCAGGGACGACAGCGGGCTGCTCGGAGGGGACGGCCTCCGGGACGACAGCGGGCTGCTCGGAGGGGACGGCCTCCGGGACGACAGCGGGCTGCTCGGAGGGGACGGCCTCCGGGACGACAGCGGGCTGCTCGGAGGGGACGGCCTCCGGGTCCTTGGGGAGGCTGAAGGTCTTCCTCCTCCGCCGTTTCTGACGAAAATGTGCAGGCTCTGGACTGGACGGGCACCACGGCGAACAGAGCTCTGGGCTGGGCGAAATCAGCGGTGGATGGAACTCTGGGCTGGATCTCACCAACCCAGGGCCGAAGAGGGGCCAGAGTGGAGAATGGTGTCTTGAATCCTCTCGACCACCTCCTCCACTGCGGCCTCCACGGGTCCCACAAAATTTTACCAATCGGGTCCCCTCAAAAAACTCTCTTCTCTCCCGCTCAGTGGTTGGGGAAGAGACATTGAGAGACATACCGCTGGATCCTGTGGTGACGGAGTCCTTCTGTCACGGAACACACACAGGAGAGAGAGGATCCAAGTGCAGTATTTTATTATAAGGGTAAATCCGTACTCACAACCAGTCCAGGCAGGGGTCAAAACCATATAAGCAATCCACATACGATGACAAAACAAGAAACAGGCAGCAACAGGAACGGAAGTGTGGGGACATTAAACAAGGACTCCGTGACAAACACTGAAACAGACAGGGTATATATACACACATAACTAACAATGAAACAGGGAACAGCTGGGAACAATGATGACGGGGAACAGCTGAGTGCAGTGAACAGTGATTAGTGCAGACAAGGATTGTGGGGAATACAGTTCATAATGTGACAGACACCGTGGCGGACGAGGACCTCTAGTGGATACCCGGGGATACACAAACCAGACACTGTGACATAATCAACCTGAGGAGTGTGAGGAAATGATATAATTATGCATTTTAAACTGTTGTCCCATTAAACTTTAAAGCATATTAGATATATTATTATATGTTCATTAATACTTGTAATTGACTTGTTTTAAATTGCAATAAAAATATTGGTAACACTTCATTTTATTGTGTCCTTGTTACACGTTACATGTATTTACTATAGTAATAACTATAAATTAGGCATGATTACATGCAATGAACCCTAAACAAAAGCCTAATCCTAAACCTCAACCTATAGTAAGTACATGTAGTTCATATTACTCAGTACTTAAATGTATATTTGAAATAAAGTGTAGCTAAAATATTTGTGCCCATGTCCCCATATCAAAATGATTATCATTACATTTCCAAAAGCCTCCAGTGGACAGGTGTTGAAAATGAGCATGTGTGATAAAACAATTAAACAAATGCATATGGTTTGTCCAATGTAATTGCATGTCCATGTCAAATAAATAAATAAATAAAATAAAAATTCCATAAACTCTCTAACAATATGTTTTATCTTTCTACAGCAAAACAGGAATATATATAGGCTATATAAAGCATATACACTGTCCATTTTCTCAATTTTAAACTCAACCCCGTTTTTGTTGTTGGCCTGTTATTTAATGTTTATTGTTAAAAAAAATAACAAAATATGTTCATGAAAAATGTCATAATTACCCACATTTTACATTACTGATTTGCCTGTAAAGATAAGTGGACTGTTGTTTTGTGTATTTTAAATATTTGGATGACTTGTTATTGTTGTTAGTATTTTTTATTATTGTCGTTGTTGAGCATGTTAGAAGTTTCTATTTTTGTTCCTTCAAAGGAGTTGTCAGTAAGTTTCGTTTCTGCTAAAGGGGTACTAGACAAACATGCTCAATTACTCAGGGCAAATGTTAAAATAACATTCTCTAACTTTTACATTCCTTACATCATTATTTAGTGGCAATTTCAGAAAATCCATTATATTAGCCTATATGATTTAACGCGTAGCCTACTCACCACTTTCAAATAACTTTTCTGGCGATTCTTGGGCAGTGCAGTTCCACCAGGACTGTATAACCGGTGCGCGCTTCCGTTACTGTGCAATAGACATACGAGACCGTGCAGAAAAAGACATTCCTTATCTTTATCATTCACTCGCTATCTGTATAGAACACAGGGGAGCGTAGCGTTGCGTTGCGGCGCGGAGCGTTGCGTTCTAGAGTCGAGTTTACAGCGGATTGGTCCGAGAGTGATCGATTAGAGATGACGTCTCGATACCCCTTCCATTCCGTTGCGCTCCGTCTTTCTGCTCTGAGCTATCCTTAGGATAGGAAGCGATTGAACGGGATCGTAATGCATAATACAGGCCTCTCGTGTTTAAAGTGTGGCACCTCGACCTCGGCCGTCCTTGGTGGAGCTAATTTTTTTTTTTCCAGCTGATCGAGATAGGTCTGACTGCAGAACCGCAGAACCATGACGTCATGACAGTGTGAGGATGACAGCGCCAGCCTGACAGTCTGAGGCCGGAAGTGGGCGGGGTAGAAGTCTGATGCCGGAAGTGGGCGGGGTAGAAGTCTGATGCCGGAAGTGTACGGAGTTTATGTTTAGACATGTGTTACTATCATACTGTCTATGGTTACTATGGGTTTAGAGACCAGTCTATGGTTACACAGTAAATTGTTGAAATATGGCGGAGCACACTGTAAAAAAAGAAAAAGAGGAGAAAGAGGTAGGTTCTTTGATGGATGCAACAAACTTAACGTTATAACGTTACGCTTAACTATACTAAACGGCTCTGTACTGAACTGTTTTTTAAACGAAGTATTTTGAAACGAAGTATTTTGTATTATAAGATAATCTTTAACAATAACACAGTATCACTTTGTTGGATTATATATTGATGGTTTGTGATTTAATTTGTTAAACTGGCGTGGCATTTTACAATATTTGTTACATTTTATGACCATGAAAATTGCATTAATTGTATTTTATTTCACCTATAGAAGCACATAACGATTCAGAGAGGGTCAGCGGTACCACATCTGAACCAATGCACAACATGTTGCACAAATTATCACTGCCCATTTTGTGATGCCAGTATCTTCAAACCAACAAGACTGGACAAATTGACCAATCATATGAAAGTCCACGTAAAAAAGGCTGTTGTTCATGGAGGTATGAACATATTGAGTTATTTTTTAATATACAGTGGCAATAGATATTATTTTACATTTATGCACTTTTATCCAAAGCGATTTGCATTACATTTTAAGGTACACATATTTAATAGTATTCCCTTTGGAATTAGTTAGATGTAGATGGTATTCTGCATGATTTAGGCATCAAATATTATTTATTAGCGAGACAGAGAATATTAATATTGTCTTCATTAACGTCTAAAGTTTGCACACTGAAACTTGAGCTAAAAAAAAACAAAGAATTATATATTTGTGTATTTGTATTTTGTTATAGTAATATTTCATGTATATAAATGCATCCCATTAAACATTTAAACCATCAGGGGTAGGTTTGAGTTACACTTTGAAGCACAGGAACTAATTGTTTCCTTTTTTTCCTGTTATATTTCAGATTTCACATTTCACAGATGTGGTTTGGGCTGCAGACAATCTCTGCATTTCCACTGTCTCTATTGTACAGCCACAATTCTGAGGAGAGATGTTTTTCTTAATCATTTAGAATTATGTAAAGAGAAGCCACTGTCCACTAATACTAGTGATACATTTACTGTCCCAGAGGTTGTGACCATACCACCTACTACTGGGACACCATCAGCCTCCAGCAATGTTTGTAACATGCCACCTACTACTGGGACATCATCAGCCTCCAGCAATGTTTGTAACATGCCACCTACTACTGGGACATCATCAGCCTCCAGCAATGTTTGTAACATGCCACCTACTACTGGGACATCATCAGCCTCCAGCAATGTTTGTAACATGCCACCTACTACTGGGACATCATCAGCCTCCAACACAGACACCGTGGCGGACGAGGACCTCTAGTGGATACCCGGGGATACACAAACCAGACACTGTGACATAATCAACCTGAGGAGTGTGAGGAAATGATATAATTATGCATTTTAAACTGTTGTCCCATTAAACTTTAAAGCATATTAGATATATTATTATATGTTCATTAATACTTGTAATTGACTTGTTTTAAATTGCAATAAAAATATTGGTAACACTTCATTTTATTGTGTCCTTGTTACACGTTACATGTATTTACTATAGTAATAACTATAAATTAGGCATGATTACATGCAATGAACCCTAAACAAAAGCCTAATCCTAAACCTCAACCTATAGTAAGTACATGTAGTTCATATTACTCAGTACTTAAATGTATATTTGAAATAAAGTGTAGCTAAAATATTTGTGCCCATGTCCCCATATCAAAATGATTATCATTACATTTCCAAAAGCCTCCAGTGGACAGGTGTTGAAAATGAGCATGTGTGATAAAACAATTAAACAAATGCATATGGTTTGTCCAATGTAATTGCATGTCCATGTCAAATAAATAAATAAATAAAATAAAAATTCCATAAACTCTCTAACAATATGTTTTATCTTTCTACAGCAAAACAGGAATATATATAGGCTATATAAAGCATATACACTGTCCATTTTCTCAATTTTAAACTCAACCCCGTTTTTGTTGTTGGCCTGTTATTTAATGTTTATTGTTAAAAAAAATAACAAAATATGTTCATGAAAAATGTCATAATTACCCACATTTTACATTACTGATTTGCCTGTAAAGATAAGTGGACTGTTGTTTTGTGTATTTTAAATATTTGGATGACTTGTTATTGTTGTTAGTATTTTTTATTATTGTCGTTGTTGAGCATGTTAGAAGTTTCTATTTTTGTTCCTTCAAAGGAGTTGTCAGTAAGTTTCGTTTCTGCTAAAGGGGTACTAGACAAACATGCTCAATTACTCAGGGCAAATGTTAAAATAACATTCTCTAACTTTTACATTCCTTACATCATTATTTAGTGGCAATTTCAGAAAATCCATTATATTAGCCTATATGATTTAACGCGTAGCCTACTCACCACTTTCAAATAACTTTTCTGGCGATTCTTGGGCAGTGCAGTTCCACCAGGACTGTATAACCGGTGCGCGCTTCCGTTACTGTGCAATAGACATACGAGACCGTGCAGAAAAAGACATTCCTTATCTTTATCATTCACTCGCTATCTGTATAGAACACAGGGGAGCGTAGCGTTGCGTTGCGGCGCGGAGCGTTGCGTTCTAGAGTCGAGTTTACAGCGGATTGGTCCGAGAGTGATCGATTAGAGATGACGTCTCGATACCCCTTCCATTCCGTTGCGCTCCGTCTTTCTGCTCTGAGCTATCCTTAGGATAGGAAGCGATTGAACGGGATCGTAATGCATAATACAGGCCTCTCGTGTTTAAAGTGTGGCACCTCGACCTCGGCCGTCCTTGGTGGAGCTAATTTTTTTTTTTCCAGCTGATCGAGATAGGTCTGACTGCAGAACCGCAGAACCATGACGTCATGACAGTGTGAGGATGACAGCGCCAGCCTGACAGTCTGAGGCCGGAAGTGGGCGGGGTAGAAGTCTGATGCCGGAAGTGGGCGGGGTAGAAGTCTGATGCCGGAAGTGTACGGAGTTTATGTTTAGACATGTGTTACTATCATACTGTCTATGGTTACTATGGGTTTAGAGACCAGTCTATGGTTACACAGTAAATTGTTGAAATATGGCGGAGCACACTGTAAAAAAAGAAAAAGAGGAGAAAGAGGTAGGTTCTTTGATGGATGCAACAAACTTAACGTTATAACGTTACGCTTAACTATACTAAACGGCTCTGTACTGAACTGTTTTTTAAACGAAGTATTTTGAAACGAAGTATTTTGTATTATAAGATAATCTTTAACAATAACACAGTATCACTTTGTTGGATTATATATTGATGGTTTGTGATTTAATTTGTTAAACTGGCGTGGCATTTTACAATATTTGTTACATTTTATGACCATGAAAATTGCATTAATTGTATTTTATTTCACCTATAGAAGCACATAACGATTCAGAGAGGGTCAGCGGTACCACATCTGAACCAATGCACAACATGTTGCACAAATTATCACTGCCCATTTTGTGATGCCAGTATCTTCAAACCAACAAGACTGGACAAATTGACCAATCATATGAAAGTCCACGTAAAAAAGGCTGTTGTTCATGGAGGTATGAACATATTGAGTTATTTTTTAATATACAGTGGCAATAGATATTATTTTACATTTATGCACTTTTATCCAAAGCGATTTGCATTACATTTTAAGGTACACATATTTAATAGTATTCCCTTTGGAATTAGTTAGATGTAGATGGTATTCTGCATGATTTAGGCATCAAATATTATTTATTAGCGAGACAGAGAATATTAATATTGTCTTCATTAACGTCTAAAGTTTGCACACTGAAACTTGAGCTAAAAAAAAACAAAGAATTATATATTTGTGTATTTGTATTTTGTTATAGTAATATTTCATGTATATAAATGCATCCCATTAAACATTTAAACCATCAGGGGTAGGTTTGAGTTACACTTTGAAGCACAGGAACTAATTGTTTCCTTTTTTTCCTGTTATATTTCAGATTTCACATTTCACAGATGTGGTTTGGGCTGCAGACAATCTCTGCATTTCCACTGTCTCTATTGTACAGCCACAATTCTGAGGAGAGATGTTTTTCTTAATCATTTAGAATTATGTAAAGAGAAGCCACTGTCCACTAATACTAGTGATACATTTACTGTCCCAGAGGTTGTGACCATACCACCTACTACTGGGACACCATCAGCCTCCAGCAATGTTTGTAACATGCCACCTACTACTGGGACATCATCAGCCTCCAGCAATGTTTGTAACATGCCACCTACTACTGGGACATCATCAGCCTCCAGCAATGTTTGTAACATGCCACCTACTACTGGGACATCATCAGCCTCCAGCAATGTTTGTAACATGCCACCTACTACTGGGACATCATCAGCCTCCAACACAGACACCGTGGCGGACGAGGACCTCTAGTGGATACCCGGGGATACACAAACCAGACACTGTGACATAATCAACCTGAGGAGTGTGAGGAAATGATATAATTATGCATTTTAAACTGTTGTCCCATTAAACTTTAAAGCATATTAGATATATTATTATATGTTCATTAATACTTGTAATTGACTTGTTTTAAATTGCAATAAAAATATTGGTAACACTTCATTTTATTGTGTCCTTGTTACACGTTACATGTATTTACTATAGTAATAACTATAAATTAGGCATGATTACATGCAATGAACCCTAAACAAAAGCCTAATCCTAAACCTCAACCTATAGTAAGTACATGTAGTTCATATTACTCAGTACTTAAATGTATATTTGAAATAAAGTGTAGCTAAAATATTTGTGCCCATGTCCCCATATCAAAATGATTATCATTACATTTCCAAAAGCCTCCAGTGGACAGGTGTTGAAAATGAGCATGTGTGATAAAACAATTAAACAAATGCATATGGTTTGTCCAATGTAATTGCATGTCCATGTCAAATAAATAAATAAATAAAATAAAAATTCCATAAACTCTCTAACAATATGTTTTATCTTTCTACAGCAAAACAGGAATATATATAGGCTATATAAAGCATATACACTGTCCATTTTCTCAATTTTAAACTCAACCCCGTTTTTGTTGTTGGCCTGTTATTTAATGTTTATTGTTAAAAAAAATAACAAAATATGTTCATGAAAAATGTCATAATTACCCACATTTTACATTACTGATTTGCCTGTAAAGATAAGTGGACTGTTGTTTTGTGTATTTTAAATATTTGGATGACTTGTTATTGTTGTTAGTATTTTTTATTATTGTCGTTGTTGAGCATGTTAGAAGTTTCTATTTTTGTTCCTTCAAAGGAGTTGTCAGTAAGTTTCGTTTCTGCTAAAGGGGTACTAGACAAACATGCTCAATTACTCAGGGCAAATGTTAAAATAACATTCTCTAACTTTTACATTCCTTACATCATTATTTAGTGGCAATTTCAGAAAATCCATTATATTAGCCTATATGATTTAACGCGTAGCCTACTCACCACTTTCAAATAACTTTTCTGGCGATTCTTGGGCAGTGCAGTTCCACCAGGACTGTATAACCGGTGCGCGCTTCCGTTACTGTGCAATAGACATACGAGACCGTGCAGAAAAAGACATTCCTTATCTTTATCATTCACTCGCTATCTGTATAGAACACAGGGGAGCGTAGCGTTGCGTTGCGGCGCGGAGCGTTGCGTTCTAGAGTCGAGTTTACAGCGGATTGGTCCGAGAGTGATCGATTAGAGATGACGTCTCGATACCCCTTCCATTCCGTTGCGCTCCGTCTTTCTGCTCTGAGCTATCCTTAGGATAGGAAGCGATTGAACGGGATCGTAATGCATAATACAGGCCTCTCGTGTTTAAAGTGTGGCACCTCGACCTCGGCCGTCCTTGGTGGAGCTAATTTTTTTTTTTCCAGCTGATCGAGATAGGTCTGACTGCAGAACCGCAGAACCATGACGTCATGACAGTGTGAGGATGACAGCGCCAGCCTGACAGTCTGAGGCCGGAAGTGGGCGGGGTAGAAGTCTGATGCCGGAAGTGGGCGGGGTAGAAGTCTGATGCCGGAAGTGTACGGAGTTTATGTTTAGACATGTGTTACTATCATACTGTCTATGGTTACTATGGGTTTAGAGACCAGTCTATGGTTACACAGTAAATTGTTGAAATATGGCGGAGCACACTGTAAAAAAAGAAAAAGAGGAGAAAGAGGTAGGTTCTTTGATGGATGCAACAAACTTAACGTTATAACGTTACGCTTAACTATACTAAACGGCTCTGTACTGAACTGTTTTTTAAACGAAGTATTTTGAAACGAAGTATTTTGTATTATAAGATAATCTTTAACAATAACACAGTATCACTTTGTTGGATTATATATTGATGGTTTGTGATTTAATTTGTTAAACTGGCGTGGCATTTTACAATATTTGTTACATTTTATGACCATGAAAATTGCATTAATTGTATTTTATTTCACCTATAGAAGCACATAACGATTCAGAGAGGGTCAGCGGTACCACATCTGAACCAATGCACAACATGTTGCACAAATTATCACTGCCCATTTTGTGATGCCAGTATCTTCAAACCAACAAGACTGGACAAATTGACCAATCATATGAAAGTCCACGTAAAAAAGGCTGTTGTTCATGGAGGTATGAACATATTGAGTTATTTTTTAATATACAGTGGCAATAGATATTATTTTACATTTATGCACTTTTATCCAAAGCGATTTGCATTACATTTTAAGGTACACATATTTAATAGTATTCCCTTTGGAATTAGTTAGATGTAGATGGTATTCTGCATGATTTAGGCATCAAATATTATTTATTAGCGAGACAGAGAATATTAATATTGTCTTCATTAACGTCTAAAGTTTGCACACTGAAACTTGAGCTAAAAAAAAACAAAGAATTATATATTTGTGTATTTGTATTTTGTTATAGTAATATTTCATGTATATAAATGCATCCCATTAAACATTTAAACCATCAGGGGTAGGTTTGAGTTACACTTTGAAGCACAGGAACTAATTGTTTCCTTTTTTTCCTGTTATATTTCAGATTTCACATTTCACAGATGTGGTTTGGGCTGCAGACAATCTCTGCATTTCCACTGTCTCTATTGTACAGCCACAATTCTGAGGAGAGATGTTTTTCTTAATCATTTAGAATTATGTAAAGAGAAGCCACTGTCCACTAATACTAGTGATACATTTACTGTCCCAGAGGTTGTGACCATACCACCTACTACTGGGACACCATCAGCCTCCAGCAATGTTTGTAACATGCCACCTACTACTGGGACATCATCAGCCTCCAGCAATGTTTGTAACATGCCACCTACTACTGGGACATCATCAGCCTCCAACACAGCATTTAATATGCCAGGCACGGTTCGCGCACGGCCTGTTATTAAACAGAAATGCCCAATCTGCAATAACATCATGAATAAAAAAAATATAAAAAAACATATTGACCGTAAACACACAAAAAATCCAATTCAGGACATTAATGCCAGATTTCACCTTGCAAGCCAATGTGTGGACAAATCAAATGGAATTTACACAGTGCGTAAAGTTGCAGTTGGTCAGAGTAGTCCTCTTCATGTCCAATTCAAAACATGGGGAGAACAACAAAAAGTCTGCTGCGAATCAACCGAATGGCACCTCAGCATAAACTCCATGTGTATTGTATGGAGTTTTAATTTATTTATTTTTCTCTTGAAAATTATTGTTTGTTAAATGTGTGCCTGTATACCTTTTTATAAGATTTATTTTATTTGGTTTGATTTTGTTTTATATAATTTATTTATTTAGTTTGAGTTTGTATTTTTATTTAATTAGAAAACAGGTAGTGTGTGATTTATTTGTATATTTCAGAGGAAAAAACTCGTTTTATTGAAATTAATATTTTTTGTGTTTTCAGCATGGTTTTCAGTCCATCATATTATTGTGAATTGTAATTTTCAATTGAATAAAATGTTCAAACTCTTAAGTTTTGTTTTCATTGTAGTATTTATTTTATGTTTTAAGGTTTATTTAACGTATCATATTGTTAATCAATCTTAAATATATATTTTCAATTAAATAGTTTAAAACAAAGGCTTTATAATAACGTTTCCTAAACGCGGAAGTAGCGTAATGCCTTGGCGCGCCCACTTCCGGCCTCAGACTGTCAGGCTGGCGCTGTCATCCTCACACTGTCATGACGTCATGGTTCTGCGGTTCTGCAGCCGGTTATTATTGGAGAGATCTTGATCTTACATCTGTACGGCCGCGATAACGCGAGCATGAGCTCAGGCGAGGCGTTTTCTCACTCCTCGTGCAGCTCTAACCGCACGCGCACGATGGTGGTGTGTGTGTCCGTGCTCGCGGCGCTGGCTCTCGGGATCGGGATACTGTGCGCGTTGGCGGCCGGGCCGCTCCATGCCCAGTGCGCTGTTGAGTGGTACGGAACCGCAGTAGTCATGCAATAAGCCAACTTGGCCTCACAGATACAGAAAATCATCTCATTTTTTAAAATTAGTCAATGCATGTCTTGCTGACCCCTGGTTTCTATAAACATTTAAGATATATATAAACATTTAAGATATTATTTCAATTCTTACATTGAATATTTTTTTCTAACTCACCTATGATATGCCTATTAAATGAGCTATTATTTGCATATTTGATTATTTGTTTAATATACTTATTTTTATTTATTTTTATTATTAACCTGTATTTATTTATTTATTTATTTTAGGAAACTTGATATTACCTGCTTTGACGTCTCCTCTCTCTTGGTCAACCAGATTAAAGAGTGGTCAACAGAAACATGTCATGGGAAGAGCCAAAGATGCCTTTATTCTGTGAGTGAATTATATAATTATATATTCTTCATGATAGGCTACTGTAAAGAAAAATACGCCAGGAAGCTGTAATGGGTAAATTGTATGCAATTGTTTTGTATAAAATAATTAATTTATCATAAAATGATATGAATCCAGGTCACATTAAATAGTGGTACCCTTACCATATTCCTATATTTACATAGTACTCCAAGGTTATTCAAAAAATACCATAGTATTAACATGAAACAAATTCAAACCATGGTAATTTTACATCCCAACAAGGTGCGCTCACATTAGTTAGCCTACATTTCAGCAATATTTTGCATGGGCAAAAAAATGTTTGAATCAAAGCACACAAGTCTCTTTCTTTTGGTCAGAGCCGCAAAATTTGCATAAACAATCTTGAGCATGAGGAAAATCTGTGCAGAAAACTTTTCCGTTCTCACGCGGAAATACAGCGGATTCTAAAACGACCGCAAAATTTGACCAAGCAACAGCACGACAGCGCTTTTATAACCTTGAAAAACCAGAGGTCTGAAATGCTTAAAACATCCTAAACATTCTGCACAGAAATCAAATGCACTGTAATTCATATTTACTCACCTAGGACTAGTGTTATTTTGTGTGTTTTGGTCGCACTAGTTTCAATGAAGGCCCTCCTTCTAACTGTGGTTATCGCCACTTACTTGTGATTTTGTTTCCTATCTTTAGCTGGTGTCTGTGAATGCAGAGGACATCACTGCTACACACACCACTCCTGTGATGAGGTTTGTGGATGACATCACCTTCAACCTCAGCAGTCCAGACCCAGACACCTGTGATGTTCAGGTGACATTATCTTTCCTCCTGAAGCAGACACACTCTATTATCATGCTGTGTTTACAGTTTTTTGGGAATGTCTTGACAATAATAATGACAACAATCTTAATGGAAACATTCAATCTCTCCTCAGGGCCGGTCTATCTCTCGTAGCTGGTATGCCATTTTAGATTCAGGAACAAACTACCTGAACATGTACAACCTCATGAGAGGTAAGTGAGAGAAACTGAGGTTACACAGCTAATGTTGTTTTTGTTAAGCCTTAATACCATTACTGACCAATTTAGCCTTTACAGTTGCTGTACACCACAGTATCAGAAAAGCATTTGCTCGTTTCTAAAGGAAGTCTTAGAAATGTACACACTGTTTTTCCCCCTTTTTTTCTTTTCCAAATAAATCTCGAGAAGTTTGTGCTGTAGATTAAACTACACTGTATGGACAAGTATTGGGACACCTGCCCATTTCCCCAGCAGGGAATGTAATGACATGACATTATAAACACATGGACATTAATATGGAGCTGGTCCCCACTTCACAGCTATAACAGATTTCACTCGTCTGGCTTTCCACAAGATTTTGAAATGTTTGTGTGACAATTTTTTGCCCAATCATCCAGTAGAGTTTGAGAGGTCAGGCACTGATGTTGGATGAGAAGGCCTGGCTCTGAATCTCTTTTCACATTCCCACAGGTGTTGAATTGGGTCAAGGTCAGGGGTCTGTGTGGGCCAGTCAGGTTCTTTCACACAACTCATCCAACCATGTCTTTATGGACCTTGCTTTGTGCACTGGAGCACAGTCATGCTGGAATAGTCCCAAACTGCTCCCACAAAGCTGGGAGCATAGCATTAAGCATTGAGCATTACTCAAAATGTCTTGGTATGCTGAAGCATTAAGATTTCCCTTCACTGGAAGTAAGGGGTCTAGCCCAACTCCTGAAAAACAACCCTGCACCATAATCCCCCCTCCACCAAACTTTATAGTCAGGCAGGTAACGTTCTCCTGGCATCTGTCAAACACAGACTCACCCATCAGACTGCCAAACACAGACTCGCCCCTCAGACTGCCAAACACAGACTCGCCCCTCAGACTGCCAAACACAGACTCGCCCGTCAGACTGCCAAACACAGACTCACCCATCAGACTGCCAAACACAGACTCGCCCGTCAGACTGCCAAACACAGACTCACCCATCAGACTGCCAAACACAGACTCGCCCGTCAGACTGCCAAACACAGACTCGCCCGTCAGACTGCCAAACACAGACTCACCCATCAGACTGCCAAACACAGACTCGCCCCTCAGACTGCCAAACACAGACTCGCCCGTCAGACTGCCAAACACAGACTCACCCATCAGACTGCCAAACACAGACTCGCCCGTCAGACTGCCAAACACAGACTCACCCATCAGACTGCCAAACACAGACTCGCCCGTCAGACTGCCAAACACAGACTCGCCCGTCAGACTGCCAAACACAGACTCACCCGTCAGACTGCCAAACACAGACTCGCCCGTCAGACTGCCAAACACAGACTCGCCCGTCAGACTGCCAAACACAGACTCGCTCATCAGACTGCCAAACACATACACCCATCAGACTGCCAAACACAGACTCGCTCATCAGACTGCCAAACACAGACTCACCCATCAGACTGCCAAACACAGACTCACCCATCAGACTGCCAAACACAGACTCACCCATCAGACTGCCAAACACAGACTCACCCATCAGACTGACAAACACAGACTCACCCATCAGACTGCCAAACACAGACTCACCCATCAGACTGCCAAACACAGACTCACCCATCAGACTGCCAAACACAGACTCGCTCATCAGACTGCCAAACACATACTCACCCATCAGACTGCCAAACACAGACTCGCTCATCAGACTGCCAAACACATACTCACCCATCAGACTGCCAAACACAGACTCACCCATCAGACTGCCAAACACAGACTCGCCCATCAGACTGCCAAACACATACTCACCCATCAGACTGCCAAACACAGACTCGCTCATCAGACTGCCAAACACAGACTCGCTCATCAGACTGCCAAACACAGACTCACCCATCAGACTGCCAAACACAGACTCGCTCATCAGACTGCCAAACACATACTCACCCATCAGACTGCCAAACACAGACTCACACATCAGACTGCCAAACACATACACCCATCAGACTGCCTAACACAGACTCACCCATCAGACTGCCAAACACATACACCCATCAGACTGCCAAACACAGACTCACCCATCAGACTGCCAAACACATACTCGCCTATCAGACTGCCAAACGTAGACTCACCCATCAGACTGCCAAACACAGACTCACCCATCAGACTGCCAAACACATACTCACCCATCAGACTGCCAAACACAGACTCGCTCATCAGACTGCCAAACACATACTCACCCATCAGACTGCCAAACACAGACTCGCTCATCAGACTGCCAAACACATACTCACCCATCAGACTGCCAAACACAGACTCACCCATCAGACTGCCAAACACAGACTCGCCCATCAGACTGCCAAACACATACTCACCCATCAGACTGCCAAACACAGACTCGCTCATCAGACTGCCAAACACAGACTCGCTCATCAGACTGCCAAACACAGACTCACCCATCAGACTGCCAAACACAGACTCGCTCATCAGACTGCCAAACACATACTCACCCATCAGACTGCCAAACACAGACTCGCTCATCAGACTGCCAAACACAGACTCGCCCGTCAGACTGCCAAACACAGACTCGCTCATCAGACTGCCAAACACAGACTCACCCATCAGACTGCCAAACGCAGACTCGCTCATCAGACTGCCAAACACAGACTCACCCATCAGACTGCCAAACACAGACTCACACATCAGACTGCCAAACATAGACTCGCCCATCAGACTGCCAAACACATACTCGCCCATCAGACTGCCAAACACAGACTCGCTCATCAGACTGCCAAACACAGACTCACCCATCAGACTGCCAAACACAGACTCGCTCATCAGACTGCCAAACACATACTCACCCATCAGACTGCCAAACACAGACTCACCCATCAGACTGCCAAACACAGACTCGCCCGTCAGACTGCCAAACACAGACTCGCTCATCAGACTGCCAAACACAGACTCACCCATCAGACTCTCAAACACAGACTCGCTCATCAGACTGCCAAACACAGACTCACCCATCAGACTGCCAAACACAGACTCACCCATCAGACTGCCAAAAACAGATTCGCCCCTCAGACTGCCAAACACAGACTCGCACGTCAGACTGCCAAACACAGACTCGCCCATCAGCCTGCCTAACACAGACTCGCTCATCAGACTGCCAAACACAGACTCGCCCCTCAGACTGCCAAACGCAGACTCACCCATCAGACTGCCAAACACAGACTGACCCATCAGACTGCCAAACACAGACTCACCCATCAGACTGCCAAACACAGACTCGCTCATCAGACTGCCAAACACAGACTCGCCCCTCAGACTGCCAAACACAGACTCGCCCGTCAGACTGCCAAACACAGACTCACCCATCAGACTGCCAAACACATACTCACCCATCAGACTGCCAAACACATACTCGCTCATCAGACTGCCAAACACAGACTCACCCATCAGACTGCCAAACACATACTCACCCATCAGACTGCCAAACACAGACTCGCCCATCAGACTGCCAAACACAGACTCGCCCATCAGACTGCCAAACACAGACTCACCCATCAGACTGCCAAACACATACTCACCCATCAGACTGCCAAACACAGACTCGCCCGTCAGACTGCCAAACACAGACTCACCCATCAGACTGCCAAACACAGACTCACACATCAGACTGCCAAACACAGACTCACACATCAGACTGCCAAACACAGACTCACACATCAGACTGCCAAACACAGACTCACACATCAGACTTCCAAACACAGACTCACACATCAGACTGCCAAACACAGACTCACACATCAGACTTCCAAACACAGACTCACACATCAGACTGCCAAACACAGACTCACACATCAGACTGCCAAACACAGACTCACACATCAGACTTCCAAACACAGACTCACACATCAGACTTCCAAACACAGACTCACACATCAGACTGCCAAACACAGACTCGCCCGTCAGACTGCCAAACACAGACTCACACATCAGACTGCCAAACACAGACTCGCCCGTCAGACTGCCAAACACAGACTCGCCCATCAGACTGCCAAACACAGACTCGCCCGTCAGACTGCCAAACACAGACTCGCCCATCAGACTGCCAAACACAGACTCGCCCATCAGACTGCCAAACACAGACTCGCCCATCAGACTGCCAAACACAGACTCACCCATCAGACTGCCAAACACAGACTCGCCCATCAGACTGCCAAACACAGACTCACCCATCAGACTGCCAAACACAGACTCACCCATCAGACTGCCAAACACAGATTCACCCATCAGACTGCCAAACACAGACTCGCCCGTCAGACTGCCAAACACAGACTCGCCCATCAGACTGCCAAACATAGACTCGCCCATCAGACTGCCAAACACAGACTCGCCCATCAGACTGCCAAACATAGACTCGCCCATCAGACTGCCAAACACAGACTCACCCATCAGACTGCCAAACACAGACTCGTCCATCAGACTGCCAAACACAGACTCACCCATCAGACTGCCAAACACAGACTCGCCCGTCAGACTGCCAAACACAGACTCGCCCGTCAGACTGCCAAACACAGACTCGCCCGTCAGACTGCCCAACACAGATTCACCAATCAGACTGCCAAACACAGACTCACCCATCAGACTGCCAAACACAGACTCACCCATCAGACTGCCAAACAAAGAAGCTTGATTCGTCACTCCACAGAACAGGTTTCCACTGCTCCAGAGTCCAGTAGCCGCATGCTTTACACATCTGATTCTTGACATTGTTTTTGGTGATGTGAGATAGAGACCTCCCGCAGGATTCTGTCCTGGTCCCGCAAAAATATATGTTACCTTCTCCTGCTCCCACCCGCAACATTCATGTTTTGTCCTGATCCCGCCCGCAAAAGTCAGCTTAAAAATATAAATAGATTTTTTTCTGTATGACCATGAAATACTTTCAAGTTAGCCTACGTGTCGCCTAGCCACAACCTACAAATCAGCATAAATGCTCCCAATAAACTATTTGTTATTAAAGAATCAACATCAACACTGTTAATTTAACATAAAAGCAAGCAGGCTACTTTACATGGTTTGGCATGACAGAATGCGTGCGAAGTGCGCTCCCCTTAATAATTCCTAAAAAGCTGACATCTCAGTTCATCACAATCTCACAAAGCTCTTTTATTGTCAACAAAGCTTACTGAACAATGAATCTTTCACAATGTCAACACTTTGTTTGTTATAATAAGAGGATTGCCAGCATGCTGAATTCAGCACTGAACAAAAACTCAGTTTTGAGCGGTGAGTGGATTCTATCTGAAATGCTTCTGATTGGCCATTGCGTTCAAGAAATCAACACATATGTCTGTGATTGGCTACATTGCATAACGCTGCAAAAACATGTTAAAAATAGAAACTCTGCCTGTAAATCCTTTTTATTTGTATTTATTTGTTCTTGTTGCTTTTGTGCAACAGATGAATAACAATTTATTTGTTTTTAGATGCTTTATTTTTTAGATATTTGCTGAAGTCCCACAAATCGTTTTATGCAAACCCGCACACACACACGAGTACCTTACGGCCCGCACTCGGCCATCAAATCTAGTCTCGTAAAACTTCTTGTTATTCCAAACTGCTATGATTTTCTTTTTCCTGTGAAATATAAAAAGAAAACATTTTGATTAGTGTACTCTCACTCTGCAATTAACAGGGACATGAAAATTTAAGCAAAAACACCATACAAGTATCACAAAAAAATTCCATATGCTATGTAGTTGTTCTGAATTCAGAATATAATGTATATTTCTTTTGTTTTTGACAAACCACTATTTATGTCGTTATTCACAGATAATTTGTTACTGTTGTGACTAGATCACTCAAGAATCAAATGTTGTTTACTGGTTAAATGAAACAATCAGACTCATGCCTTCATGAATTGGACAACAGCCACAGTAAAATAACAGAGCGGGTCTGCGCATGTTGAGGAACACAGTGAGCAAAAGTCGCCAACTTTCTGCAGAGTCAATAGCTACAGACCTCCTAACTTTGTGTGGCCTTCAGATTAGCTCAAGAACAGTGTGTAGAGCTACATGGAATGGGTTTCCATGGCCGAGCATCTGCATCCAAGCCTTACATCACCGAGAGCAATGCAAAGCGTGGGATGCAGTGGTGTAAAGCGTGGGATGGAGTGGTGTAAAGCGTGGGATGGAGTGGTGTAAAGCGTGGGATGGAGTGGTGTAAAGCGTGGGATGGAGTGGTGTAAAGCGTGGGATGGAGTGGTGTAAAGCGTGGGATGCAGTGGTGTAAAGCGTGGGATGGAGTGGTGTAAAGCGTGGGATGCAGTGGTGTAAAGCGTGGGATGCAGTGGTGTAATGCGTGGGATGCAGTGGTGTAATGCGTGGGATGCAGTGGTGTAAAGCGTGGGATGCAGTGGTGTAAAGCGTGGAATGCAGTGGTGTAAAGCGTGGGGTGCAGTGGTGTAAAGCGTGGGATGCAGTGGTGTAAAGCGTGGGATGCAGTGGTGTAATGCGTGGGATGTAGTGGTGTAAAGCGTGGGGTGCAGTGGTGTAAAGCGTGGGGTGCAGTGTGGTAAAGCGTGGGATGCAGTGGTGTAAAGCGTGGGGTGCAGTGTGGTAAAGCGTGGGATGCAGTGGTGTAAAGCGTGGGATGCAGTGGTGCAAAGCGTGGGGTGCAGTGGTGTAAAGCGTGGGGTGCAGTGGTGTAAAGCGTGGGGTGCAGTGGTGTAAAGCATGGGATGCAGTGGTGCAAAGCGTGGGATGTAGTGGTGTAAAGCGTGGGGTGCAGTGGTGTAAAGCGTGGGATGCAGTGGTGTAAAGCGTGGGATGCAGTGGTGTAAAGCGTGGGATGCAGTGGTGTAATGCGTGGGATGCAGTGGTGTAAAGCGTGGGGTGCAGTGGTGTAAAGCGTGGGGTGCAGTGGTGTAATGCGTGGGATGCAGTGGTGTAAAGCGTGGGGTGCAGTGGTGTAAAGCGTGGGGTGCAGTGGTGTAAAGCGTGGGGTGCAGTGGTGTAAAGCGTGGGGTGCAGTGGTGTAAAGCGTGGGGTGCAGTGGTGTAAAGCGTGGGGTGCAGTGGTGTAAAGCGTGGGGTGCAGTGGTGTAAAGCGTGGGGTGCAGTGGTGTAAAGCGTGGGATGCAGTGGTGTAAAGCGTGAGGTGCAGTGGTGTAAAGCGTGGGATGCAGTGGTGTAAAGCGTGGGATGCAGTGGTGTAAAGCGTGGGGTGCAGTGGTGTAAAGCGTGGGGTGCAGTGGTGTAAAGCGTGGGGTGCAGTGGTGTAAAGCGTGGGATGCAGTGGTGTAAAGCGTGGGATGCAGTGGTGTAAAGCGTGGGATGCAGTGGTGTAAAGCGTGGAATGCAGTGGTGTAAAGCGTGGGATGCAGTGGTGTAAAGCGTGGGGTGCAGTGGTGTAAAGCGTGGGATGCAGTGGTGTAAAGCGTGGGATGCAGTGGTGTAAAGCGTGGAATGCAGTGGTGTAAAGCGTGGGGTGCAGTGGTGTAAAGCGTGGGATGCAGTGGTGTAAAGCGTGGGGTGCAGTGGTGTAAAGCGTGTGGTGCAGTGTGGTAAAGCGTGGGATGCAGTGGTGTAAAGCGTGGGGTGCAGTGGTGTAAAGCGTGGGGTGCAGTGGTGTAAAGCGTGGGATGCAGTGGTGTAAAGCGTGGGGTGCAGAGTGGTGTAAAGCGTGGGATGCAGTGGTGTAAAGCGTGGGGTGCAGTGGTTTAAAGCGCGGGATGCAGTGGTATAAAGCGTGGGGTGCAGTGGTGTAAAGCGTGGGATGCAGTGGTGTAAAGCGTGGGATGCAGTGATGTAAAGCGTGGGGTGCAGTGGTGTAAAGCGTGGGATGCAGTGGTGTAAAGCGTGGGGTGCAGTGGTGTAAAGCGTGGGATGCAGTGGTGTAAAGCGTGGGATGCAGTGGTGTAAAGCGTGGGGTGCAGTGGTTTAAAGCGTGGGATGCAGTGGTGTAAAGCGTGGGGTGCAGTGGTGTAAAGCGTGGGGTGCAGTGGTGTAAAGCGTGGGGTGCAGTGGTGTAAAGCGTGGGGTGCAGTGGTGTAAAGCGTGGGGTGCAGTGGTGTAAAGCATGGGATGCAGTGGTGTAAAGCGTGGGGTGCAGTGGTGTAAAGCGTGGGGTGCAGTGGTTTAAAGCGTGGGATGCAGTGGTGTAAAGCGTGGGGTGCAGTGGTGTAAAGCGTGGGGTGCAGTGGTGTAAAGCGTGGGGTGCAGTGGTTTAAAGCGTGGGATGCAGTGGTGTAAAGCGTGGGGTGCAGTGGTGTAAAGCGTGGGGTGCAGTGGTGTAAAGCGTGGGATGCAGTGGTGTAAAGCGTGGGATGCAGTGGTGTAAAGCGTGGGATGCAGTGGTGTAAAGCGTGGGGTGCAGTGGTGTAAAGCGTGGGGTGCAGTGGTGTAAAGCGTGGGGTGCAGTGGTGTAAAGCGTGGGGTGCAGTGGTTTAAAGCGTGGGATGCAGTGGTGTAAAGCGTGGGATGCAGTGGTGTAAAGCGTGGGATGCAGTGGTGTAAAGCGTGTGGTGCAGTGTGGTAAAGCGTGGGATGCAGTGGTGTAAAGCGTGGGGTGCAGTGGTGTAAAGCGTGGGGTGCAGTGGTGTAAAGCGTGGGGTGCAGTGGTTTAAAGCGTGGGATGCAGTGGTATAAAGCGTGGGATGCAGTGGTGTAAAGCGTGGGATGCAGTGGTGTAAAGGGTGGGGTGCAGTGGTGTAAAGCGTGGGATGCAGTGGTGTAAAGCGTGGGGTGCAGTGGTGCAAAGCGTGGGGTGCAGTGGTGTAAAGCGTGGGGTGCAGTGGTGTAAAGCGTGGGATGCAGTGGTGTAAAGCGTGGGGTGCAGTGGTGTAAAGCGTGGGATGCAGTGGTGTAAAGCGTGGGGTGCAGTGGTGTAAAGCGTGGGATGCAGTGGTGTAAAGCGTGGGATGCAGTGGTGTAAAGCGTGGGATGCAGTGGTGTAAAGCGTGGGGTGCAGTGGTTTAAAGCGTGGGATGCAGTGGTGGAAAGTGTGGGGTGCAGTGGGGTGCAGTGGTGTAAAGCGTGGGGTGCAGTGGTGTAAAGCGTGGGGTGCAGTGGTGTAAAGCGTGGGGTGCAGTGGTGTAAAGCGTGGGATGCAGTGGTGTAAAGCGTGGGGTGCAGTGGTTTAAAGCGTGGGATGCAGTGGTATAAAGCATGGGATGCAGTGGTGTAAAGCGTGGGATGCAGTGGTGTAAAGGGTGGGGTGCAGTGGTGTAAAGCGTGTGGTGCAGTGTGGTAAAGCGTGGGATGCAGTGGTGTAAAGCGTGGGGTGCAGTGGTGTAAAGCGTGGGGTGCAGTGGTGTAAAGCGTGGGATGCAGTGGTGTAAAGCGTGGGGTGCAGTGGTGTAAAGCGTGGGGTGCAGTGGTTTAAAGCAAGGGATGCAGTGGTATAAAGCGTGGGGTGCAGTGGTGTAAAGCGTGGGGTGCAGTGGTGTAAAGCGTGGGATGCATGGTGTAAAGCGTGGGATGCAGTGGTGTAAAGCGTGGGGTGCAGTGGTGTAAAGCGTGGGATGCAGTGGTGTAAAGCGTGGGATGCATGGTGTAAAGCGTGGGGTGCAGTGGTGTAAAGCGTGGGATGCATGGTGTAAAGCGTGGGATGCAGTGGTGTAAAGCGTGGGATGCAGTGGTGTAAAGCGTGGGGTGCAGTGGTGTAAAGCGTGGGATGCATGGTGTAAAGCGTGGGATGCATGGTGTAAAGCGTGGGATGCATGGTGTAAAGCGTGGGGTGCAGTGGTGTAAAGCGTGGGATGCAGTGGTGTAAAGCGTGGGGTGCAGTGGTGTAAAGCGTGGGGTGCAGTGGTGTAAAGCGTGGGGTGCAGTGGTGTAAAGCGTGGGGTGCAGTGGTGTAAAGCGTGGGGTGCAGTGGTGTAAAGCGTGGGATGCATGGTGTAAAGCGTGGGATGCATGGTGTAAAGCGTGGGATGCATGGTGTAAAGCGTGGGATGCATGGTGTAAAGCGTGGGATGCATGGTGTAAAGCGTGGGGTGCAGTGGTGTAAAGCGTGGGATGCAGTGGTGTAAAGCGTGGGGTGCAGTGGTGTAAAGTAGGGCTGAACGATATTCACAGTCTCTGTCTCGCGGGCGCGCTCGCTCTAGATTCCGGAGATTTTAACTAATTTGCGGGCATCAGTGAGCCGCTATCAATATGCGGGAGACTCCCGGAACTTCCGGGAGACTTGGGATGTCTGTATTTTTTATACTGAAATAATATCGGCATTATAATTATTGATTTTTCATAAGGCAATTTTTTTAGTGCCCCCTCAGCTCTTGACGCGTGTGGTGGGAGCGGCGGCGCTGACAGGCGGTATGGTGTAAAGCTGCTGTTTAAATGTGTTCGGCTTTTCTGTTTACAGAAACATGTTCTCTAATCTGTTTAGAAGATTTAATACAATACAAAATATATTAAAGTTTTATTTCATATTATTATGATGATGACCAACACCAACACTGTTTTACTCTGGCACTTTGGCTAAGAAAAGTTGACTTAAAAGATTGTGAACCAAAATGCTTATAAGTTGTTTTATAAAAAATATATTTATTTTAAGTTATATTGTTGTAAACCAATCAGGGGGGTTGACATAAAGCAGCTGTTTTATTTAAAAATGTGTTCTGCTTTTGTGTTTACAGAAATGTTCTAATTTTGGAATAAAATATTAAGTGACCTTTTTGTCACTTGTAATGAAGCTTGCTTATTAGTGAAATTATTAATATCATGGAATGGTCATTATTGACTTTAGCCTGGAGTTATGGCTCTCAATATCGCAATATATATCGTTGGGGAAAAAAATAGCGCAATGTAATTTTTTTTCCAATATCGTGCAGCCCTAGTGTAAAGCGTGGGATGAAATAAGACAATCAGCTATAAAACTGAAAATACAGCATGAATACGCACGAGCGCGAAGGTGCGCGCGGCAAAAATGTCGTCATTGCGGTCGTGCGCGTTGGGTGCGCAAGGCCCCATTTCGCGTGGTGGTGTGCAGTGCACGGCTTTTTTGTAACAGCGCGCACGGCTCCGCATCCGAAGGTGCGCGACTTCAAGCCAAATCTGGCCGAGCATGTACATCTCACCGCACCGGCATCCAGTTCTTGCGTCTAAATTAGTTGCTTATATTAACTAAATGAGCCTACAATAGCAGACATAAGTCCTTTACATAAAAATAAATGGCCATGTTTTATAAAAAGGTTCACAAAACTAAATAAAAATGATGTAAGTTAACGTTCATTTAGTTGTAGGTTAAGTTCTCATATCCATTTTTTCTTTCTAATGTCACAAGGAATAATCTGGTGTACTAAAGTGTAGCCTACTAAAATAAACATTCACGAGTGTACCTTACTTCTTCTCACCGCTGATTCCTGATGGTTTAGAGGACAATTACACTGAGTCGCACCAACCCGATCTCACGGCAATTCGTACGAATTTTACGAGGTGGCTAATTCGTACCAATTCATACGACCTCACTCGTACGAATTTGTAAGTTTTTTGTTAAATCGTACATATTTTACGATTCGCCAAAATCGTATGAATTCATACGAATGACCTACCGCTGACCCCGCCCCTAAACCCTAAACGTGGGTTTAGACAAATCGTACAAATTCGTACGAGTGAGGTCGTACAAATTCATACGAATTAGCCACCTTTTAATCACTCGTACAAATTCGTACGAATTGGTCGTGAGATAGCGTTGGTCTCACCCTGTCGTTTCAAAGAATAGTACACCGGCGAGCGCGAAGTATAAATGCCTCGTCCATTTAGGGAGGCGCGCGCGCAGTCAGCGGAGGCTCGCAAACCTAACAGGCAGGGCTACAGAACCCGTGTTTCTAACAGTAGTTTCGCATTACATTAATTTATTTGCTCACGAGTTATATTTATTTTTATACCGTGTATTCTCCGTGTAAATTCATGCACCGAACCGTGACGCCCGTACCGATTTGGTTCAATACGAAAATACCGTTCCACCCCTAATATATATATATATAATGTATATATGATATGTATATACTGAACAAAATTATAAACGCAACACTTTTGTTTTTGCCCCCATTTTTCATGAGCTGAACTCAAAGATCTAAGACTTTTTCTATGTACACAAAAGGCCTATTTCTCTCAAAACTGCACATTTTAGAGCGGCCTTTTATTGTGGCCAGCCTAAGGCACACCTGTGCAATAATCATGCTGTCTAATCAGCATCCTGATATGCCACACCTGTGAGGTGGATGGATTATCTCGGCAAGTGCTCACTAACACAGATTTAGACAGATTTATGAACAATATTTAAGAGAAATAGGCCTTTTGTGTACATAGAAAAAGTCTTAGATCTTTGAGTTCAGCTCATGAAAAATGGGGGCAAAAACAAAAGTGTTGCGTTTATAATTTTGTTCAGTGCATATATATATATATATATGTATGTAGAATATTTATAAAACATTTTTTGACCTATTCCCAATTAGTTAAATGTTAGAATATGTCTCTCACCCCCCCCCCCCTCTCTCTCTCTCTCTGTGTGTGTGTGTGTGTGTGTGTGTGTGTGTGTGTGTGTGTGTGTGTGTGTGTGTGTGTGTGTGTGTGTGTGTGTGTGTGTGTGTGTGTTGCAGGCAGTGGTCTCTCCTCTTCTCCTACCTTTACTGAATCCACCAGCGACAGACTGTGTACCCAGTTCAGCTCCACTCGACAGACTCTTCCCCCATAAACAGCCTGCACACATCTGGATCACCACATACAATAACAAGATTCTAGTAGTAGTACACCTAATGTATTTTAATTACTACATGTAAAATGTGAACGTTTACCACTGAATGACAAATACTGAATTGACAATGACATCAGTATCTATTGATTTTCCCATGTTCAGAATATGAAACTGATTATTTATTTGACCCATATGCTCATTATATAAGTCACTTTACCACTACACAGCTACATAGGGAATAATCAGTTTACTTTCTGATGCCTAATATGCTAATATGCATCTATTGTATCTTAAACCACAACTGTCATTAATCCCCATCCAACTATATTTCTCTCAGGCAGGGTCCTATTTTGGTTCAAACTGTATGTCACAGAGATATTAGTGACTTATTCATTGTGCGTGCGTGTGTGTGTCAGAAACAACAAAAACAAACTTTACATTTGAAATCCAAATACAGACCCATTACACCAGCACCATCTGTAGTTGCATCAAATACATCTACAATTTACTAAAGTTTAAGGACATAGTTCAACCAATACATCATTCATTTATCCACAGGTCAGTTATATTGTATTTTTGCACTCTTACATTCAGTCTTCGCTGAAATATGGTTTCGAGGCATCTTTTACATCTATTACATTTCACTGCTAATTACAAATACTTTCAGGTACACTTGCTTACACAACTTGATTACCAATATTCATGCTTTATGGAGTAGTTGAAACATTTCTGATTTATACAAATTATTATACGTTGTAATTACTATTAAAATAATGTAAGTTAACTTTCATCATTAGTCACTGGGACACACATTATGTTATTTTCTGAGAATGAGCCCAAATGGAAATGTATTGCAAATATGCATGCTACTTCATTTCAGGTTTTGCCTGTAAAATTTGTATAATTTGAGATGTACATCTACAAGTCATGGGTCAAAACATTTGAGTAACTAAACAATTGTATTAGGTTTAGTGACAACATGTTACAATGTTTACATGGTACAATTTCTGGTAAGCTAAAATATTTTGATTATTGCTTGACACAAATTTCACGGTTTCTTGTGATTTGATTCAATATTAAATCATTAAATATTAGGTACACAAGATAGGTGTTA
The DNA here is from genome assembly GCF_949152265.1 of Phoxinus phoxinus. Taxonomy (NCBI): domain Eukaryota; kingdom Metazoa; phylum Chordata; class Actinopteri; order Cypriniformes; family Leuciscidae; genus Phoxinus; species Phoxinus phoxinus. Next base: position 5,049,527 of record NC_136882.1, on the reverse strand, counting down.
ATTTTACTCAAGAAAATAAAATCTCACCTAATGCTGTAAACATACAGAGAGCCCTACCAGCTGGTAGTATTATTTAAGGTAAAAAATAACTCAAATTAAATATAATGCATTTTTTATTATAATAACAACTTTATATAATGATATATGTAAAAATATAATAAATATGTAGGGGAGAGCGTTAGGTTGCGCCCCTATTAGAACTATGCCATTATATTCTATACTTTTATGAATTCTATTGAGAAAACATGAGTAAAATGTAAATAAAGACTGAGAGTCAATGTTTTTTATTATTATGTTTTGAATTAATAGCTGTGTTTCCTTTCGAGGTTAGAAACGACTCTTTGGGTACGCTCCCTAAGCGTACGTCTCTGAAGTATGAATGAAACTATTCCAATCCTGATTGGTATTGCGTCATGACGTAACATGTTATGGCGTACCCGGAAGTATAAAATGATGGCGGCACGATATTCCACCCTCGCCTGGAGCTGTGGAAGCTGTGGGTCTGTCCCCTGAGGGGGTTCAGTACCTAGATGCTGGCCTTTCAGCCGGAGTAGTCGAGACCATCCTTAGTTCCAGAGCTCCTTCCACTAGGAGATTGTATGGCCTAAAGTGGAATGTGTTTCCCACTTGGTGTAGAGAACATGAGTTAGACCCAGTTAACTGCCCAGTGGCTTCAGTTCTGGAGTTTCTTCAAGATCGCTTCTCTGCTGGTCTCACCCCTTCCACACTTAAGGTGTACGTGGCTGCTATTGCGGCTTTCCATGCACCACTAAGTGATAGGCCTCTGGGGAGGCACCAGCTGATCATGAGTTTTCTCTGTGGTACATGGAGGATGAGACCGACGACCAGTTCCTACCTGGGACCTGGCGGTGGTTCTTGAAGGGCTATCCCTGGCCCCCTTCAAACCACTTCAGTCGGCATCAGCTAAGGACCTGACACTTAAGATGGCTTTTCTCCTAGCCATTACCTCGCTTAAGAGGGTGGGAGATCTCCAGGCCCTGGCAATATCGCCAGCTTGCTTGGAGTTTGCCCCAGGAGGAGTTAAGGCCACCCTGCATCCGAGACCTGGCTATGTGCCTAAGGTGCCTTCCAATATGGCACGGTCTACGGTCCTGCAGGCATTTCATCCTCCACCACATGTGGCGGCAGAAGAAGAGAGGCTCCATGTGCTCTGTCCTGTCAGAGAGACACTTCGTCGCCTTGCCACGCCCTTTCATACCTTGGAGCGGCTTGCTTCATCGCAAGGCTCAATCTCAAAATATGATGTGTGTGTGCCGGCGTAATTTTATACATCCGGGTATGCATCACATGTTACGTCATGACGCAACACCAATCAGGGGTGCGTTTCCCGAAAGCATCGAAAGCCAACTATGATCGCAAGTTCCGTCGTTATCAGCATAGTTCAACGATTTGGTGTTTCCCGAAACCATCGTTCCAACGAACGTTCGCAAACAGCATCGCAGACTTGTGTGGTTGGAGCGACAGCTCTCGAGCTGTGGTTAGAAGCATAGTTTCTAGTTTACATGAGATGTAGACTGAATAAATCCTTATCTTTAGCAAAATAAGCAAGCTGACATTCAGTACAACCCGTGTTATTTATTTAGAATACATACAAATGTAATTTACGTCTTCTAGTTTGTCAAGAGATTTAAAGCACCGTTTTTGAAGACTGCGCATGTGCGAACGTGCTCAACTATGTAAGAACGAGCCAAATATTGAGTCTGGTAATAAAGCAAAGTAACTGAGAAAAATGTGAAATGGTCTTCAGATGCCATGTCTGTAACTTATATGACGAAATCTAGCGTTAATTCGATCTCAAACAAATTAATTTAAAAAAGTTATTAGTCCACCACGTGCGAGACATCATAAACCAACGTGGTTAAACGATACTTTGCGACATATGGTTTCGGGAAACAGTCGTGACTAGCTAGTTGATTTATCCAACGATGCATCGTACTATGGTAGTTAAGCAGTGAGCTATATAGTTGTACGGGAAACGCACCCCAGGATTGGAATAGTTTCATTCATACTTCAGAGACGTATGCTTAGGGAGCGTCCCCAAAGAGTTGTTTCTAACAATGCAGTGTCTCGTTCCCTTCTCAGGGAACAAGGGTTACAGACGTAACCCGAGACGTTTTCTGGTGGGTTTGTTGTCAAACTCAGAAATGTGTTTATTTTTAATTATTAAAAAATGCCATTATTTTATATGAAAAAGTTAATAATTGTTTTTTATTGAGAAAATATTTTAGTTTGACTTGTATATTTTTTTGATTAGATCAGATAGCATTTTTAGCTATCTCATGGTCATGTTACAAAGTGCCCCTCACATGTTACAATGTACCCCACCTATGGGGCATGTTGTCACATTTCTCTTCCATTCTTTCGGGGTATATAAAGAAAAAAGTATGCACTGTATTAATAAAGCAAAACCACATAATTGTACTCGACATGTGGAAAATGAATGTGGGGGAAATTAAATACTCTAAAGCCTAAGTAGATTTACACAAACTGAGAAAAGTCAAAAAGCGTTACGTTGTGCCCCGCTCTCCCCTAATATAGTACACATATTTAGCAAAATACTCTCTAAAGCTCTTTTTTCTAGCCAACTAACGTGCTATAAATTATGGTCATTAAATGGCTTTGCTAGAGGTAGCTAAATGTTATGTGACTTAATTGTTCTCTAGCTGTTTTATTTCCGCGGTTGAAAAACACTGATTGATCGATATTATGTATGAGGAATATACATTTCGGTAAGTTGTACTGTATCTTTCAACATTGTTCATTCTTGTTTATTTACTATTAGCTACTAGGCTAGAGATGATCGGTTCCCGTAGGTAAATTTGGTTTCGGTGAACAAGTTCAGGCTGTTTCTCATACATATCATAGACAATACAATAGACAACACTATAAAAACAACACTAACCACTAAAACATTATAACAGACCTATTACTTCATCTTATTACTATTCATACAATGAATCACTACAGGGACAAAGCTGTTCTTATACCATTTTGTTGTACACTGCGGGACTCTAGTCTAAACCATCCATTAGACGGAAGGAGCAGGAACTCATAATACAGGGGATGATGCCAGTCTCTTAAAACTGAAACAGTCATTCGCTGTTCCCGCTGGTATACAGTCAGTGAAGCAGGGTTCAGTAGCGGCTCCCCAGTCAATACTGGACCATTTCTCAGTCTGGAGAATAGATTTGGCTCTAGATCTCGACACAATTTGTCTCTTTAAAGAGAAATCCCAGTTCCAGGACACCAAAGAAAAGGACAAAGTTGATTTAATAAAAGCACAAAAAACAGAATCAACATTGCTTTGTCAATTTAGAAATTTCCTTAATAAGAACAAACGTCGATGCCCCTTTTTACAAACAGCATCACAGTTGGCTTCAAAACTAAACTTTGAATCAATGATTGTCCACACAAACACACACACACACACACACACATTTTTTAAAAGGAATAAATGTAAAAGTATGTGTAAATGTTGTAGTTCTCTTCAAATAATTAGGCAGGTAATTGATCCTTGTTGAGAAGTCACCGTCTGTGGATTTACCAGTGCATGTTTGCATTAAACGTTTGCATTGTGTTCCATTATTTTCACATGTAAATGCTTATCTGCTTGTTTAGATGGTTTTCATGATTTGTTTTCCTAGTTTTAATTTGCATTAGGTGTATAATTCTGAGAACCTGAGAAATATTAGTTATTTTAGGATGCTTTACAAAATATGATGTGATTTTTATTTTTTTTCAGTTGAGTTTGCAGTTTATTTGGTCTAATCTAGTGATGAATAAATATTTCTGTGAATTTTGTTGTTTGTAGTTGTGTGTTAAAGTTTAGTAACTAATGTTTCACATTTAGACATCGAATGGTTTTATTAAATGCTACTTTAAAACTACAAAAATCACTTATGTAACTTAAGTAAATTGGTCAAACACAATAAAATTAAATGTAACACCATGAAATAATTGTTTAACATATTTTAAGTAAATTAAAATAATTTAATTTAATTTGTTTCATTTGATCACATGTATTTGTTTCATGCCAGTTTTACCTGCCCACAGTTTCTTTCTTAGAAATATTATGAGGTTTATTTGATTGGTTGAATGCAGTTGATTTGTTTGTTCTGACTGTAAAGGTGTGCTGTGATTGGTCACACCCTCACACTCTTTTGTCATTGGCTGTATGTCAGTTTAAGTAAGAGAGAGTCAGTGTCATGCACAATTCTGGCCTCTACCTCAACTAATCATTGACAAATCACCAAACCTCTTCACTGGATGAAGATGAAGACGACACTCACTGTGCTGCTAATCCTGGAGCTCTACGGACTCTCCTCCGGCCTCATTAAAGGGTTAGTTCACCCAAAAATGAAAATAATGTCATTAATGACTCACCCTCATGTTGTTCTAAGCCCGTAAGACCTCCGTTCATCTTCGGAACACAGTTTAAGATATTTTAGATTTAGTCCGAGAGCTTTCTGTCCCTCCATTGAAAATGTATACTGTCCATGTCCATAAAGGTAATAAAGACATCATCAAAGTAGTCCATGTGACATCAGTGGGTTAGTTAGAAGTTTTTGAAGCATCGAAAATACTTTTTGGTCCAAAAATAACACAAAATTACACTAAAGGCACCGGGTGGTGGTGCCACCGGCTTGGGCCCTCCATCGCTGCTTGCAGCTTTAATTATATATATATATATATATATATATATATACATATAAAAATATATATATATATAAAAAAATATATATATATTGTCACGTTTATCATGGACTTTCTGTTTGTTTATGTTACTGTGTTTGAGTGTTACCCTTCAGCCTGTACCAGCTTTTTGTAAGTTTATTCTAGTAAAAGTTTGTTTTGGAGTATTGTACCCGTCTGCCTGTCTTCATCCGCACCATACCCGTGACAGATTGACCGACCATAAAGTAATGGAGGAGGACGCTATGGAGGCATTTCTGTTCAATCAGAATGGGAGTTCATTGGATGAGTTTGTGGAAGTTTACCTGCATCTTCATCAGGATGTTTACTGGGAGGAGGAGTTTTTGAAGCAACGGTTCTGGAGAGGACTTGATGATCCACTAGCCCAGATATTGCTGCTCAGGGACTTAGATAGACCTTTTATTGAGTTTATGGACAGAGCTCTTTGGGTTTGTGGTTCCTCCCTCACGGTAACACCAGCCGATCCAGAGCCTTCGCCGCTGGTCCCGTCCAGCCCAGAGCTTCCTGCACCGCTGGTCCCGTCCAGCCCAGAGCTTCCTGCACCGCTGGTCCCGTCCAGCCCAGAGCTTCCTGCACCGCTGGTCCCGTCCAGCCCAGAGCTTCCTGCACCGCTGGTCCCGTCCAGCCCAGAGCTTTCTGCACCGCTGGTCCCGTCCAGCCCAGAGCTTCCTGCACCGCTGGTCCCGTCCAGCCCAGAGCTTCCTGCACCGCTGGTCCCGTCCAGCCCAGAGCTTCTTGCACCGCTGGTCCCGTCCAGCCCAGAGCTTCCTGCACCGCTGGTCCCGTCCAGCCCAGAGCTTCCTGCACCGCTGGTCCCGTCCAGCCCAGAGCTTCCTGCACCGCTGGTCCCGTCCAGCCCAGAGCTTCCTGCACCGCTGGTCCCGTCCAGCCCAGAGCTTCCTGCACCGCTGGTCCCGTCCAGCCCAGAGCCTTCGCCGCTGGTCCCGTCCAGCCCAGAGCCTTCGCCGCTGGTCCCGTCCAGCCCAGAGCCTTCGCCGCTGGTCCCGTCCAGCCCAGGACCGCCTTCGCCGCTGGCCCCGGTCAGCTCAGAGCCCTCTTCGCCGCTGGTCCAGTCCAGTGCTGACCTCCCCAAGAAAATTTTGGGGGGGGGCAATAAGTCCTCTGAGGGGATCGTGGAGGCCCTTCCGACACGGTTCCCATGGCCACCCGAAGGGTCCTCACCGCCATGGCCGCCCGAAGGGTCCTCACCGCCATGGCCGCCCGAAGGGTCCTCGCCGCCATGGCCGACCGAAGGGTCCTCGCCGCCATGGCCGCCCGAAGGGTCCTCGCCGCCATGGCCGCCCGAAGGGTCCTCGCCGCCATGGCCGCCCGAAGGGTCCACGCCGCCATGGCCGCCCGAAGGGTCCGCGCCGCCATGGCCGCCCGAAGGGTCCGCGCCGCCATGGCCGCCCGAAGGGTCCACGCCGCCATGGCCGCCCGAAGGGTCCGCGCCGCCATGGCCGCCCGAAGGGTCCACGCCGCCATGGCCGCCCGAAGGGTCCACGCCGCCATGGCCGCCCGAAGGGTCCACGCCGCCATGGTCGCCCGAAGGGTCCACACCGCCATGGCCGCCCGAAGGGTCCTGGCCGCCTGCACGTCCTGCTCCGCCCTGGCCGCCTGCACGTCCTGCTCCGCCCTGGCCGCCTGCACGTCCTGCTCCGCCCTGGCCGCCTGCACGTCCTGCTCCGCCCTGGCCGCCTGCACGTCCTGCTCCGCCCTGGCCGCCTGCACGTCCTGCTCCGCCCTGGCCGCCTGCACGTCCTGCTCCGCCCTGGCCGCCTGCACGTCCTGCTCCGCCCTGGCCGCCTGCACGTCCTGCTCCGCCCTGGCCGCCTGCACGTCCTGCTCCGCCCTGGCCGCCAGAAAGGCCTGCTCCGCCCTGGAGGCTTCCTGCTCCAGATCGGCCACCCCTTCATCAGCCTCCAGGGCGCCCACCCCCCCACCCCTTTGTTGTTCTACGGCGCGAGGTCGCGCCTTGTTGAAGGGGGGCGTTATGTCACGTTTATCATGGACTTTCTGTTTGTTTATGTTACTGTGTTTGAGTGTTACCCTTCAGCCTGTACCAGCTTTTTGTAAGTTTATTCTAGTAAAAGTTTGTTTTGGAGTATTGTACCCGTCTGCCTGTCTTCATCCGCACCATACCCGTGACATATATATTATGTAAATTCTTTTTTCCCCCTATTTTTAACATATATATTATTATATATATAATAATAATATATATATTATTAACATTTTTGGATGCTAAACTATTCTTTTTATAGGCTTTGTACTTTGTACACTTTGTACACTCACGTTCCAATATAGAAAAATTATCCTCTTCAAATGCGCAAAAATGTGCTTGGAAACATCACAGTGGAGCGGTGCTTACTATGAACGGCACAAACTGTACAAATGACTATTTAAACAGAGCAGTGTAATTTTTATATGTAAGGTTGACTATTTTATTATTATATTTTATTAAGGCTATAATGAACATTCTGCGATGTCAAGATTGCAATGCTGGAATGCTGTGTGTGTGTGTGTGTGTGTGTGTGTGTGTGTGTGTGTGTGTGTGTGTGTGTGTGTGTGTGTGTGTGTGTGTGTGTGTGTGTGTGTGTGTGTGTGTGTGTGTGTGTGTGAGGCTCGATCGAACAATGGAGACATAAAAACATACTCCGTCATTTTGTTCATACAGAACATCATTCAAAATGCAAAGTGTTTCCTTATATTTGTGTACACTCGCAATGAAACACAACATTGTGATTTTGTTAAACTATAAACTCTTGTCAAACTGTAACCTATAACTGTCACCCAACCAAAATCACACACACGCACACACACACACACACACACACACACACACACACACACACACACACACACACACACACACACACATCCCCCCTCCCCTCCCCTCCCCACACAGACAGACACACACACACACAGAATGGCAGAGAGACAGAGAGAGAGAAAATACACATTCAAACCACAATATCTGACTTCCTGTTGGTCGGCGCTAATGACTGTAAATTAGAAAGTTGTCCGGATCGAAGAGAAGAATATACGTACCGAGTTTGGTTACTGTAGGTAAAACTATAACTAAGTTATAACACACTTTATGCATCCTTTTTTAATCATAAATTTGTTTCCTCGCCACGGCCAAACCGTTCGAGATATCAAAAATCCCCTGGCAATTTATCATCTTCCATGTCTTGACTTCATGCTGACCGAGTTTCGTGGTCATCGAATGAATTCTCTAGGAGAAGTGTTTCAAATGCGAGAGCAAGCGTTCTCCAATCAACCAGTAATAGCCGACTTCCTGTTGGGCTGGCGTAAAACTTGACCCAGGGACAGTTGTTCGGCCCGATTAAATCTATATGTGTACCGAGTTTCATATTAATTCATGCAAGCGTGTTTGATATACGGACAAGTGTTCGAATCCCATTCCAGGGGGCGCTGTCGAGCCCCCCTGCCACGCCCGGGTACCAGCTTCAGCCTGGCCCTGATGGCCGCGGGTTCTGACCTGTGTGCAAAATTTCAAGAGTTTTCGAGCACGTTAAGGCCCTCAAAAGTGCCAGAGATTTTGCACACAGCAGAGAAATGGTTAAACTAAACTAGCCCCCCTCCTCACACACACTCACACACACACAGAGGGGCAGAGGGAAAATGCTCCAAACAGTACACATTCAAACCAAAATATCTGACTTCCTGTTGGTCGGAGCTAATGACTGTAAATTAGAAAGTTGTCCGGATCGAAGAGAAGAATATACGTACCGAGTTTGGTTACTGTAGGTAAAACTAATACCCCATTTTTGACTAAAGGTGGCGCTACTGAGCCCCTTACCACGCCCGTTTCTGAAACTTCGCACAAGTGTACTAGGCAATAAATGTAAAGTGTCTGTAGAGTTTCATGCAATTTGAAGCATGTTAAGAGCCTCAAATGCATCCAAAAAGAATATAAAAGTTTAAAGCGTTGCCATGGCGACAGTATTAAAGATATCAATAATCCTTTCACAGGTCTACATCTGCCGTGTGTTTACATTATACAGATGAAGTTTGAAGCAAATCGGGTAAAAATAAGAGGGTGATTTCAAAGCATTTTGAAAGTGACACACTTCCTGCTGCCAGTTGGTGGCGCTATAACTTTGACTCACAATAGTCACATCCATGTGATCGGCTTCTTACAGCGAACACACTGCTGACGTTTCATCAAGATCAGTTAATGTATGCAGAAGTTATAACACACTTCCTGTTTCCAATATTCGCCATAAATTCGTTTCCTCGCCACGGCCAAACCGTTCGAGATATCAAAAATCCCCTTGCAACTTTTCATCCTCAATGTCTTGACTTCATGCACACGAGTTTCGTGGTGATTGGTTGAATCGTCTAGGAGGAGTATTTTAAATTCCATTGCATGTGTTTTTTAAACTACCCCAAATAGCCGACTTCCTGTTGGGCTGGGGTAAAAAGTCAGAGCATGAAGGACATATGAACCGATGAGATCTATAAGTGTACCGAGTTTCATATTATTTCATGCAAGCGTGTTTGATTTATGGACCAAGTTTTCGGACCCCGTTCCAGGGGGCGCTGTCGAGCCCCCCCTGCCACGCCCGGGTACCAGCTTCAGTCCGGCTCTAATGGCCGCGGGTTCTGACCCGTGTGCAAAGTTTCAAGAGTTTTTGAGCACGTTAAGGCCCCCAAAAGTGGCAAAAACCTTGAAAAAAATGTATTATAAAGAAGAAGAAGAAGAAGAAGAATAACAAAAAACCCTTAGAAGAACAATAGGGCTCTGCGCCCTTTCAGGGCTTGGGCCCTAATAAGACTTTATTCAGCATTGCATTCTCTCCCGGGTCTGTTGTGAATCTGCGTTCAGGACTCTGCAGTTATGCTGATGGCGTAAGACGCTGATGACGTGTTATCTGGTGCGCCCGAGCTTCGTTTACAGTCTGAGGGAGACGCACGCTATATTCAAGCTATTCTACATTGTTTGGGTGGATATCATTTTTTTAATGGTGCGTAAATGTGCATGTCGCGGATGAGACACTTTTACATCATGTGTTTCCCTCAGTCTATAAATGAAGCTCGGGCGCACCAGATAACACGTCATCAGCGTCTTACGCCATCAGCGTAACTGTGAACGATTGACAACAGACCCGGGAGAGAATACAATGCTGAATAAAGTCTTATTTTGTGTTATTTTTGGACCAAAAAGTATTTTCGATGCTTCAAAAACTTCTAACTAACCCACTGATGTCACATGGACTACTGTGATGATGTTTTTATTACCTTTATGGACATGGACAGTAGGGGAGAGTGGGGTGATTTGTGCCAGGGGGGAAGTAGATCCACCCCTTGTTTTAGGAAAACCATAGGAGAAATTGGTCATTTGACCACATAATTTTGAAATGCAATCAATTTTACTCATCCTCCAAAGAAGAGAGACACATGGCATGAGTATAAACACATTTTAGCTCAAAAAACAGTTTTTTTCCTTTCAAAGTAAAATTTCTATGATTAAGGTTTTTTGATTGTAGTGTCTGCACAAGTATAGACACGTTTGAAAACATTTCACATATGTTTTAGTGCTTTAGCATGCTATACAATGAGTATATACAGTTAGCATAAAGTTAGCTCTTAACTGCTGGATCCTGCTAGTTTTTCAAACTTGTGGGTCTGGGGTGATTTGTGCCAAAGGTCCTGGGTTAAGTTGTGCCAGATCCAGACCACCTATACCTACATACTCACAGGGGATACTCTGGAGAAGTGAGGAGATGGGTATGCCTCATCATCAGTGTTTGACTTAGGCCTACCTACCATTTGTTTAATTTAGCTAACACTGATTTCAGTTTTGAGTTTGCACTATGTTATTATAGAGAAGTTTTATTAAGTTTTTAAGTGGCCTAAATCACAGGATGTTTAGAAATTAGCCAAGTCACTTTATTCTTATGTTACATAATTGACAGACAGTGTTCTATGTCAAAAGGCATCTATTGCCACAGCCTTTTTGCCTGAAATGATTCACAAATATCATAAATTGTGTTGCTATGGTGCTCTAAATGGTTGCTAGGGCGTGGCTTGATAGCTTCACAATGATCCTGAGAGACTGATTGGTCGTCTGAGTAAAATGAGCCCACCCTCTTGTCTCTGTGACACTGTGATCCAGAGTTATGTTCAATACAAAATTTACCATATTGGAAAAACGCATGCTATGGTATTCTAACAGTTTAATAGGGTGACAATATCTAAATAAACCTTAAATTAGTCATTTTGTATTGAATTTGTCTTGCTTTTATATAGCATTACAGTTCATAACATTAAAATGTTCTGTTTTACTTCAGAAATCACTGGCACAATTTACCCCCAACGTATTCCCCCAAAGGCACAACTTACCCCGCACCAGGGTCAAGTTGTGCCACGAGACCACTTTTTTCCCAAAAGCTATATTTCTGAAACAATTTATTTCAGATCCAAAGTTATTGTTCTCAGGGATGCACCACATCCTGAAATATATGTACATCCTTAAGTTGAAGGCATTACTGTCATGGCCTCACTTTAAAGTCACTTTGAGTAAAAACTGGCACAACTCACCCCACTTTCCCCTATACTGTATATACAGCTTCAATGGAGAGACAGAAAGCTCTCGGACTAAATCTAAAATATCTTAAACTGTGTCCCGAAGATGAACGGAGGTCTTACGGGCTTAGAACGACATGAGGGTGAGTCATTAATGACATTATTTTCATTTTTGGGTGAACTAACCCTTTAAACAACATTTCTTTGTGAATAAGGGTAAGAACTGGGATTCTGCTCAACTTCACTGCAGAAATTTCTTTCATGACCTGTCCACCTTCACCAATAAGAGAGAGGAGCAGCAATTTTTAGTGAGTCCAGGTGGTCAAACTTCTAATGCCTGGGTTGGTCTCCATAAAAAATCTGGAGTCTGGAAGTGGACAGGAGGAGAAAACGCAACAGAAATTACCTGGCCTAGTAATAATCAATCAAACTGTGCTTTTATACACAAACGTTGTAAGAAACTGCAGCATGAAAACTGCAATGCATTACACAAATTCTTCTGTATGACAACGTTTGTTCTGGTGCAGCAGAGAGAGAGCTGGGAAGGAGCTCTGGAATACTGCAGACAACATTATAATGATCTGGCGAGTCTGAGCTCAAAGAACAGGTTGGATTCTGCTTCAGGGAAAATCACACAGGCTGACACTAGATATGTGTGGACTGGTTTACGCTTTCTAGCAGGAGAGTGGCTCTGGGTCAATGGAGATGATCTTGACTTGTGAAACAAACCAATTCATGAAAGAAAATGTGAAAACGTAAAAAACATATCAAACAATTGTTTTGGCTAAGAAAGTATTAATGAATCATGTAAAATAACACAACACATTTTTTGCTGTTACATTTATCTTGGTGTTTAAACATGATATATAAATGATTGATAAATGACATAAATTAAATTATATATAACAGAACATACTAATCTACATGTACAATCGGCATATATAATTGTTGTATACATTATAGTTGTTACATTTTTTGATATTTTAATAAGTCATGTACTCTTGCCTTAGATTGTGTTGTCCCTCTTAAATGAAAGAAACATCAGGGAACCTCTCAACATTGGCTAAGCAATGTTACCCGCTCTCTTAGACAAGAGCCGATCTCATCCCAAGGCGTCATATACGCTTTGACAAATCGTCTACATCCAACGCACATGGCACCCTTTAGCGTCAATATGAGACGCAGATAGAAATGGGCCAGAAGGCGCCTCCTAGCGGTCTAACCCTAACCCTACCCCAGACCTAAACCCACCCAACCATAACCGAACAAAGCTCTGTGCGTCTCATATTGAGGCTAAAGGGTGCCATGTGCGTTGGATGTAAATGATTTGTCAAAAGTGTCAGTATATGACGCCCTAGGATGAGAATGCGTTGGCTGAACAGAAGTGGAAGAGAGATAAACTTCAGATTTCGTCTGAGATGTTAAAAGAGTACCTGGATAACTATCAGAAGATAGTAAAGGAGGGAAAACAAATTTTTTTTTCTAAGGTAATTTCAGATAATGAAAATCGGCCAAAAGTAATGTTTGACATAATTGATTCTATTTTAAACCCCTCAAGGAATACTGAGAGATACCACACAAGAGACTTGTGAAGAGTTTTTATTATAAAAAAAAAAAAAAAAAAGATCAGAAGTGCAATTGTACCTTCACATTCCCGTTCAATTAATCCTGCGCTGTCTAACATTTTCACTAACTTTGAACTAGTTTCATCAGTCCAGCTGGCAGATATTGTCTCGAAAATGAACGGAGGTAGCTGCAGACTGGATAATCTCCCTACTCATCTTTTTAAAGATGTTTTTCCTACTGTGAGTTTAGCCTAACAACTATAATTAACAGCTCCTTGATGATTGGAGTAGTACCAAACAGTTTCAAACATGCAATTCTTCATCCCTTGTTTAAATAAAACTAATTTGGATCATAGTATATAACAACTATAGACCTATTTCTAAACTGCCTTTTATCTCCAAGATTTTAGATAAAGTGGTCTACTCACAGCTATATTCATATTTGAATAATTGTGATACTTTAGACGCATTCCAGTCGGGCTTTAGGACCTGTCACAGCACAGAATCTGCATTGCTCAAGGTCACTAATGATATATTATTATGGTTGGACTCAGGATCACATGTTGTTCTTGTTTTATTAGATCTAAGCGCTGCCTTCGATACGATTGACCATGAGATTCTTCTCAACTGTCTGGAGTGTTGGGTTGGTGTCCAGGGTACAGCCCTCCAGTGGTTTGCCTCATATTTAAAAGACAAGACAGTTGCTGTGAATCTGGGAGACTTTAGTTTGTGGTGTTCCTCTGGGGTCGATTTTGGGACCATTGCTGTTTTCTCTGTATATGTTTCCTCTAAGCACTATTTTTCGGAAGTATACATTTCATACCACTGTTATGCTGACGATCTCCATTTTTATTCTCCTGTGAGGTTAGATAAAGCCTGTTCGCTGGACAAAGTACAGGAATGTTACAGTGACATTAAACTTTGGCTTTCTAGTAACTTTCTCCAATTAAATTACGGTAAAACTGAGGTTTTGATTGTAGATTCTCCCATCTCACCTACCTTTCCTGATCATTTAGGTTCCTTGTCCTTAAAGATTGAAGATCATGTAACGAGTTTAGGGGTAATTATGGACTCATCATTGAATTTTAATAAACAGATTGGTGCCGTTGTTAAAGGTAGCTTTTTTTACTTGAGATCAATTGCTAAAGTAAAGCATTTTCTATCCAGTAAGGATTTGGAAATTGTGGTTCACTCTTTTATCTCATCAAAGATTGACTATTGTAATTCTTTATATATTGGTCTCACCCAGACTATGCTAGTCCGCCTACAGTTAGTGCAAAATGCAGCAGCAAGGCTTTTAATGGGGGTGAGAAATAGAGATCATATTATCCCTGTACTGCAATCCTTACATTGGCTTCCGGTTAAATTCAGGATTGATTTGAAAAGTTCTCTTGTTTGTCTAAGAGGCCCTATCAGGCCTGGCCCCCCAGTAAATCAGTGATTTTATTATTCCCTACTCTCCTTCTAGAGTTCTCAGGTCCTCTGATCAACGGCTTTTAAAGGTCCCTCGTTGCCATTTAAAATCAAAAGGAGATTGTGCTTTTTCTGTGGTGTGTCCCATTCCACTTGAGGTCAGCTCCATCAATTGCCACTTTTAAGTCTTATTTATTTTCTTTAGCTTTTGAATAAGTTATGTTTCTTTTGTTGTATGATTTTAATGTTATCATTTTTGTGAAGCACTTTGGGGCAACGTCTGTTGTTTGAATATGTGCTATATAAATAAAGTTGCTTGCTTGCTTAAATGTCTGTTTGTTTTTGGACTCTTTTCTTTTGTTCAGTTTCCCGCCATTCATTTGTTCCCATGGTCACTGTCCCCATTAGTTATTTTGGTTCAGCTGTGTGTCAATTATATTGTCAATCAGTGTAATCAGTTTCTCCTTGTACTGTGTAGTTGTCTGTCGTCATCTTTGTTGGATGGTTGTTTTTGAGTTTCTCTTCCTGTTCCTTGTGGGTTTTGATTAAAACACTATTTTCTGGAATCATCCTTCGTCGTGTGCCTCATTGACACAGCCATTCCGTAACAACAATAGAATCATATTAATATTATATGTCAAATATAGCATAATTGAGCATTTTTACCAATAAAAACTGAAAGATACAGAGTTTGTATTTTTGTCCCAAATAAACATTAGTCTTAGTCTAATGCAGTGCTTCTCAATTATTTTCTGTTACGGCCCAACAGTGTCACCGTGGTTCTTTGGCTCTGCCTTGGTCTCCAGGCTCCCTGACTCTGCCTCGGTCTTCTGTCCCCTGGTTCCGCAATTCCCAAGTGCTATTCGGTGGGCCTTTGTACCTCCGGCTCCATCTGGACATCCCACTCCACTGGCTCCTACATGCACTTCTCCTCCGCCAGCTGTTCCATCATGGTCACCCCCTCCCCCGATCCCTGTGTCCTAGGTTGCCATGGTTACTCAGTAGTTAAATGATTTGTCCCACATGTACCTTATTTTACCCCTCATTATCTTGCTTATGTATATTCCCCTGTTTTGTTAAAGTCCCACTGAAGTGCCTTGGAACACGTAGCTTTGTATGATGCGTTGATGTAATTTCCACTGAAGCAGGAAGCTAAGGCGGGACATATTGAACGGCTCCTCCCCCTTTTAAAATCCTAGCGCTGATGATATGTTGGATTTAATAGTAGAGGTGTGAATAAATTCTAGCCATTTCATTCTTAACCAGCGTACAGTTGAAAAATGGAATAAAACTTGAGTGTTTGAGCAACTGAATGCACATTTCCAACCCATATTACTCCGTGAAGTGTCAATGGTTGCTTTGGCCAGGTGGTATTTATAGCATAAGGGGCGGAGCTTTAGATTCTAGAGAGCATTTGATTGGACAGAAGATGCGATGAGAAGCTGAAGCGGTGATGTCATAAAAATCTGTGATCCATTTTAGCGGAAGTGCAGATAAAGTAAGTTTTGAATGCATATATCTCTTAAATGCAAATTTCGTCAGTGTTCTGGAGCACACTAGCTTATTTAAGTTCATTGGTCAAACCGTTCTCGTATACGGCACAACCAATTTAACGTAGCGCTAGAGAAAACAGACGAAAGGCTCAGTATCGTTTTCAGACCAAACTTGGTACATGTCATCACAAGCATTACCTGAGGCGACATGCTAGGTTTCGGCGCAGCACCACTTACTGGTCCGGAGATACAAAAAATGGCTATTTTTGCTATTTTTAAATTATGGCTAATCCTTGCAGAGTCCAACGATACCAAACATGCTAGGTTATGCCTTATTGTTAGTGCAACATTGTGATTTAGAGCTTTAAAAAACATTTATGAATATCTTTGAAACCGTTAGTCCGATCGAGACAAAACCACCCTAGGAAATTCGGAAACATAGGTCGTTGGCTATATGCCCAAATGTAAACAAATTATAGTAAGTGGCAAAAAAATAAAATTATGTTTGTTTAACTTAATTGGTTCATGTGTGTAAATCGAACACACACTTTTTTTTTTCAGTGTAAAAGCTCATAGAGTTCAAATAACCCTATGCTAGTTTTCAACAGATAGCACAACAGCAGCCCTGACCTGTCTGCTTCCATCATGAGCCCCAGTCTGCAGCTCCCAGGCTGAAACCGTGTTAAATCCTTTGACCACCAGACTGTCTGGAAACAGCTCAGCTAGTCGCTCCGCGTTGGAAGGCCCAAGGATATTCATCTCTGCAGCGTTACTTACATCCACAAGCACTTTCCCCAGCAGGGAGTGGTAATGCTCAGGGAACAAGGCCATAAACACCATGCACACTGCTTGTGATCAGGGGCAGAGCCAGACAATGTAAACATTCGGGGCTTAGCCCAAACCTAGGGGGGTCCAGGGGCATACTACCCCTGGGAGATTTTTTTCCCATTTACGTCAGCTAAATGCATTTTTCCGGCTGTTTGAGATAATAGAATGCCTAAAAATCTATGCTCCTCAAATCCAGACTTCCACTTATTTTTCCTCCTTGCTCATTTTCAGACTAATCTCCTTTCTCAGATTTAATAAATATATACATGTAAAAGTTATTAATCATACAGAAATTATGTATATCTAACCTATTTAGTAACTAGCATATTAAAGCATCTCCATTCTTTTGCTCCCTTTTCACTCTCCATTCTTTTCCTCCTACACACTTTCTTCCATTTCTTCTATGCATTCCTTTCCAACTGCCGTGCCTCCATTCTATCTCTCGCAAACCCTATAAATCTGTGCTCTCCTATTGTTGTCTTGATCAAGCATTTTTTGTCATCTTCTATTTCTGTTGCGGCAACAGAAGGCTGTACCGACGTGGCTTTAATTGAGCGAATCTGTCAATAACGCTGTCAGGTTTGGTGTCATTCAAATTGTCCTTTTCAATTGACATGATGGCCAAGTCGTTGATTCTGTCTTGACCCATGGTGTTCCTTAACCATGTATGAAGACGGCGCAAGGCACTGAAGGAGCGTTTACAGCTGCTTACTGGAATCGTCAGGGAAACTTGGAAGAGAGCCTTCAGGGTGGGAAACATGTCTTCATCAAGCAGTTGGAACACAGTGGAGGTGTCAGGGACTGTCTTTTTCTCCATCCTTCTATTGATTTAACTTTTAGCTACTAGGAGTTATTCTGGCTTCAACTGAATCTTATAATGGGAAGCAAGGCTTTTGAGGGCTTCTTCAGAGAGAAAGGTCTCTGTGGTTGGGTTGCAAGCATGAATACCTGCCATAAGTGCTTCTCCCAGACCTGAAAACCAATGGGTGAGTTCCTCTACCATCCTGTCCAGGCATGGTTAAAAAAGCTGTTGTCTGAATTCATCTGAGGTGGTCAGATTGGAGGTTGACCCACAGGCAGACTCCACCACAAAACCATCATATCTTTTTTTGTTTTTGCCTGGGACCAACAGGGAGCTGGATGTCATTTGCGACACATAAGGCCATGGCCCTCCTGAACACATCTCCACCACCAGAGTCTGTGCGGAGCTCTGTCAAAGTTTGAAGGACTGCTGTCTTGTACTGAACTGCTTTGCCAAGTCCAAACTTTTCCCCTGCAGGTACCGGTGTAGACCTTCAGTTATGCCGAGGAGTTTGGAAAACATCGCAAGCATGTAGAGTGTCTTTGTCTTGCAGAGCTTTGATGGATCCCTAGGGCCATGGATGTGTTCATGTTGCTGAGACACGCTAAAATGGCAGAAAGGTTGTTCAAGACAGCATTGACAGACCTCACCTGGCACGCCCATCTTGTTGTGGAGAGCTGCACAAGTTCAGATGGCCTTAATCCAAGTTGTTTCTGGATTTCTATGAACTTGTTGTGGTTCACAAGTGAGTTACTGAAAAATGTGTACACATTCTCCAGCAGTTCAAAGGATGCGGTAGATTCAGGTATAGCTTTGCATGTGTAGCACAGAACAAGGTTGAGTTCGTGTGCATAGCAGTGCATATACACTGCTTCAGGGTGTCGCTCTCTGAAGCGGGCTTGGACACCGCCCACTGCTCCACTCATGACAGATGCCCCATCATAGGCTTGTGCAACACACAGTAGGTCACCCAAGAATCCTACAAATATCTTGGGACAATTATCGACTCAAAATTGAATTTTGAGGCAAATTGTGAAGCTGTGTGCAAAAAGGTGCACCAGCGTCTGTTTTGTCTGAGGAAACTGTCTTACTTTAGCTTTGACAAAACCATGATGGTCTTATTTTATCGAGCTTTTATTGAATCAATATTATCTTTTTCTTTGGTGTCATGGTTTGGGAATCTATCTTTAAAGAACAGAAATTCCCTAAATCAAATTGTAAAATGGTCTAGTAAGCTGATTGGAGTGTCTCAGTTTAGCCCAGTATCTCTGTATACCAGACAGTTACAGCAGATAACTGGGTCAATTTCAAATGACGATGCCCACCCTCTGCATAGTGAATTTCAACTTCTTCCATCCAGACGAAGGTATAGAATCCCAAAGTGCAGAACTAAGCGGTATAAAAATTGTTTTGTCCCAGCGGCCGTTAATGAGAGGAACAAAATGCATAGATGACATAGAAACTATGCTAGTCATCTATTATGTACGAGTATGTATATGTGTATATGTATGTGTGTATGTATGTATGTATGTACCGGTATGT
Organism: Phoxinus phoxinus; assembly: GCF_949152265.1. Lineage (NCBI taxonomy): Eukaryota > Metazoa > Chordata > Actinopteri > Cypriniformes > Leuciscidae > Phoxinus > Phoxinus phoxinus. The sequence goes on along the minus strand of NC_136882.1, from coordinate 5,030,595 downwards.
GTGTGTATGTATATGTATGTGTATGTATGTGTGTATATATGTATTATTATTATTTTTATTTTGTATTAAATTTTTGTCAAATGTTTATTGTTTATGTTTTGTCTGAATGTATGGAGAACACTGACACTGCAAACCAAATCTACCTACGGGTACAAATAAAGGAACCTGAACCTGAACCTGAAGTTGTGCGACTGTAACATTGCCTCTATCTCAGCTGCAATGGACTTTGCATCAAAGCCCTGTAACTTCCGAAGCCCAATGTGCCGAAATTTGCTGTAAAACATGCCCTGAGATAACTTAGCATTTGATACAAGCTGTGTTTCGGTTTTACGCCAGCCCCTGATGACAACGACGAAGATTTATATTCTTCTTCAATAGTTTTTATTGCCAGTTGGCAAACAAGCTGAGTGATGCGGACGGCATTACCGTCCGCCACCACGCACGGTAATAGAGCTTTTGTTTCATTTTTTGCCGCTCCAGTCAGAAAGACTGAGAGGAAATGAAACAAAGTTGAAGTTATTTTAAAAAACCTAAAAGATTCGAGGCTTTTGACAAAACAATCGGGGCTTAAGCCCAAATAGCCACCCCACCGCTCCCCTGCTTGTGATGCTGCCCCCTCCTGGTTCCTCAACTCCACTGCATCAGGGAACAGTCCTGATGGGATGCGGTTCACACACCGACTCCCGACCACCACTCGAACACCACATGCTAGCAATGTCAAAACCAGCACCTGACAGTTTAATGTAATGTTAACCCATAAAAAGTGCTTTCTTAAGTTTGATCATTAATCTGCTATGTCATGTTCATGACATATTTATGATATTTATTTATATTGTCATGACAAAGACACTGACAGGTTATGATGTATTGGTTTATGTCAAGGTGTCATAACAAAGATATCTCAAACAATGTCATATTTGCATTAAAAATGTCATAATTGAGCGAATGACACTTAATAACAGTTGTCATAAACATGCATAAAACCTCTATTCACACATGTCATGATTATGAAGGTGTCATGTCAGTCTTATGCACCCCTTCAAGTAAAGTGTTACCATTACATCCCAACAAGGTGCTATGAGATCGGTCGCATTCACGCTTACACAATCAAAGATACTTTGGAAGAGCCCCCGTGATTGCATACACTTGAAATTCAAGTAACGTTTACTTCAATAGAGGTATGGCCACTACTACAGATATAAGTCAACCAACTTTACTTGTCTTATAATAGTTTTGGAACGGCCATGCCGTGGTTTCCCACGTACACTTATCTAAAGTAACATTAAATTAAAACAGAGGTAAGACACAGATTTAGGTTGGTCAAGCAGCACTTTTGCTGCCCTAAACGCAAATTAACTTCTTGTCTTTGCAAAACACGTACACTTGAATTAGTGCCAAATATTATTCACCACTAATCTGCATGCAAATCCGATTAATCTACTTGGGAAAACAATTTCAGAGTCAGTCGGAATAAAATCAAATGCAACAATTTATTATGTCAGGTAAATGTATCATAGCAATTTCATAATCAGTTCAAAGATAATCAATACAAAACATCAAATGCTCTGGAATAAAGAGAGAAGATGCGAACCTGACATTATACAATACTCCGCATCACGGGCTAATTTGAGTTACTAATCGCCCTGAGCCTCTTGTTGCATTTCTTTATTTTTACAGAAACTTCTTTCACATGGAAACATTTGCTAACAATGGGAATTTGCATTCAGAGTTTACACCTTTTGGGAGCAGAATGCCATTTGCCTGGAGGACACACCCTCCTCTGTGGGAAAGTTATCTCTTAACTCTTAAACACTGTATTACCTTTTGGTTTACTTCGTTGCGAATGAGACCCTTGTACCAGTCGCACTGAGACATTTCAAATGACACCAAACATGTATAATACTGTATGATAATTATTCACACTAAACCATATAGATTCTTGGGTCTCAGGTCTCTATAGATCAGATGGTCTCAGCGTGAGAGTCTAGATTCGGCTACAGGAGCTGGTAGTCCGTAATAACACAGAAACATGAATTTAAATTTAGTACAGGTACCATGTATTGAAAAGTGATTAAACTAAATATTTACAAACAAAAATAATGAAAATAGGAAAAGAACCCAAAATATTTACAGACTGCAGTTGAACCGGTTATAGTTAAGTGCACTTTGTTGTTATTGTTCAAGTAAGATGTGATAATAGCAAATACCACACACACGAAACAAAAAGAAAAAAACTGTCCCAGCGATGTTTGGTTTCTTCAAGACCAACGCGACAACCCACGAGGGTTTTATGAGAGTTTATATTGATAAGTCCATAGGTTATTGTTCGTCAAGGGAAAGGATGTGCATGTGGGACTGAAGCGCTAGTCTATGGAGAAGTGTGTGGGGGACAGGCTGCAGACAACCTTCCTACCAGACCAGTAGTGGAGGCTCAGTGGAGGCTCCTAGCCGTAGTAGTTCAGCTCGCCATCATTCATCTCCAGACAGAGAGAGAGAACCTGGCCTGTAGTACAACAACAGGACCTGTAAATAATAGGACTAAGTTAGAACTAAGTTTGCATTAAACACAATTCTAAATCATTACAAGGTCCTTTGTCTTCTCTGGAGTGGTCGTTCCTCAACCAGACTGCCCGGCATTTATCAATTCTTACAATGTTATTTTCTGAGAATGAGCCCAAATGGAAATGTATTGCAAATAAGCATGCTACTTCATTTCAGCTTTTGCCTGTACAATTTGTATAATTTGCTTCTACAGGTTAAGGTTCCTTTATTTTATACCCTTAGGTAAATTAGGTTTCGGTGAACAAGTTCAGGCTGTTTCTCATACATATCATAGACAATACAATAGACAACATAAAAACAAAACTAACCACTAAAACATTATAACAGACCTATTACTTCATCTTATTACTATTCATTCATACAATGAATCACTACAGGGACAAAGCTGTTCTTATACCATTTTGTTGTACACTGCGGACTAGTCTAAACCATCCATTAGACGGAAGGAGCAGGAACTCATAATACAGGGGATGATGCCAGTCTCTTAAAACTGAAACAGTCATTCGCTGTTCCCGCTGGTATACAGTCAGTGAAGCAGGGTTCAGTAGCGGCTCCCCAGTCAATACTGGACCATTTCTCAGTCTGGAGAATAGATTTGGCTCTAGATCTCGACACAATTTGTCTCTTTAAAGAGAAATTCCAGTTCCAGCACACCAAAGAAAAGGACAAAGTTGATTTAATAAAAGCACAAAAAACAGAATCAACAGTGCTTTGTCAATTTAGAAATTTCCTTAATAAGAACAAACGTCGATGCCCCTTTTTACAAACAGCATCACAGTTGGCTTCAAAACTAAACTTCGAATCAATGATTGTCCACACACACACGCACATTTTTTTAAAGGAATAAATGTAAAAGTACATGTAAATGTTGTAGTTCTCTTCAAATAATTAGGCAAGTAATTGATCCTTGTTGAGAAGTCACCGTCTGTGGATTTACCAGTGCATGTTTGCATTAAACGTTTGCATTGTGTTCCATTATTTTCACATGTAAATGCTTATCTGCTTGTTTAGATGGTTTTCATGATTTGTTTTCCTAGTTTTAATTTGCATGAGGTGTATAATTCTGAGAATCTGAGAGGAAGTCACATTATGACAGATTATGACGAGTTATTTCAGGATGCTTTACAAAATATGTGATTTTTGATTTTCTTTTCTTTTTTGTTCAGTTGAGTTTGCAGTTTACTTGGTCTAATCTAGTGATGAATAAATATTTCTGTGATTTTTGCTGTTTGTAGTTGTGTGTTAAACATTTATCATGAAATAATTGTTTGACATATTTTAAGTAAATTAAAATAATTTAATTTAATTTGTTTCATTTGATCACATGTATTTGTTTCATGCCAGTTTTACTTGCCCACAGTTTCTTTCTTAGAAATATTATGAGGTTTATTTGATTGGTTGAATGCAGTTGATTTGTTTGTTCTGACTGTAAAGGTGTGCTGTGATTGGTCACACCCTCACACTCTTTTGTCATTGGCTGTATGTCAGTTTAAGTAAGAGAGAGTCAGTGCCATCGTTCACAATTCTGGCCTCTACCTCAACTAATCATTGACAAATCACCAAACCTCTTCACTGGATGAAGATGAAGACGACACTCACTGTGCTGCTAATCCTGGAGCTCTACGGACTCTCCTCCGGCCTCAGTAAACAACATTTCTTCGTGAATGAGGAGAAGAACTGGTGGGATGCACTACAGCACTGCAGAACTTTCTTTAATGACCTGTCCACCTTCACCAATGAGAGCGAGGAGCAGCAATTTTTAGCAGATGCAGTCGGTCAAACTTCTGATGCCTGGGTTGGTCTCCATAAAGAATCTGGAGTCTGGAAGTGGACAGGAGGAGAAAAAGCAACACAAATTAGCTGGGATACTGGTAATAAACAACCTGAAGATGGTGAATGCGCTTTTCTACACAAAGTTTCTAAGAAACTGCATGACTTTAAATGCATGAAGACATATGCCTTCTTCTGTATGAGCATATCAGAGTTTGTTCTGGTGCAGCAGAAAGAGAGCTGGGAAGGAGCTCTGGAATACTGCAGACAACATTATGATGATCTGGCGAGTCTGAGCTCAATGAACAGGAGGAATTCTGCTTTAAGGAAAATCACACAGGCTGACACTGGATATGTGTGGACTGGTTTGCATTTTCTAGCAGGAGAGTGGCTCTGGCTCAATGGAGATGATTTTACCTTTACGGCCTGGTCTCAGACGGGACCGCCCCAGTGTCCTGCCAGAAACCTTCGTTGTGGAGCCCTGGACAAGCAAACAAGGGTCTGGACACACAGAGACTGTGAGGAGAAGCTTAACTTCTTATGTCAGTAGATGGTACGTCACTTACACAGCATCACTAGTCAAGGGAGACTGGGGCTAGTTGTCACACTTTTAAAATGTATTTGAACGTTTTCACTGTTAACAGGACATTTCAACATGTTGTGATTAGGGGTGTAACGATACCCTCATGCCACGATTCGATACATATCACGAAACTAAACTCACAATACAATATAATTGCGATACTCCAAGACATATGATAAAAGATTATCAAAAAATGTACTGTTGATTAAAATACTAAATTTGGTAGTACATTGGAGATAGAAATGAATAGGCTTGGACTTGTGCTGGAAACCCAAAGCACAGGACAATAGAGACACCAGAATAACAATAATAGAAAACGTAACAAAAAATATATCAAACAATTGTTTTGGCTAAGAAAGTATTAATGAATTATGTAAAATAACACAACACGTGACAACCTTTTTTGCTGTTACATTTATCTTGGTGTTTAAACATTTAACACTGCTGCTTTTATGCAAATTGGTGTTTAATGCTACATATACTATCTCCTCTTCTGTTTATAGAGTCCACCAGCAACAGATTGTGCACCCGGTTCTTCTCATCTGGATCAAAACTATTAGAAGGAATTCATATAATATATAATAGAACATAATAATCTACATGTACAATCGGCATATAATTGCTGTATAATAGAATCATATTAATATTATATATGAAATATAGCATAGTGAAAGGTACAGGGTTTGTATTTTTATCCCAAATAAGCATTAGTCTTAGTCTAATGGAAGAGTTTGAATCCGTCACGTCTTGTCTGTATTTGGTTTCTTTTCTTGTGTTTGATCCCCGTTTCCTAGGTTGCCAAAATTAGTTAATTGATTGTTCCCACTTGTGCCTTGTTTTGCCCCTCATTATCCGCATTGTCATCTGTCAACTGATGCCAGTGGGAGAAACCAACTGTACCCTGGCAAAATACATGGATTATGCTCTATGGTTGAGTGGGTCCTCCTTTTTTGTGGGAGAAGTGGAAGAGGGCCCAAACCCAGTTTCCCCAGAGCCTCCACAGTTTACTTCCATCCATCAGAAGTCTCTTGGCTCCACTCCAGCCCTTCCAGAACCTCAGGAGTCCTCTCCATCCTCGTCTGTGTATTCCAGCTCATACATGTACGGTTCGTTGAATAAAACACATTCCTCGTCTCCAAAGTCTGAAACATTGGCATGGCTTTCAAACGTGGCCATAGTCCTATGTTGATTTCTTCGTGAAATATACTCTGCGTCTGTAGTGATGAGTGTCAGCGGCAGGTAAATACACTTGCGTCATGTGGACCGGCTCTCTCGGTTGTCTAGGTAACTTAATATCACTCCGCCGCTGCTGTAGACTGTGCTAATTAATATAGGGAACAAAGTATAACTATTGCAATGCGATGAAAGGGTAGTTTGATTTCTAACATTATTCTCTCAACAGACATTTATATCGACAGTCTGGCGTTATCATTTATTTGCTTTTGGTGTACTGTGGAGTGGGTCAAACTGTTTAATGACAGGCTAGCAAATACCGCTGACTCGCGCTAGCCTAGCACCGGCGAACTATGCAACTGGAAGGACTGGATGACATTTTTTGAAAACTTTCTCCACTGATGAATAACAAGGCTAACTTGGAAAATGAGGTCTGATGTCTAAAATACTGAACCAGCCCTTTAAGTTCTTTGTCTGTTCTCTTCTGTTTTATATGGTTTGATTTTCCAGTGTTCTGATGTTTAATAAAGTACTGCTGCAATTACATCATTGCCTACACTCTGTAACACCTCCTTTCTTTTAAAGATGTTACTCTGAGGGGGTTCAACAGATTTTTGACATGTACTGATCAATAAAACTCTTCACCAAACAAATGTATATTTTATACCTATTTTATTTTTCCCAGTGCTCAATACATGTACCACACCGCCAATACATAAACTGTAAAGCACTCTCAAAAGTCTTTGTCTCTTCAATAATGAGCCAATGAGATGAAGTAAACTTATCGTTTGAATGTCCTGTCTTTTGATCGTTTGAATGTCCTGTCTTTTGATAAGTTGAAGTGAAGATGAAGATTAAATGAGTTTCAAGTCCACAAGGTAATTTGAGTGCGATGCAATGGTTGTTATCCTACAACCCACAACACGAGAAAAGATCGCAGTCAACAGCACTCAGTGAATCATTGTCCTCAGCGCCACGTAGCTGGCCATGTGCTGTAGCCTCGTTGTTGGTGTGGACTACACTTGGATCCACTGTCTCTAGAATCCAATCCGTGCTCACAAAAGAACATGTGGAAATTAAAAGTCCTTTCTAGAAAGAAAGCAAATATCTAACATCAATGAACTTATGAAACAAACACAACGTCAAGTATATAAAACACCCCATACTCACAGTTGAGCAGAAACTCATAGAGTTCTCAACAAAGGACTTTAGAGGAGCAAGAAGGTAGCATGAATTCAACCATTTGATTTCCCTCTACCAAACGAACTGACTTACTCTATGGTAGGTGAGTTTATATGTCTGTTTACCTCCAGGCAACAGCGCCCTCAGGGTGCTCCTGTTCTTACTACACGTGACCCAAATACATCACACTAGGGCATCAACAATTAGCAAAAATACAATAGAACAAGTAACGTTCTGTCCGTTACAACTCTCCTGATTTGAACCAACCTATGACAATATCAGCATCATTCAGTTATCATTCAACAACTACATTATAACACTGTATATTAAATTATTGTAATATTATGCAAAATATATCACATAAATACAATATTGTTCCAAAGCAGTTTTACAAGGAATATTGTGATGTTCAAATAGATAAGAAAAAAAAACAACAACAAGGAAAGGCCATGTTACACGTGAAACTCAAGACAGAAGATGAACTCAAGTGTGACTTTATTAACATCACAGATGACAATGGTGAATAGTGGCTGGATGAAATGATAACAGCAGTCCAAGTGATCATAGGCAGACAAAGAAAATATAGACAAAGCACACATATGTTCATTTGGACAGTTGTGATCCAACCACATAGATTTATTTATAATAATTTCTTTATTAATTATTACATATTTTCAATAAATAGGAGGGATGCAAACAGCATAAGACAGACACTCGTCACATGAAACTCTATGATGACAGATGTGGCACAAGTTTGGGTTTGATGGTAGCCAAGAGCTAGATGGGTTTTCCCAAGGTGTGGGTAGATAAAGAATATATGTTATGCCTCTAATAAGTGAATAATGAATTAAAGTAACAGTGGAAAAAAATAAACAAAACTCCCACCTTAAAGAGCTAGTGGAACAGAAAGACCAGAATATGGAAATTTACAGTAACTACTGTACATCCCTCGCTAAACAGATGAGTCTTCAGTCGACAAAACAACAAAGGACATAAAACCGAGCCTTGTGGCACACCATACTTTACCATTCTTGGGTCAGATAATTGTTCATTTACTCAAAAAAGTGATAGAAACAGGAAGAATCTAACTCAGGCCTCTCCACAAATTTCAAATCAGTTTTCAAAACATACAGAAGAAGGTTATGATTTATACAGTAAAACATTTCTATCAGTTTACAAATTTCTACCATTATATAATTTTATCCACACTATTAAAATAAAACAAGAAAGAACAGATTTGTTGAATGATAAAGTAGCAGACAAATTCGCAGGATAGTTTCTGCTCCACTAAAGGTTGTATTGAATACAGTATATAAATACAATATGAGGTGTATTGGATTTTGTATAAACGTATTGATTCACCTTGTGTTTCATATGCAGGAATGAAAAAGTTATTGAACAGGACTTCTTCTTAAACTACTTTTACTGTTCCCTTTCGTTGTCACTTCGAGTTACGTCGAATGACGACGAATGGGGTTCGCTTAGAAGCCTATCCTCTTCGAACAGTAATAAAACGAGCCAATGGCAAGCAAATGCTATGGGTCTACTGAATTTGCATAGCGAAACTCCACCCCATCTTGTGGGTATAAAGGAAGTGAGCCGGCAACATGCAGTTATGTTTTCGCTTTCGGAGCCAAGTTAATTCTTCACTCCACAAGCCATCCTGAGTTTCATCTCTGCATTCCTCTTCGAGACGAGCTTCCCTCCAGGTGTTGGTGTGACAGCGAGTTCCAGCGAGTGCACATTCCCTGCGATCTGAGCAGTGATCTGCCAGTGTGTGTGTGTTCTCTCCCTGGTCGCTTCAGCATCTGTGGGGTGGGGGGGTGGGGGGTGGGGGGTGGGGGGATCTTCCTTCTCTTTAAAAGAGCAAGCGCGTGGCACGTCTTTTTAAAGATGCATCGCCCGTGCCCTTCTGGTTGTGGCCACTGGTTATCTGATTTAGATGGGCACAATCGCTGCTTTGCGTGTTTGGGCTTAGAGCACGCTAAAGCAGCGCTTGTGGATGACTCATGTTTTCATTGCAGAAACATGACCATCGCGACACTATGGTCGAGACTCAGTGATCTCGAAAGAGTGAGAGTCCCCTCATCCACACCCCGATCTACCCCCTCTAGTAACAATAGAGCTGGTACTTCGGCTGGTGGCCAGGGTGACCTGAGGGTGACGGTGTGGCAACAACAACCGACGATTCGTCCTCGGGCCACACCCCCCTCTCAAGTGACGCAACCCGCGAGCCGACCGGATGATGCGCTTGATCACTCCCGGCCAACGGTCGCGGGCGGGCCGAGCGCGTCGTCTGGCGCTCCTGATGAAGATGCTATGTCGGTCACAGCATCACAAGGTGGGCAGGAGTCCTCGGGAGATGAAGGGTCGGCTGTGCTGCTGCCTCCGGGCGCGTCAGCATTGCCCGATCCTGATCCTGAGCTGACGGCCATGCTTTCCCGGGCGGCCGCGAGCATCGGGTTAGAGTCCAATCCGCCGCCCTGCCCCGAGCGCTCGCGTCTAGATGATTGTTTTTTGGGGGCGGCCGCCGATTCACGTCGGCGTCCGACCCCAATGCCTTTCTTTCCGGATGTGCATGAGGAGGTCTCGAGGTCCTGGAAGACACCCTTGTCTTCCCGTGATCGCTCGGCGACCTCCTCCGCCTTTCCTCCTCTTGATCAGGCGGCTGTTTACGGGTACACTGGGGTACCTATGGTTGAATGCTCTGTTGCGATGCAACTGTGTCCACAGAGTGCTTCTTCCCGTGGTGATCCTAAGCACCCCTCCAAGGCCTGTAGGTTTTCGTCTACCCTGGTGGCGAAGACCTATAGAGCTGCGGGGCAGGCAGCCGCCTCTTTGCATGCCATGGCCACTCTGCAGGTCTACCAGGCCCAGATGCTCAGGGACATGCACGAGGGGAGGACTGACCCAGGGCTCTTCAATGAGCTGCGTGCCGCCACTGACCTCGCTCTCCGGGCGACGAAAGTGACCGCACGCTCCCTGCTCGGCCGATATGAGGGACGCTGAGCGGACTCGTCTGCTCGACGCTCCCATATCCCAGGCTGGCCTCTTCGGCGGAGCGGTTGAAGATTTTGCCCAACAGTTTTCAACCGCCCAGAATCAGACTGAGGCTATAAAACATATTCTGCCCCGACGGCTCGCTGCTGCCTTCACCCAGCCGTCGGCTCAGACGCCTCAGCCTGCTCGCCACCGAGAGCGCCCTCCCGCACGGCCCCAGCAGCAGCCTTCACCCGGGCCGCGTCGTGGAGGAAGCCGCAGGAAGGCGCCTCAGCCCTCTCTAGCCCCGCGCCCCGCTAAACGCCAGGCCAAGCGGCGCTCCTGAGACGGGCTGCTCAGAGATGGCGACCAGTTCTTCGCAGGAGATGGTAGCAGGACCACTCCTTCCCCCGGTGGAGGGCCGGGGGAGAATCTTTTGTTCTCCACTCCCCGCTGCTCACCCACGGGTGGGCAGCACCCTAATGTGGTTAAAGAAAGAACTGATATCCCCATCTCTGAGCCCCCAGAAGGGAATGACAGTGCGCGCCGCCCACGGGCCCCGCCGCTCTCATCCCCTTCTGTCGCCAGACCCCTGCCAGAGCACGCCCCCGTGGAACGCTGGTCCTTCCCTGGCCTTCTCTGGCAGGACGCGGCTAATGACCGTGCCCCCACACCGGGCCGCTATGCCGATCGAGACTGTCCCTCCAGCCGCAATGAGGTCCGGCTTCTACAGCCCCTACTTCATTGTCCCCAAGAAAACCGGTGGGTTACGGCCAATCCTGGATCTGCGCGTCTTGAACCGTTCCCTTCACAGGCTTCCATTCAAGATGCTCACGGCCAAGCGCATTTTCGAATGTGTGCAGCCACAGGATTGGTTTGCAGCGATCGACCTGAAGGACGCCTACTTTCATGTCTCCATTCTTCCTCGACACAGACCGTTCCTGCGGTTTGCTTTCGAGGGGCAGGCACACCAGTACGCGGTTCTCCCATTCGGGCTGGCCCTGTCTCCTCGCGTCTTCACGAAGGTCGTCGAGGCAGCCCTTGTGCCGCTACGGCAACACGGGGTTCACATCCTGAATTATCTCGACGACTGGCTAATCCTAGCTCACTCTCGAGACCAGGTTTGCGAACACAGGGACCTAGTGCTCCGGCACCAAGCCCGTCTGGGCCTTCGGGTCAACTGGGAGAAGAGCAAACTTTGCCCCGTGCAGAGGATCTCTTTTCTCGGTATGGAAATCGACTCGGTCGCCATGAGCGCGCGCAATCACTGCTGACTTGCCTGAGACAAATCGAGGGCAAGAGTGCGGTTCCACTGAAACTTTTTCAGAGGCTCCTGGGGCATATGGCATCTGCAGCCACGGTAACGCCGCTCAGATTGCTTCATATGAGACCGCTTCAGCACTGGCTTCGCAATCGAGTCCCGAGGTGGGCATGGCACCAGGGCACGTTCCGAGTACCAGTTACTCCGACCTGCCGTCAGACCTTCACCCCGTGGACGAACCTCAGCTTTCTACGGGCCGGAGTGCCCTTAGAACGAGTTTCCAGGCATGTTGTTATCTCAACGGATGCCTCCTCCACGGGATGGGGCGCCATGTGCAATGGACATGCTGCCGCGGGCTCCTGGACAGGACCCCACCGCCTATGGCATGTCAATTGCCTCGAGTTGCTGGCAGTACGTCTCACTCTGCACCGCTTCCAGGCGCTGCTCAAGAACCAGCACGTACTAGTCCGATCAGACAATACCGCGACTGTAGCGTACATCAACCGACAAGGTGGTCTACGTTCCCGCCGTATGTCGCAACTCGCCCGCCACCTCCTCTTATGGAGTCAGAAGCATCTGAGGTCGCTTCGAGCCATTTATATTACGGGAGACCTGAACTGTGCAGCCGACGAGCTCTCACAGCTTCAGCCTCTTCCTGGAGATTGGAGACTCCATCCCCAGGCGGTTCAGCTGATTTGGGATCAGTTCGGGGACGCACAGGTAGACCTGTTTGCCTCCCACGACTCGTCCCACTGCGCCCAGTTTTACTCCCTGACCGAGGGCACGCTCGGCACGGACGCACTGGCGCACAGCTGGCCCCAGGGCCTCCGCAAGTATGCGTTTCCCCCAGTGAGCCTTCTTACACAGACCCTGTGCAAGATCAGGGAGGACGAGGAGCAGGTCATATTGGTTGCGCCGCACTGGCCCACCCGAACCTGGTTCTCCGAACTTGTACTCCTCGCGACAGCACCTCCCTGGCCAATTCCTCTGAGGAAGGACCTCCTTTCTCAGGGACGGTGCACCCTTTGGCACCCTCGTCCCGATCTCTGGAACCTCCACGTGTGGCTCCTGGACGGGACGAGGCAGCTTTCCTGTAGCTCAGTGGTAAGAGCATTGCGTTAACAACGCAAGGTGTGGGTTCGCTCCCAGGGGATTGCACATACCTATGTATAAATGTATAGGATAATGCAATGTAAGTCGCTTTGGATAAATGCATAAATGCATAAATGTAAATGTAAATGTTTGAGTACCCTACCACCAGCGGTGGTGGCTACCATCACTTCCGCTAGAGCGTCGTCCACTAGACATGCCTACGCGTTGAAGTGGAACCTCTTCATCTCTTGGTGCTCTTCTCACTCAGAAGACCCCAGATCATGCCCGATCAGTGTCATGCTTTCCTTCCTGCAGGATGGGTTGGAGCGAAGGCTGTCTCCCTCCACCCTGAAAGTTTATGTTGCCGCTATCGCCGCACATCACGACGCAGTCGATGGTAAGTCCGTGGGAAAGCACGACCTGGTCATCAGGTTCCTGAGAGGAGCGAGGAGACTACATCCTCCTCGCCCTCCTCTCGTTCCCTCTTGGGACCTCTCAGTGGTGCTAACTGCCCTGCAGAGTGCTCCCTTTGAGCCTCTGCAATCAGTGGAGCTTAAGTTCCTGTCAATCAAGACAGCGCTCCTGGTTGCATTGGCCTCCATCAATAGGGTAGGGGACCTGCACGCATTTTCTGTAGACGAAGCGTGCCTGGAATTCGGGCCGGCCTTTTCTCACGTGATCCTGAGACCCCGGCCTGGATATGTGCCCAAGGTTCCCACCACTCCCTTCCGGGACCAGGTGGTGAACCTGCAAGCGCTGCCCCTGGAAGAGGCAGACCCAGCCTTGGCATTGCTCTGTCCAGTACGCGCCCTCCGTGCTTACGTAGACAGAACGCAATGTTTCAGGACCTCAGACCAGCTCTTTGTCTGTTATGGTGGGAAGCTGAAGGGAAAGGCTCTCTCCAAGCAAAGGTTGTCTCACTGGATAGTGGACGCCATTGCTTTGGGTTACCAGCAGCAAGGTCGACCGTGCACCCCAGTGTTTTCCGTATGCACCCCCCTCCGGGTCATATGTGTATTCTTAAGTCCCCCCTTCGGGCGGGCACTGATTGCATATTCCACTGAGATATGCTTCCCAGTGTACCTTGGTATTCCTGTGTTAAGTAGGAGTCCTTCGTCTCACGACAGGGAGCTCAGACTTACGCAGGGCACTGGAAGACAGCCGAGGTGGCGTGATTGGACTGGGAACCACATTCGTCGTCATTCGACGTAACTCGAAGTGACAACGAAAGGGAACGTCTCGGTTACGGATGTAACCCTCGTTCCCTGAGTAGGGAACGGAGACGTTACGTCTTCCTGCCACTTCCGCTGTACCGCTGGAACAGCCTGAGTTCAGCTTGGCTCCTTCAGCAAAGAAACATATCTGCATGTTGCCGGCTCACTTCCTTTATACCCACGAGATGGGGCGGAGTTAAGCTATGCAAATTCAGCAGACCCATGGCATTTGCTTGCCATTGGCTCGTTTTATTACTGTTCGAAGAGGATAGGCTTCTAAGCGAACCCCATTCGTTGTCATTCAACGTAACGTCTCCGTTCCCTACTCAGGGAACGAGGGTTACATCCGTAACCGAGACGTTACTGTTGGTAGGGACTGTGATCGTGCTGTGAGCTTCCATTGATACTGACAATTCTTCAAGCAGAAAACAGTTTGTTGAGATTTCTGAAAATAAGTTTTAATTGTATAATTGCACTCACTTTTCTTTTTTTCAAATGAAAGTGTTGTGTGTGGGTGTGTCTTGCTTTCTCTCTCTCTGTGTGTAGACAAGCTTGTGTTTCAGATGGGCGTTACCTCTGTTAATCTGTGGAAGACTGTGATTGGACCAGCTATGCACCTGACCTGGATATAAGGACCACCTCTGACACACCATGGTTGCCTTTGAGCCTCGCTGACTTTCTGCTTTATGCCTTTGTGCTTCGCGGTCATACCATTTAATTGTGCTTCTCTTCAGCTTTGTTTGTTTCGCCGTTATTTAATTGAGTAAGAGTGTCGTGCCAGAGAGATTATTAGTGTTTAGTGAAACTGAGTAAGTGTTGAATGTAATCCTACTTCTGGTTTTCTTCTATATCTGACTATTGCCTGATTGACTACGTCTTTGGATTCCGATTCTAACTTGTCAACCTGATACTTTTTAAATGTGTGTAAGCATTCTTGTAATTGTTACTATATTAAGGGATGTAGGGGGTTTAACGCCTATTTATTTCTATTTATTTTTCACTTTGTTTATGGGTAAGGGAGTTAGGTAAGTTAAACTGTATTTAAATTTTTCTTTCTTTTGTTAAAGGTCATTTAGGTTCTAAAAAGAAGATTGTTTTGTTTGTTATTTTGGCCTTGTCTGCCCCTGCGCTGTTCCTTTTCCTGTTGCGGCTGACCCCTAGCGGTCGTAACAGAAATGCAATTAGGGCAGACACGAAGGTCCTCCACTCTGGTCGATTCTGGGCTATTTTCTGGACATAGAAAAATCTCCGGACACCATAGCAACACGACCACACAACGAATGGGATGACGTTCACACAGAATATATTCACCCTTTAAGCAATGTGCTTTTATGCTAACATGCTAAAACAATGCTAACTACAATATGCCAATATAGTTTTAAAGGTCAAATTGACTGAAAAGTAATTTAATTTGGGCATTTTTGTGTAAAATGCGTCACACCAAAAGACTAGGCAAAAAGAGTGACGGATATACTTGATTTTTTTTTTTTAACATGAAGAGAGAAAAAACTCATCTTGTAACTTTCAGTGTCCTTCTGAGGTGTTGTTCTACCTCCTGGAAGAAGGAGGACCCCCACTCCCCAAAGGTCTCCAAAAAATTGGCCGTTTAAAAAAAGGAATATGGCGTCACATCATTTTTGGGACAAAATGTTTTAGTTAAAGGTGGCTTCAAAATAGTATTCCTGAACTTTTAGTCAAGCAGACTCACAAGTAGACATCTGCGATAATCAATATATGATTGAATAAACAGAAAATTAATTAATTTTCTTGTTTTTATTAAAAATCTAAATTTGTGAAATGTGCTTGGGATAGTCACGCCATATGAGCTTTTTCTGGTTTGGCTGAAAATTGTGAAAAAATGGAAGAGTAATCCCATGAATGCTCTGTATGTTCATATAAAACAGCACTTCCTGAACAATATCACCACATTTTTTGACATCATTTTCTATAATTTACTTAACTTTGACACATTGGACCAAAAAAAAAGGCCATGTCATGTCAACCACACATTGCACCACTCCAAATAAACAACATTTACATTCACTCAAAGTTCTCTTGAGAAACAAATCCAGACCCTTTCTTTTAAAACATGAATAAATAGGAATAATGTTGGAATAAATAAATATGTTTGCATGGGAAATGGTTACAGACGAGTAGACATGCATTTACCTGGTAACTAACAATTCGCTGAACTTTCAAGAACTTCTTACACTCAAATGACGGTAACTGTCAAAGCTACTTTTAAATAAAAGCATACCAAGGTTGAACATAAAGAGATGGACAAAGAGATATTCTGCAAAGCCTCTTAAAAAAACTACACAAGAAAAAACATTTTAACTTCAATAATTTATATATTTGTTTTTCATTTTATTCAATTCATAAAAATGTAATTGTGATGGAAAAACATTTAAATACAATTCTTTATTGTAAAATGTACTTAATTCTATGGAATTCTATTGAAGATCTTGAGGCTCAGGCTTAGTCACTAAGCCATCAAACACTACTCATTTTGACTTTATTTTTTTCAGTAGAATTAGCTTAAAACTGCTTTTACTTTACAAAAATGAAATGTCTTTGTGTTCCTTTTTCATTATTCTATTTGACTTTTATCATTGTACTAATAAAGTACCAAATGCAATGATTGGATGAACATTTCTTTGGTCCTGAGACTTCCACAGAAGATATATGTACATTTTTTAAATACTTAGACCCCTCTAATATTAAAAGCTATCAGGAGAGTTTTAACCAGAATTTAAAAAGAGTGTTTATGAAAATAATTGCTTACCCTATAATTAGTATCACCTGTTTTTTGTTTACCCGTCATTTTGTGTGTGGATTTATAGCCCTGTGTTTCAGTCCTTTTCAGTAGCCGAAGTACATTCAGACCATCCCCAGATTACACTCTACAAACCAAAATTATTGTCAAAAATAATGCAGAATATCTCCAGACAATCTCACAAAAACAAGGTATACATACCGACGATTCTACGCCAGAAACAAGAAGAAGTCGACAGATACGATTAAAATGCAATGGATATAACAGACTTGAACAAACCGCTGTCTCACGATCTTCGTAGTAGTGAACGCGCCATAGAGAAATGCACATTTCATACGTATTACATAAGCAGAGAGTCTGTTTTCGTTTCGAATTGTTCTGTTTAAAAGTAGATATTTCAATATAAAAATAGCCTCGTGTCGTGATTATCTATTGTCTACTATATTTAGCCTACTTCTTATTTATTAAATCCAGGCAATTGGTCGATAAAACATTGATTAAAATGTGCTTTCTGTTTTTTTAGGTCTCTGTGAAAAAGCAGTATTTTAGCGCCGCTTTCAGAGCGCGTCACGTCCGTAACGGAGAACTGTCGCATCCATAACATTGTTTTTTCCTCATAAATGCAAACACGAAAAATAAAATAAAATGGATATTTTATGTTCTCTGGAGAGCCAACCCTTCATCCGGTGGCTAGCCTAGGTTTGTGCAGTGTGTATTTCTCTCATATTAAATATAAAATGCATGTGTGTAGACTGATATTTTTCTAATGTCTGGATTCCTTTATTAAGGGAGTATGGATATAAACAGACGTTTCAATATATTGTTATTAAATGCATTTTCTGATAATTTATATTTCATTATATTATATTTTAAGTTTTTTACTGCAAATGTCACGTCCATAACGCTGGAATTGCCCGATTTTAAATAATTTCTCCTCAACTAGTTTTGTGGTGTAGGTCTACGTATTTTATAATGTTGACTTCAAATAATACTAATAGTAATTTAAAGATGTGGTAGCATTGGATCTGGACGGGAAGGATAACTCTGGGAGTTGGAGAGTGTTTCGCGATTCTGCCTTCTCACAGGTTCGTGGATCTGAGTGTCGCGATTTCGGTTTCATATCGCATTAGTAGGCTACAGCCATAATTTTTACTGAGGAAAATGGCAAAAATAGTAACGCACAGTGACTTGGATAAGTAACTTTAATCTGATTACTGGATTGGAAATAGTAACGCGTTAGATTACTCGTTACTGAAAAAAGTGGTCAGATTAGAGTAACACGTTACTAAGTAACGCGTTACCGGCATCACTGATGCTTATTTACTATTTCTTACTCATAACAAAACCCTCCCCGCCTGACGTGGACACGCGTCACCCAGGTGTGGGCCTCGCTAACAGACATCTGTAGAGCTGCAGGCTGGGCGACACCCAACACTTTCGCCAGATTCTATAATCTCCGGGTAGAGCCAGTGTCCTCTCATGTACACTCCACGGATTAGATACGTGCGCTATTTCAATCAGATGAGTGCTCATTCCTCCTACACTGTCGATGCCGTCACCAGAGTGCATACCTGGTTGGTCAGCCCTCGTGATTGGCTAGGTGCTTCCATGTGCATGGTTCCCCGCTTGTGCAACCCCCACATGTGTATTTCCACGGTAAGTCTCCACCGAGCACGTGTTTTCCCTCTGCAAGACCCCTTGCCATCTCGAGGTTAAAATATTCCACCCTGCGGGCTGGATACCTCTGAGCTTCCATATGCATCCTGCTCTCGAGTCATATGTGTATTCTAAGTCCTCCCTGTGTTGAAGGCTGTAGAATGCACTGATTGCAATTACGGTTCTAAATCACCTTAGAGTATTATTACACAATTAATGTCCAGTAACTAGGAGAAGACTGAAGAAGCCAGAGACAAAGATCAAATTCGCTCACTGTATTGATTGATACATTCTCTCACAATCTCAACAAAATATAAATGTCACAATAAAACAGCGTAGGCCTACGCAAAATAACAAACAATAGAAACATAGTCAAAAAGATACAATTATATTAAGAGAGAGGGCAATGAAGTGATGGTAATAATTAAGTGTACTCAGTTTTAATCCCAAGTATTCCAGAGGAAGTCCGATTAATGGAAGAAGGGTGCAGATGTCATCAGAAGTCGATCCTCAGACGAAAGGGCCAATCGCTGCGATGTTCAGTATGTGTGTGTGTTGGGTTTGTGTGACAGGTCAGCCGGACAAAATGTAGATGAACGTGTATGTGTGGTTCTATAATAAACAAACAAACTCAATTAGTTTCTGTTACAACTCTTACAATAGAAATGCTGCATCATTATCACTTCACGTGATTGAACGTGAGAGGCATCACAAACTTGTGATACAGGTATAATATATTGGCTGTTATTTATAACTGAATAAATATCTTATTGATGCATTAAACAGAATATAAAACAATGATTATTAGACAAAATAAATGTAAGATAATCACTTACAGTCTGCAATGACGCACACACGAGTATTCACCACAGAAATCCAACAACCTCAGGAGCGATCACACAACATCAGCCGCCCATCACATATGAAATACCAAACTGCTCACCAGCTATGTTATCGATCTATAACTTTATGGCCTTCTGATGCACCTTAACTCATCTCGTTTGTTCACAATAATAACTCGCGCCACATTTCTTCACTCTTTCTCCATTGCCGTGAATATGCGCTCTTTCTCCATTGCCGCAAATATGCGATCTCTCGCCCTTTCTTACAAAACTCGCGAGACTTCTGATTCAAACCTCGCCCCCTAGGCAAACTCAACACTTGAATTGGTCAATGTAAAACTATAATAATACCATAAACATAAAATAATCATGCCCTTTTGCACACTCCCTATGGGTAGGTGTTGTGTTACATCTTCCACCTGGGATATGCCACCCAGTGTACCTTGGTATTCCTGCTAATCTCCGTGCTAATCTCACGACAGGGAGCTCAGACTTCCACAGGGCACTGGAAGACAGCTGCAGTTGCGTGATTGAATTGGGACCCCCATTCGTCAGTCACTGACGTAACTCGCAGTGACTGAATGAAAGGGAACGTCTCGGTTACGTATGTAACCCTCGTTCCTTGAAGAGGGAGCGGAGACATTATGTCCCCCTGCCACAACCGCTGGCTCGTTTTGTAAGAACTCGAAGGTGATAGGCTTCTAAGCTAAACTCCCATTCGTCAGTCACTGATGTAACGTCTCCGTTCCCTCCTCAGGGAACGAGAGTTACATACTTAACCGAGACGTTCACATCCCTAGATGTAGGTATTAGTCATTGCTTTAAAGAAACTTGACTTGGCAAAATCTTGTTAAAACCAGCAGCTGCAATATAGAAAATTCTGCACATCACATGTTTTTTTATATAACTGAGCCAGAGACAAACCCATACTCCATACATGAGACAAATTTCACTGTGTAGATATGTTGTGAAAGGAGGTGGTTATTAGTGTTTGTCCGCTATTAGTCTGATGATGCCCAAGGTCAGTGCCGTAGATCTCTTACCCTGGAGAATGAACCGTACATGTTTGCTTTCTGTACCACCAATCACAAAGGCAAATGTTTGACAGCTTGTTTGGATGGCATTCAAAATTTGCTTTACTGGATTTAATTTGCATTTTTGTATGGGAAAACAATCCACTGGGTCTGTAAAACTGAGAACATAAGAGAAAGTCAGATGATGACAGGTTTTAAAGGTATATCAGAATCCCTTGAAACAGGGGACGACCTAAGCATGGCACGGGGCCACACTGGTTGCACCGTCCTAAGGACAGCCCTCCCTGTAAAATAAATTGTTATTTTTGAAGGATTGTAGAAGAATTCACTAAAATGAATTGTATTTGTAAGTTGTACATATGAGAGCTTAATCTGGGACCACTACTTTAACCAAACGGAGCACATGAAAAAAAAGTTCCATGCCAGTTTTACCTGCCCACAGTTTCTTTCTTAGAAATATTATGAGGTTTATTTGATTGGTTGAATGCAGTTGATTTGTTTGTTCTGACTGTAAAGGTGTGCTGTGATTGGTCACACCCTCACACTCTTTTGTCATTGGCTGTATGTCAGTTTAAGTAAGAGAGAGTCAGTGCCATCGTTCACAATTCTGGCCTCTACCTCAACTAATCATCGACAAATCACCAAACCTCTTCACTGGAGGAAGATGAAGACGACACTCACTGTGCTGCTAATCCTGGAGCTCTACGGACTCTCCTCCGGCCTCATTAAACAACATTTCTTCGTGAATGAGGATAAGAACTGGCGGGATGCACTACATCACTGCAGAACTTACTTTCATGACCTGTCCACCTTCACCAATGAGAGCGAGGAGCAGCAATTTTTGGAAGATGCAGTCGGTCAAACTTCTAATGCCTGGGTTGGTCTCCATAAAGAATCTGGAGTCTGGAAGTGGACCGGAGGAGAAAAAGCAACACAAATTAGCTGGGATACTAAACAACCTGAAGATGGTGAATGCGCTTTTCTACACGAAGGTCATAAGAAACTGCATGACTTTAAATGCAAGAAGACATATGCCTTCTTCTGTATGACAACGTTTGTTCTGGTGCGGCAGAAAGAGAGCTGGGAAGGAGCTCTGGAATACTGCAGACAACATTATGATGATCTGGCGAGTCTGAGCTCAAAGAACAGGTTGGATTCTGCTTTAGGGAAAATCACACAGGCTGACACTGGATATGTGTGGACTGGTTTACGCTTTCTAGCAGGAGAGTGGAGATGGGTCAATGGAGATGATCTTGACTTTACGGCCTGGGCTCAGACGGGACTGCCCCAGTGTCCTGCCAGAAACCTTCGTTGTGGAGCCCTGGACAAGCAAACAAGGGTCTGGACACACAGAGACTGTGAGGAGAAGCTCAACTTCTTATGTCAGTAGATGGTACGTCACATGCAACTATAATAGATATGGTACCATTAAAATATTTGGGCCATCTTTTTACAGCCGCCCCTCATTTGTTATCGCAACCTATTTAACATCTGTTGAACATTTTCATGATTAATAACGCTATTGATAACTATTTATTGCTATCTTGTATGTAAACCATCTTTCCCCCCCTTTTTTTAAATGACAAACTGGATCACTA
The DNA here is from genome assembly GCF_949152265.1 of Phoxinus phoxinus. NCBI lineage: Eukaryota > Metazoa > Chordata > Actinopteri > Cypriniformes > Leuciscidae > Phoxinus > Phoxinus phoxinus. The sequence continues at coordinate 5,008,873 of NC_136882.1, read as the reverse complement.
GCAGAAGGGATTGGCTCAACAACAATTTCTTCTCCTCACTCAAAGCATTCAACAATCACTCGACAGCTCCACACAACCCTGTTTTACATTTCCTGCTCCACAATTACTGGAAACAAGAAAGTAACCCACTCCTGGTTCACTGCATAAAGCAGTGCGTGCCACTATAAAGTTCCTAGCCTAAAACGAAACGAAACTGATGAAAGTACAAATTTTTGTTTAAATGTGGTTTATTTTATGCATATCTTACACTGTAAAAAGTCGCTCAGTGCTATTGTCCATGAGACTTATTTTTTTTAACTATATTTATTCCATTAAATTAATTTATTTTTATTTCTTTGTTTTTTTGAGTTATTGATAAGTAAAAAGTGTGAATATTTTCGTAACTTAATATTTTCTATAATAAAATTAGGTTCATTGGACTTCACCATAAATTGATTTTACAAAACTCATTTTAAAAGTTTATATCAGACGTAAAAAAACGACCCCGCCCACCTGCAGCAACGGAAAGTTCAAGCCCGCGGGCAAATCCTTCACTCTCGTTCCAGGACAGAAGCTTATTCGAACACTGAGCCATGTAAGTAACTTTTTGTATTTTTTAAAGTTAGATGTTAGCCTAATTAACGTGTTTATGTTGTACAATCTGCAAAACCATTGCTCTGTTTCTTACAAACTTTTGCGACCGTCGGTCGCCATTTTTAATGTGCTCTCAAACAGCTCGAAAGTAGCAGCTAACTTGAGCCACATAATGTTAACGTTAGCAGCTAACTGTTAGTGTATAAATCGATGTGTGTGCGTTGTATAAGTAATGTTGTCTTTGTGTGATAGTTTAATTTTTCAAATGTGTTTGTAAGTTTGCCAGTGAACTGAGAGTGCAGTGTTAATTTCATTTTTCAAACATTTTTTCACAGACAAAAACGAGACCATAACTAACACGTTAAATTAAAACCTACAAATAATGGCAAATAAAAACGTTAATGTTAGGGAGAAACTATTAGGGAAGAGATCCATTCAGAACTGATTTGCGTTTGTGGTAGATGCGTAATGTTAGGCCTACATTTTGTAACGTAGCCTACTGATTTACCTGACTGAACAGGAGTTGGCATGCGCTTGATGCATGTCAATCGTTCAAAAAAACGTCTGGGAGAAAGAGAAGAGCAGAAATATAGATAATCTGAATAAGAGTGACGACGCGAAAGAGGTTCTCTTACGTAGAGTTCTCTCGTACTGCGTCGAAGAACGCTACGGGAAAGATATTTCTTTGTCGAGATTGAAGCCTAAAATTAATCCTTAATTTTGTAATAATGTAAAACGCTTTTCTGAAGCATACAACCTAGGCGGAGCAATACAGCTCACCCATTGGCTGCTCTGCCAGAAAAGCACAGCCTATGCGAGGCCAGGACGCTGACCAATGAGGGCGCTTCGCGCCCTTCTGCGTCACCTCCCGCCCAAACAGGCGTGGCCTAGGCCTATAAATACGAGCATAGCTGTCTAACACGCCGATTTTCTAAAATTCAACGAAGCTGCACGCATCGCTGGATTGGATTCGAGCCGCCACAGCCGTTTGGAACAAGCACCTCAGCAGGACGAGCCCTTACCTGAAGCCGCTGGTCTTCGCCGCCTTCAGCCGCCGTTCCCTGCTGCGCTTCTCCGGCGTGGAATATCCTTTACATTATGTGTGTGTGTTTTGTGTGTGTGTTCGCCGTCGCGACACACAGTTTTTCCACCACTAGAGAGCCGAGCGTCTTTTTCAAGATGCCTCGCACCTCCTGTGGCTCGTGTAGAGCCCCGCTCAGCGACAGGGACCACGTGCTGTGTTTCCTGCCTGTGAGTATCACGCAGCTTCAGCTCTCGTCGATGGCGGCTGCCATCGCTGTAATTTGATGCCTACGGTGACTCTGCGGACTCGCCTGGCGTTCATTTACTGAAGCTGCATCTTTTCCGCCTGCTGTAGTGCCGCGCCGTGAAAAGCGCCGTGCTTAGCAGAGCCCGGAACCTCCCTTCACCACGAGGTGCTCGCCGCTGCTGCCGCCAGCTTCTCCGCCCGCTTCGCTGGACTCTATGATCGACGGACAATGGCCGCTGTGTGCCGCCGCGTCCGTCATGAACGAGGAAGGTGAAGCCGCGTCTGTGGAGGAAGACTGCTTTTCTCTCCCGCTTCGGATGGGCGAGCTCCGAGGATCTCCCCTCCCCCGCCGCTCATGAGCGTCGACGGAGAAAGACCAGCATCGATGCGCTTACCGGCTGGATGGCTGTTTTTCTGCAGAGGAACGTACGTTACCGTCCTCACGACCCGCGCCCTTTTCTTCCTGAATTCACGGAGAAAGCGCGGAGTCCCGGAAAGCCCCGTCTTTAGCCAGGATGCGCACTTCTGCTTCGAGGGAAGCTACAGTGTTAAAATCCCGCCGCGGCCGGATTTCACTAAAATGTCTCGCTCGCACAGTCCCAACATACGCGACCGTGCCAGTGTATTTTGCAGTCACCAAATCAGCATCAATGCTCGTTTGCCTGCACACAAACGCCGTTTTCACGACGCCCCAGGTAAATCTGAAAATGTATTTTCTGGTGTCCCGGCCACGGCCGATGGTGTAATGTGTGTATCCGTAATGCCCACGACTCAGTGCCCATTCATACACACAAGCACAGCCCTGCACAATACAGGGCTTGCACACATAAAATCGATTCGTGTCGATTGTGCAATACATGTAAGTTAGTGAACGTGCCCGCTTTTTAGTGCCCACAATCACTACACACTGCATGTCCCGTGGTTTCTGTAAAAACGAAACGAATGCACGGTCAGTCGGTTCTGATAGACAGTACTCTCTGTGCTACACGGTGTCCCGGCCACAGCCGATGATGTAATGTGTGTAACTGCAATGCCCACGACCCAGTGCCCATTCATACACACAAGCACAGCCCCACACAATACATTGTGCACTATATGTAGTGAGCGTGCCCGCTTTCAAGTGCCCACAATCACTACAAGCTACATGTCAACATGGTTTCTACGGAGCTCGCACCGCGTGCTCTCTCTCTCTCTCTCTCAGCTGAGAGAGCTGAGCGCGCGCGCGGGCTGCCCGCTCGATAAGCGCGCCCCCGCATCACGCCATGTTACAGCACACGACTGCTCTCGTGTCGCCGCCATTTCGCGACCAGAGCCCGGTTTTTCAACCCGTGCAAGCACAGCCCCGTACAACACAGGGTCTGCACACATAAAAAACGACTCAGGTCGTTTGTACTTTACATGTAGTGAGCGTGCCCACTGTCAAGTGCCCACAACCACTACACACTGCACGTTCCGCGGTTTTCTGTAAAAACGAAACCAACGGACGATCAGTCAGTTCACAAACACAGTATTCCCGGTGTTATAAATGTGCCCGCTACCACGCGCCCACATTTATTCACAAATATACGAGCCCTACGGGCAGCCCCGTTCAACACAGGGTTTGCACACTTAAAATCGACTCAGTCGATTGTGCTTTACATGTAGTAAGCGTGTCCACTGCCAAGTGCCCACAACCACTACACACTGCACGTTCCGCGGTTTCTGTATAAACGGAACTAACGAACGGTCAGTCAATACACAAACACAGTGTCCCCGGTGTTATAAATGTGCCCGCCACCAAGCGCCCACGTTTATTCACAAGCATAACGAGCCCTACGGGACTCGTCCCGCGCACTCTCTCTCGACACAGAGTCGAGCGCGCGCGGGACGCATACTGTGTTAAACATGTCCCCCGCCTCAGACGCCACGGCGTCCATGTTACAGCACACGGTTGCTCTCGTGTCGCCGCCATTTCGCGACCAGGGCCCAGATTACATTCAACCCCTAGTCACACGTGCACATGCATGGGAAAGACTTCCCGGGGTCTCAGAATGGGTGCTAGAGACTATAAAAAGAGGCTATTCGCTACAGTTTCATCGACGCCCTCCCCGTTTCACGGGAAAAGTCGAAACCACGGTAAAAACAGAAGTAGCACGTCTACTTCGAGCCGAAATAGCGAAGCTATTGAGCAAAGGGGCCATAGAGCCTTTATCTCAAGCTCAGAGCGAAGGGGGTCTGTACAGCAGATATTTCCTGGTACCGAAGAAAGACGGGGGTCTCAGACCCATTTTAGATCTAAGGCGTCTGAACAAAACGCTAACAAAGCGGAAGTTCAGAATGCTCACGACCAGAAAAATCCTCGCGCAAATTCGCCGAGGAGACTGGTTTATGGCGATAGATCTGAAAGACGCGTATTTTCACATACAAATTGCGTCACGTCACAGGCGATTTTTGAGATTCGCCTTCGAGGGCCGGGCATATCAGTACACAGTCCTGCCATTCGGCCTATCCCTAGCACCTCGTACATTTACAGTGTGCATGGACGCGGCGCTGGCACCCCTGAGACTCCGAGGCGTTCGAATTCTGAACTATTTGGACGATTGGCTGATTCTAGCTCAATCGCCGTCAGAACTCGCTCACCACAAGACACTAATACTCGATCACCTCGAGTGCTTAGGTCTGAGAGTCAATTGGGAGAAAAGTTCACTGTTTCCCAGTCAAAGGATCTCCTTTTTAGGACTGGATCTGAACTCACTGTCTATGACAGCACGCCTGTCATCACAGCGCAGGCGAAATACCCTGCAAATGGCGAAATCCTTCCGCAGCGGCCACATAGTGCCGCTCAGGAGATTTCAGAAAATGCTGGGCCTCATGGCCTCAGCCTCTACAGTGCTGCAGTTGGGCCTGCTGCGCATGCGCCCACTACAGTTCTGGTTGAGAACGCGCGTACCGCGCCGAGCATGGTTACACGGTCGTTATCGCCTCAAGGTCACTCAGGAATGCATTTCAGCCCTGACACCATGGAGAGCGTCAGACTGGTACCGGTCAGGTGTAAGCCTGGGGACTTCCTCGAGCCTGAAGGTGGTGTCCACGGACGCGTCCACCTCAGGCTGGGGAGCACTGCTCGACGGCAGACCGCTCTTTGGCCAATGGGCAGAGCGAGCCAAACTACCGCACATAAACTGCCTGGAAATGATGGCGGTGGACTTTGCGCTGAGGCGCTTCTGTCCCCGGATAAAAGGACACCACGTCCTGGTCCGCTCGGACAACGTGTCGGTAGTAGCCTACATAAACCACCAGGGTGGCCTGAGGTCCCGAAACCTATTCAGGTTAGCGGAACGCATACTGGTGTGGGCCCAGCACAACCTGCGCTCGTTAAGAGCAATACACGTGCCAGGCCACTTGAACGTAGGCCCGGACAGACTCTCACGGAACAATGTTCCTACGGGAGAGTGGTCCCTACACACACAGACAGTGCGTCTGCTGTGGAAAAGGGTTCGGCAGAGCGGAAATAGACCTGTTTGCAAACCAGGAAAACGCTCACTGCCCAGAATTCTTTTCAAAGAGCACGAACGCGCTGGCCAGAGTCTGGCCCCGCCGTCCGCTCTATGCTTTTCCTCCTGTCTCACTCCTGCCTCAAGTGCTGGAGCGTATCAAGGAGAGCGGATGCTCAGTACTACTGGTTGCTCCATACTGGACGAATCAGACCTGGTTCCCAGCTTTGATGCGACTGAAAAGTACTGCCCCGTGGCCGATTCCAGTGAGGAGAGACCTCCTCTCACAGGCCAAGGGCGCGATTCTGCATCCTCACCCCGAGCTTTGGTCCCTACACGTATGGGCCATAAACGGGTACCCGCTAACCTCCCAAGAGGAGTGTTAGACACGATCGAGCAAGCTAGGGCTCCGTCTACTAGACGGCTCTACGCTTCCAAATGGTCGGTGTTCTCTGGATGGTGTTCAGATCAAGGTCTGTCACCACTTCAGTGTGGAGAACCGGAGATTCTCTCCTTCTTGCAAGAGCTATTGGATAAGGGAAGAACCCCATCCACGCTCAAAGTCTATGTGGCTGCCATATCAGCGTTCGTTAATCCAACGCTTGGCCGTTCACTAGGCAGGAACGACCTGGTGGTCCGCTTCCTTAGAGGCGCCAGGAGGTTAAACCCTCCAAGGCCTCCCCTCAGTCCCCGTTTGGGACCTTTCTACAGTGTTGAACGCTATGAAAGGGGCCCCTTTCGAGCCTATTCACTCAGTTGACATGAAACACCTGTCTTTCAAGACCGTGTTTCTTTTGGCTCTCGCTTCACTGAAGCGTGTGGGAGACTTGCAAGCGCTCTCAGTGAGAGCTTCTTGTATGGAGTTCGGGCCAAACGACTCTGTAGTCGTATTGAAACCGAAGCATGGGTACGTGCCTAAGTCCCTCAACACACCGTTCAGGGCTCAGGTCATCTCCCTGTCGGCCCTGCCGGCCTCAGAGGACGGAAATAGCTCCCTTTTCCCGGTCAGGGCATTAAGAGCTTACGTGTCCCGCTCCGCTGTTTTTCGACAGACGGAGCAGCTCTTTGTTTCGTTCAGCGGACGCTCCAAGGGGCGAGCCGCGACGAAACAGAGTCTGTCTCGATGGGTAGTGGACGCCATTGCGCTAGCCTACGCATCTAGAGGTTTGGAATGCCCTTTGGGCGTCAGAGCACATTCCACGAGAGGCATGGCCTCTTCATGGGCTTGGTATAGCGGAATCTCGTTACAAGATATCTGTATGGCGGCAGGCTGGGCCTCCCCGTCTACATTTATTAGGTTCTATAACCTAGAGGTTCCTGCGTTGCAGGCTAAACTGCTCTCGGTCTAGAAGACTATGTGTAAGTGTTCCTGCCCCGCGCTGCGGCCCAGGTCACTTCAATGTTTAAAATGTATAAGTGTTCCTGCCCCGCGCTGCGGCCCAGGTCACTTCAATGTTAATATGTATAAGTGTTCCTGCCCCGCGCTGCGGCCCAGGTCACTTCAATGTTTAAGCATCACTCACTGACAATGTGTCCCATGAGCATGCTATTACCCCTCATATATATCTATATTTACATATATATGCTGTTATGCCTTAAGAGGCACTACTATAAAGGGATGATGCTAATTTAGCCGCTCTCCCTATACTTCTTGGGGTAGGCACTTGTATACCAGGGCGCGCGCGCCCTTAGGTGTCTGTGTCGGTCCAAGAGCACGCACGGCGTTTTACATGGGGTTCCCGTAGCGTTCTTCGACGCAGTACGAGAGAACTCTACGTAAGAGAACGTACTCGGTTACTAACGTAACCTCGGTTCTCTCTAGAAGAGGGAACGAGTACTGTAGTGGTGTCAACAATAATCGATTCGGCGATGCATCGCAATGCGGGATATGCACGATTCAGCATCGATACGGCAAAGTGCCATAATCGATTATGTCACTGTTTATTTTTTGGCCTTGAGTTGGACAATAAAGTTGTGAAGTTTATTACTTCCGTGGGCTTAACAACAACAACAATCAAGACGGCTGAGGCGGAGGGAGATGACCGCGATAGACGAGTAATTAAAAACGCACTCAAAGCTTGGAAAGCGGACATCTGGGCACATTTCGGATTCTACGAAGAACGGGAAACTAGACAAGACGAGGCTGAACACAGGAGCGCAGCTTCGCGGCTGAGACACGAATAGACTATTAACATAAAGCTTTTACTCTTAAACACAAAAGGCACGTCCATTTGAATAAAACAATTATATTTATTAAACAAACCAGATCAAGAGCAAAAACGAAATAAAGTGCATAACTGAAAAATAAAGCATAGAGGCAAAACGAATACAAACAGTGGCACTGCGCATTAGGGTCCAATCATTTTTTCCCGTCTTCTAAAAAAAAAATGCTGCTACACTGCCGATGTCTTTGTTGACATGGTAGAGGAGGACTGACTATGAATTAAACGCTCTCAATTAAATAAATAATATTCAGCAAACCTTCTAGTAGCCTACTTTCTTCAATCTGTCTCTCTTCTCCGGTGGGTTGGGCTAATCCAAAAGAAGTGAAAACAAGGGGGGTGTTCTGAAGACAGACTGTTACCTGTGAAACAGGGGTGCTCTGAAAACACCCCCATTAGCAATTAGTGCTTTCCACCTGATGAAATGAACGCGCAAAACGAATGAAATGAACGCGCAAAACTGACGAAATGAACGCGGCAAAACTGATGAAATGAACGCGGCAAAACTGACGAAATGAACGCGGCAAAACTGACGAAATGAACGCGGCAAAACTGATGAAATGAACGCGGCAAAACTGATGAAATGAACGCGGCAAAACTGATGAAATGAACGCAGCAAAACTGATGAAATGAACGCAGCAAAACGGATTAAATGAACGCGGCAAAACTGATGAAATGAACGCGGCAAAACTGATGAAATGAACGCGGCAAAACTGATGAAATGAACGCGGCAAAAAATCGACCAATCAGAATTTTTGTCAAGCCAGAACGTATCGACCAACAATCGACTAATCGACTGGGAGATTACAGCCCTTGAAAGCAGTGATTTATGTTTTCTTTTTCAGGTTTGAAAATGGCATATACAATACCCTGTACCATTCAATTTTATTTTGTTTAATAATGACATTTATGTCGAAGATACAGGAGAGTGATAATACACACATAGCAGCCAATAAAATCTGTTGTTCAATATATGACTGCTTGTATTGCCTCATGACTGATGATAAATTTGCCTTGTGTGCAGTAGAATTTTGATGCATCGCAATGCATCGTAGAATCGAATTGAATCGAATCGTTACCTGGTGAATCGTAATCGAATCGAATTGTGAGGGCAGTGCCAATGCACACCCCTAGAGTACTGCGTCTCATGGCCGTGCGTGTCCGCGCTGCATCGCTTCATTGACGAAAATCGGCGTGTTAGACAGCTATGCTCGTATTTATAGGCCTAGGCCACGCCTGTTTGGGCGGGAGGTGACGCAGAAGGGCGCGAAGCGCCCTCATTGGTCAGCGTCCTGGCCTCGCATAGGCTGTGCTTTTCTGGCAGAGCAGCCAATGGGTGAGCTGTATTGCTCCGCCTAGGTTGTATGCTTCAGAAAAGCGTTTTACATTATTACAAAATTAAGGATTAATTTTAGGCTTCAATCTCGACAAAGAAATATCTTTCCCGTAGCGTTCTTCGACGCAGTACTCGTTCCCTCTTCTAGAGAGAACCGAGGTTACGTTAGTAACCGAGTACGTTTTCCTGTGCGCTCACGTGCAGCCCTGCATATAGACTGCTAACTTAACGTTATATAGCCCGCGAGGACTGAATTTAACTCTTTCATGTCTGAATGGATTAAAAACACAACATTATTTCTTAGTGTATACTTCACTTAATATTATTCAAACAACATAATAAAAATAGAAAAGCATTCATTGCTCTTTAATAGCTTTTATAAGGATTACTTGTATTTAGTTTATACAAATATGTCTGCTTGAAAGAATAAAGAATCATGTAGGCTATGTTAGACTGAATAATAATAATAATCATTAATAGACTGTTCTACTTTTAGAAGTGTTTTTTTAAAGATATAATTTTGTCACAATGCTAAATCTGTGTCTGTATTGCATGGTCAAACTTAAAATAAATATTCATATTAACAGGTTGATAGATTATCTATTATGGGTTTGTAAATGGAAACATTTTAGAAAAAAAATGTAGATTAATGCATTACAAGTTAACTTAATTAGTTGAACTAAAGCTTATCTTGTTCAGAAGGCTAATCTTCACTTGTATTTTAAGTTTTTTTTTTTTAAGGGCTTGCATTATAGTTGTATGACTAATATTTGTTTTTTCTTTTCCCTTTTAACAGATGGGATGGCCCTGTAAATTGTGCCGTACTGTGGTACAAAGAAAGAGGGACATTTTTAAACATTATAGACTGCGTGGGACCTTTGGACACAGCCATTCCTTGCCTTGTATTCATATAGATTGCCCATGTTCTTTTAAATCCTGGAGTTCCTTCCGCTCTCACCTCTCAAGATACCATCCAGAAGCTAAATCCCACAATTCACCAGAAGTAAGTCTTTCATTTACCTGTCCTCTGTGTCAAAACCCTGGATATCACAATGAAAAGGAGTGAATTTATCAACAAAAATAATTTATTCATTTTTGTTCTGTTAACTAGGACCCAAGTGCCACTGCTGTAAAAAAGAGAGATGTCACTCTGAGATGCCTCTTTGAATATATGGGAGAGAGTGCACAGGAGCTCATCTCTGATTACTGTGTAAGTATTGGCTCAGTCTGGTGAACAGGTTTAAATTGTGCTGACTGTTAATGTAAACTAACTGAACCAACATTTGGCTGGTAATGGTAGAGTATTTGTTTTTCATAAACAAATCAGATTGTCTTATATATATTTGTTTTATCTCAAAGGGGGCTGTAGAGACAACTGTTCATGATGACCTGAAAATGAAAAATTTCAGCATTTATGTCTGCCGTGAGCCAGATGCAGTAGGAGTCATCCTTGAGGGAATTCCAGTCCTTTCTAATCTCGGAAATCTGGCCAGAGCATGCTGCTTACTGCTTGGGTTGACATATGCCCTTAATCTCGAGTATCCACCGAAGCTTTGCAAAACATTTGAGGTGTTCCAAAGACTTTTCGTGGGACTTGACACACTGCGCCCAAAACCAAGCCCAAAGTTCATGACTTTGAAAAATAAAGTGAAAATGTTCTTTCAAAACTGGTCAGTTGGTGGGATCAGTGTAATATTTGAGTAAGAATGTTTCTAAATAACAAACTATGTGAAGGTGTCATGTTATTGTATAATGCTAAGTTGTACTGTAGGTCAGATGCTCATGCTTGTGACCTGTAAAGTAAGTTAGTGTTAAAATGTTTATATATTATTATATTTAAAATATGTACACACTACTGTGAAGGTGTTTTACAAAACAGCAGTTCATGATTGTTTTAATGCATGAGTACAGATGTTACTTTATACTGTCCAGCTAATTTCAACTGTTTAGAAATATTAAACTGTTTTAATATGTACACCGTAAAAACACTGAAGCACTTTATTGGCTGATTCAGATGTTACTGATTGTTTACATTGTGCAGCTAATTGGTACTGTTAATAAATGTTGAAAATTAACAGTCTGAACTAATTATTTGGGTTTACACTTTCAAAACCAAGAGCAAATTGGTTAAAACTAATAAAACAGAAGACATTAACAAGTATGTTTTTATTTAAATTTTACCTAATTTAATTAAGTCTGTATAAAATGCAGATCTGTTTTTTTACTTTGATTGTACTTAATTTATTGGCTTTTTCTTAAAATGCTACTTAATAATATGTTTTTTTATTAATTCGAAAATATTAGTTTGTCCTTACTCAAAATATCAGTTAGTTCAATAAACTTACAAAAAGTAGTTGGAAAATGTTGTCTTAATTTTATTGAGTTAGATTCAAGTAACAGTTTTAACAGTGTATGAGTACAAAAATGGTTCATGTTCTTTTGTTTTATAACTTTACAGAAGTGTGTATGTATGTATATGTATATGTATATGTATGTGTATGTATATATATATATATCAAAATAAATAAAACTTTAGTAGTGGTTGTGTTTAGAGGAGTTGTACAGAGTGTGACATATTTTACTTCTTTACTTTTTTCTTTATTTATTTGAAAATGTTAAATTGATCATTTAAATTCCATTCAGGAATGAAATTTAAATTTCATTCAAACTGTAGTTTCCTGAAGCAGACATGATTTAATCACAAAGGAAATCTATCTTGTTTCTTATTTTTAATAACACATAGTTTATTTGAATTATTATGCATTATAATCTCACTTTTAAATGTTTTTATGGCATATCTATTCACTGTATACTATGCATTTCAGATTGCAATGTAATGTTAGTCAATGGCCATTTCTAGAGTCAGTTTTAAGTAGTGTCTCTCTCTTATATCTGTCACGGGCTAGAAATTACAGAAATACTTAGGCTTCTCAGAAATACCAAAAACAAGGACAGAAAAAACAGTAAATAGCGACGACGACAGACAACAGGACAGGACTAAACACAGGGCTTAAATACAAATAAAAGGGAGGAAGAAACTAACTTGACATGGGACAGAGGAAGACTGAAGTAATGAACAAACTGAAAGCAAACCACAATGAAAACTGAATGAAAAACAGAGCATACATTCCACAGTTGACCAATCAGAATCGAGTATTTAAGAAGCAAGTAATCTTAGAGAATTAAGTTAACTTGAACTTGGATGATTTTCCTAGACAGTTTTCTAATCAACATCTGAATAGAAGAATCCATATAGTCAATTAATGTATATTGATAGATATACTGACATGATGATGATAAAATTATTTTGATTTGAGGAAACTACTGTATAGCTTTAAGTGTTTTACTTCATTTAGCAATGTTGGAATTATATTGTATAGGACCTATTTATTTAGCATTTAATTAAAGCCCACCCCTTATATCCTCCATGAAAGGGGCTGCCTGGATCACGAAAGCTTTGTGTATACCATTTCATGGCTCAGCATGTCATTTTGTTAAATAAATAGGCTATTTTTATCAAGACAACCATGCATTTTTGTCATCTGTTGGGGACATTTTGTTTATAATATTTCTCAGAGACTCCACAAATCACGGCAGTAAATATATCTTAATAGAGAGAGATCTTTAATAGCTTTTATAGAGATCTTTTTTTAGGTTTGGCCACACCAATGTCACTTTTTCCATTTTCTTTAAATGTATAAAATGTCACAATTCTGCACATTTAACGAAAAGACAAACATTTGGTATATTATTTTGAATTTGTTTTTAATATTTGATTGGTTCTTGAGTTTTAAAAGCAGAATTTCCTTTAACAAGAAAGACCCTGATTTCTTCAGTGTTTTTGCCTATTGAGTGATAGATGAGTAAAACATAACCACATTTATGAAAGGAGTCCTGTTCCGGAGTGCTAAAAAAACACTTTTATACTTGAATACTTTTGTGTTTTAAAGTGTTAAAATATGAAACTAAATTTAACATTTATATACATCTTTATCGTATACAAATTTATTTATTTATAAACGTCCTGATATCCTCCTAAAGAACATTGAATATAATCATTGTGGTATTTTTCCTTTACCAAAATTGCAAACCATTTTATGTGCTGGGTAAAGGTGTAGCTGAGTTATATTTCAGCATGTCTCTGCTTCACCTCCAGCAGGGGGCAGAGCTGCACCACGCTACAATTTCAACTCCAATTCTGAGACAAATATGGAAATGATGCACGTCTAGCTTTTCCAAGCCTTGCTTGTATGTCACTTTGTGCTGCGTTATCCTTGCTGACGACACTTCCTAGGTAGGCCTATGTAAAATTGTTGACAAGGGTTCATTATTGTTTATTGACAGTGATTGGTGCATTGGAAGTAACCCTCACTGGGTCTTTGATCAAGACATTTGATGTTTCCCTCGTTAAAAAACATTGTTCCTTTCATCTGAGTTTCATGAGATTTTGTGACTTTTGTCACATTATCTAACACACAGACAGACACACACACACACACACACACACACACACACACACACACACACACACACACACACACACACACACACACACACACACACACACAGAGAGAATTTGTATAGAATTTGGCAAACAAAATCAGTTACATAAACAGAACATATACAAATATGAAGGGGTGACACACACACACACACACACACACACACACACACACACACACACACACGCGCGTTCATTTCTGCTAACTGTTAATAGTTTTATTTAACGGTTTTAATTAATTCTTATTCTATTGTTAGTGATTTTTTAAATTTGGTTTATTGAAATAATTTTTTTTTATACAATCTGATTAGTTTTTTTTAGCTGCATTTTAGTTATGTTTTTGCACATGTATATGCCATTATTGCAAGAACAAACAAACAACAACAACAAATTATAACCTTTCATATAAATATGAAACCCCGTGGTACCCCGGGTCGGACTCTCTACGGTGGGCGGTAGGGCTTTTAGTGTTGCTGGCCCGAAGCTTTGGAATAAGCTGCCCCCGAATCTTCGTGCGACCGACAACATCCGGTCTTTCAAAAAACAACTTTAAACCCATATCTTCAAGCTTGCCCAATAAATACGTATCCTTGACACTTTTCTCTCTGTTCTCCACTTTCCCAGCCCTATTTGCTACTTACTTTGTCGCATTTGTATGCTTTGATAAATAGTACAATGTCTTTCTTTGATTCATGTTAATTGTTAGTCTGTTATAAACAGATGGCCTATGTATCTGTTTGCTTGCTGTTTGTTTGTTATTTGTATTGCATTGTGAAGCGACCTTGGGTTCTTGAAAGGTCTATAGAAAATAAACATATTATTAATTATTATTATTATTATATGGGATCAACCCATATTTGCAAATATACTATGTTAACAGTTGTATGTCTCCCTATTGCCTCTCTTACCTATATTTGTCCTGATGTAGATGATCTCCCTGACATTGATGCTCTCCCTGAAGTAGATGAACTCCCTGACGTAGATGCTCTCCCTGACGTAGATGCTCTCCCTTACGTAGATGCTCTCCCTGACGTAGATGCTCTCCCTGACGTAGATGCTCTCCCTGACATAGGTGCTCTCCCTGACATAGGTGCTCTCCCTGACATAGGTGCTCTCCCTGAAGTAGATGAACTCCCTGACGTAGATGCACTCCCTGACGTAGATGCTCTCCCTTACGTAGATGCACTCCATGACATAGATGCACTCCCTGACGTAGATGCTCTCCCTTACGTAGATGCACTCCATGACATAGATGCACTCCCTGACGTAGATGCTCTCCCTGACGTAGATGCACTCCCTGACGTAGATGCACTCCCTGACGTAGATGCTCTCCCTTACGTAGATACTCTCCCTGACGTAGATGCTCTCCCTGACATAGATGCTCTCCCTGAAGTAGATGAACTCCCTGACGTAGATGCTCTCCCTGACATAGATGCTCTCCCTGACGTAGATGCTCTCCCTGACGTAGATGCTCTCCCTGACGTAGATGCAGTCCCTGACGTAGATGCTCTCCCTGACGTAGATGCACTCCCTGACGTAGATCCTCTCCTTGACGTAGATGCTCTCCCTGACGTAGATGCTCTCCCTGATGTAGATGCTCTCCCTGACGTAGAGGCACTCCCTGACGTAGATGCACTCCCTGACGTAGATGCACTCCCTGACGTAGATGCTCTCCCTGACGTAGATGCACTCCCTGACGTAGATACTCTCCCTGACGTAGATGCAGTCCCTGACGTAAATGCTCTTCCTGACGTAGATCCTCTCCCTGGCGTAGATGCTCTCCCTGACGTAGATGCTCTCCCTGGCGTAGATCCTCTCCCTGGCGTAGATGCTCTCCCTGACGTAGATGCTCTCCCTGACGTAGATCCTCTCCCTGGCGTAGATGCTCTCCCTGACGTAGATACTCTCCCTGACGTAGATGCAGTCCCTGACGTAAATGCTCTTCCTGACGTAGATCCTCTCCCTGGCGTAGATGCTCTCCCTGACGTAGATGCACTCCCTAACGTAGATGCACTCCCTGACGTAGATGCACTCCCTAACGTAGATACTCTCCCTGACGTAGATGCTCTCCCTGACGTAGAGGCACTCCCTGACGTAGATGCACTCCCAGACATATATGCACTCACTCTGGACTCCTTTCTACATCAAATACATACATTAAATACACTATTGTATAAACATTGTGTAAACATATACAGTACTGTATAATTATAATCTATTATAAAATCTAATAATTTGTAGAAAGATAGGCTATACTCTTTAGCAATTAAAACATGATTACATGTATTATAATAGATTATAAACAACTTTGTTTTGTTTTTGTTAACTTAGTAAATTTGGGCAACCTAAGACTGACATTTCTCACGTCTTTTTCCATGTGTATTTCTCATCCCTTTTTGCTGCCTGCAGAAGTCCCGGCTGTCCCTCAATGAATGCTTTAAACTCCAAGCATGATAATTTAAAGTTTAATCTATCTTGAAGTTCGGCTTTGACCAAACCCACTGACATCCTGTTCCTTTTGTCTGACCAGACATCCTCCATGTGGCTAAATACACGCTCAGCATAGGCGTTGCTGACAGGGACAGACAAAACAAATGATACCACTTTGAGCAATTCAGTTGCTGCTTTCTCCTTCTTGAAAAAAAAACCCATTTCTTGTCTGGTGCCAGCTCTTCTGGGATGCTTTCAAATACATCGTTCAGTACAGTGTAGTCCTGATACAGTTTGTCTTCGTCAATGCTCAAAGCTAATTTGTTGACCAGTCGCTCAAGAGCATCCCATTCCATTGGACCACTCAGTCGCAGACAGCTAGCATTAGACATAACTGGATCATCAAAATCAAAGTTAGCCTCCAGGTATTGAACAGCCTTTTCAAAGAAGCTGTCGACCAGTGTTGCAAACTCCATTTGGTCTCTTGCACTTAGTTTTCGGAATGCTTGCTTTGTTTTACTACTATAAAATCTGTCTGCACGACGCAAGATTATTTGGCTGCACAATCGGCTAATTACTCCGTGAACATCCAGTAGAGTAGCACTCTCATTTTCCAACTTCCGAATTGCACTGTCGAATTCTTGCATTACATTGTGCATGAGCAACAGGAAACATCCAGACACTGTCGCATCATCCTCATCATTGTTGTTGGCAGCATCAGCACCACTTCTTTTGCATATAACCTTCCAGATAATGTCAAGACAATCCTTCTTTCCCAGTGACAAAAAATAAGACGTGAGTGCAGGCCAACACTCCAGAATCCGCTGAATTGCAGGCAATAGAGATAACCAATGGGTTTGAACATGCCTCAGTATCTCTTTGTACTGTACTGAAGTAAACACTCAAAACTCTTTCAGAGATTCTACTTTTTTGGCTGAGCATGAGAATTCACTGTAGATTTTTAGAACAACGGATTCAACATCATAACCTGTAGTGCTGATAATTATGTTCGCGTTTTTCAGGGTGTTGTGGATCAAGTGACATTTGCAGTTGCCCTTTACAATGTGTGGACTGACTTCTTTCAGTTTTTGATCAACAGAATTATGCAAAA
Source organism: Phoxinus phoxinus (assembly GCF_949152265.1). Classification (NCBI taxonomy): domain Eukaryota; kingdom Metazoa; phylum Chordata; class Actinopteri; order Cypriniformes; family Leuciscidae; genus Phoxinus; species Phoxinus phoxinus. The sequence goes on along the minus strand of NC_136882.1, from coordinate 4,991,957 downwards.
TTTACAGATGCATTGTAGTGTACTTCACACCTAGTGTTGAGCTGTGCTCCTGTCTTGTGCACGCATGTCGCTTGCACTTACCGTGCTAGGTCAGGAGTGGAGCGGGTCTTGATAGTTGTCCCTTTTTGGCCCAACCAGACCTAGTTCCCCTCGACAGCCCTTCCTGACTTTCCCTTGAATACATTCTCAGGGATGGGGCATGATGACACCTGCATTCAGACCCCTGGAGAGATTCCAGGCCGGTCCTAAAAATGGATGCGGAGGTTCAGGTGGTTACCGCTGGAATACGTAGTCACCATCACTTCTGTGAGAGCACCCCCTAAGAGGAAGTTTTGCTTACGCCGAATAGAAGTGGAACCTATTAGTTGGGTGGGTGAGTCTTCTCTCCGTGAGGAGATCCTGAAAGCGTTCGGTCATTTCAGTGCTCTCTTTCCTGCAAGATGGGTTGGAGTGAGGGCTGTATCCTCCACCCTCAAAATGATGTTGCCTCTATTTTTTATTTGACGCATATCATGATGCAGTAGCTGGGAAGCACGTCCTGATCGTCAGGTTCCTGAGGGACCAAGGTAACTAAAGGCCTTTAGCGACCCTCTTTATCCTCTTGGGCATTATCTCTGGTGCTACTCTACTGCAGAGACCGCCCCTGAGCCACTGCAGATAGTGAGTTAAAAATTCAGTTTTTAAAGAAACCATTCTCCTGCTCTCATGATCTCTACTAGAATGTAGGGACTTGCTAGCTTTCGGTCAATGAGTTGTGCCTGGAATTCAGGCCGGCTAACTCTCACAAGCTGAGACCCAGGCCTGGATGTGTGCCCAAGGTTCCTACCCCTCCCTAAAAGGTGGGACCAGGTTGTGCGTCTGCAAGCGCTGCACCGGAGGAGGCAGACCCAGCCATGGCTTTCTCTGTCAGACTCCTTCTTTATGTGTACAGATGTGACGTAATGAGCAATATAGCCTACTAGCTGAGACTCCTTCTTTATGTGTACAGATGTGACATAGTGAGCAATATAGCCTACTAGCCGAGACTCCTTTATGTGTACAGATGTGACTTAGTGAGCAATATAGCCTACTAGCCGAGACTCTTCTTAGTGTACAGATGTGACGTAGTGAGCAATATAGCCTACTAGCCGAGACTCCTTCTTTATGTGTACAGATGTGATCTAATGAGCAATATAGCCTACTAGCCGAGACCCCTTCTTTATGTGTACAGATGTGACGTAGTGAGCAATATAGCCTACTAGCCGAGACTCCTTCTTTATGTGTACAGATGTGACGTAATGAGCAATATAGCCTACTAGCCGAGACTCCTTCTTTATGTGTACAGATGTGACTTAGTGAGCAATATAGCCTACTAGCCGAGACTCTTCTTAGTGTACAGATGTGACGTAGTGAGCAATATAGCCTACTAGCCGAGACTCCTTCTTTATGTGTACAGATGTGATCTAATGAGCAATATAGCCTACTAGCCGAGACCCCTTCTTTATGTGTACAGATGTGACGTAGTGAGCAATATAGCCTACAAGCGGAGACTCCTTCTTTATGTGTACAGATGTGACCTAATGAGCAATATAGCCTGCTAGCCAAGACTCCTTCTTTATGTGTACAGGTGTGATCTAATGAGCAATATAGCCTACAAGCGGAGACTCCTTTTTTATGTGTACAGATGTGACCTAATGAGCAATATAGCCTACTAGCCAAGACTCCTTCTTTATGTGTACAGATGTGACGTAGTGAGCAATATAGCCTACTAGCCGAGACCCCTTCTTTATGTGTACAGATGTGACGTAGTGAGCAATATAGCCTACTAGCCGAGACTCCTTCTTTATGTGTACAGATGTGACGTAATGAGCAATATAGCCTACTAGCCGAGACTCCTTCTTTATGTGTACAGATGTGACTTAGTGAGCAATATAGCCTACTAGCCGAGACTCTTCTTAGTGTACAGATGTGACGTAGTGAGCAATATAGCATACTAGCCGAGACTCCTTCTTTATGTGTACAGATGTGATCTAATGAGCAATATAGCCTACTAGCCGAGACCCCTTCTTTATGTGTACAGATGTGACGTAGTGAGCAATATAGCCTGCTAGCCAAGACTCCTTCTTTATGTGTACAGGTGTGATCTAATGAGCAATATAGCCTACAAGCGGAGACTCCTTCTTTATGTGTACAGATGTGACCTAATGAGCAATATAGCCTGCTAGCCAAGACTCCTTCTTTATGTGTACAGGTGTGATCTAATGAGCAATATAGCCTACAAGCGGAGACTCCTTTTTTATGTGTACAGATGTGACCTAATGAGCAATATAGCCTGCTGGATAGCGGGTCGTTCGAAGGAAGAAGACACACACGTGACACGTCTGAAAATGAGCCAGAGGAAAAGGAGCAGCATTTGGGTGCACTTTTCTCACGAAGAAAACAGTAAGGCTAAATGCAGCATTTGTCAAAAAGTAATTTCATTTAATTCAACAAGTAATTTACACAGGCATTTGAAGACTCAACACCCAACACTGCAGCTCACAGGTTTGAGAGCAGAGCCAGACTCAGACAACAACAGTGACACTGATGTGTCCATTCCCTCCTCTGCCTCCACATCAAGTGCAACTGCAGCCACAGCAGCCTCTGACCCCACTGGGCCCACCACATCGCCTGGCCAGGCACGACCAAAAAGAAAGCAGACATCCATCAGTCAATATTTACCTCCTGTCTTGACGCCATTAAGACAGGAGAAGATAGACCAAGAGCTGGCAAAGATGATAGCCACTGACTTCCAGCCTTTCTCAATAGTGGAGGACACATGATTCAAAAAATATTCACAGGCGCTCAACCCCTCCTACATTCCTCCAAGTAGGAAGGCACTAGCCCAGAAGGTTACAGATATGTATGACAGGGAGACAGCATCTTTGAAGAGAAGGGTGTCAAAAGTACCAGCTGTCTGTTTAACCACAGATTGTTGGACTTCAAAAACGACAGTATCATATATGTCTGTAACCTGCCATTTTATCGAGGATTTCCTTGTGGCCTCCTGCCTCCTGGACTGTTTTGAATTCAGTGAGCGGCACACAGCAGACAACATTGCACAACAGCTGGTTAGTGTTGCAGCAGAGTGGGGGGTGGACAAGAAAGTAGTGTGCTGCCTAACCCATAATGCGGCAAATGTTACTAAGGCTATAAAAACCATTGGATGGATGCACCTACCATACCTGGCCCATACTATTAACCTGGTGGTAAGAGATGCCCTGCAAGCTTCAAAGCCCATCATTGATAAGGTGAAAGAGGCAGTGGAATACTTTCACAGAAGCACCGTGGGGGCACAAAAACTGAAGGAGACTCAACTACAAATGAAGATGGAGGAGCTCCAACCGAAACAGGATTGTCCTACAAGGTGGAATTCCACCTACTACAGGTTGAAAAGCTTTATTGCCATTAATAATGGAGAAAATGCCATAATCTCCACCCTGGCCGTCACCAATGCACCTGTCCGCCACCTGTCCCAAGAGGAATGGACCACAGTGCAAGAAATGTGCACAATCTTGCAACCATTTGAGGAAGTCACTGTGGAACTCAGTGCAGAAAGGTATGTAGCTCAGTTGCACAGCAGTATATTTCTTTAGCATGCATGCATAGTACCTGATAGTAAATTAGAACCATATTAGAATTATATCTATTATATCTGTGAAATACACTGGAGTATATATCATTGTCAGTAGATTTCTGTAGCCTGCATGCCAATTTCCTGATAAAAAAATATGGATATTTGATACCACAATAGATATCTGTTTAATACATTGTAATATTTATCATTGTTTCAACTTTAAAATTGTAACATTCAAGGTTTTTTTTTTTTTTTTTTTTTTTTTTCACCAGCTATTTGACAGCCTCGAAGGTCATAGTGCTGGCCAGGGGACTTCAAAGAGCCACCGCTGATGTCCGGCGAAACACTACAACAGCGGCAACGCAAGGTGTGATCGACAGTCTGTGTGCGAGTATGTCACCGCGATTCCACAAGATTCATGCCAACCACATACTAGTAGAGACTGCTGCACTTGACCGTTTCAAGAGGATGGCCTTCCCTGATGGCAGAACAGCAGATGAGACGATTCAAAGGCTGTCAACTGCAGCGGCAAGAATTAGCAGTGGCACACCCATCCAACAGCAACCAGCTGTGGAAGGACTGGAAGGAGCAGGCAGTGGTGCTGGATCAATAGTTTGGAGCTATTTCCATGAGGAAGTAAGGGTGGCAACAATACTTCACATTTTTTTCTCTAAAAATCTCTAGAATGAAATCAGTCTGAAATCTAGTAGCTGTAAATCTCTGCATTTAATCTGTACATACTGCACATACTGTACATATGCAAATCTTCTATTGTCACTTCTAATTAAATGCTAAACTGCATTTCATACTGTGTAATGACAAAAGTTTAATCTAATCTAATCACATAAAAATTGTATCTCCCATTGTTATATCTCCCACCCCTATGAGCAGGAAGATGGAACAGTGGAAGCCAGGAATCCAACCGCCGATGCTGTCATGGAGGTGCGAGCCTACCTGGAGGAGCCTCTTCTTCCAACACATGCGGATCTCCTCAAGTGGTGGGAGAGTCGAGCCCCTGTTTACCCCAGGCTTAGCAAGCTGATGGCCAAGAAGCTTTGTGTTGTGGCGACATCAGTTCCCTCTGAGAGAATATTCTCGAAAACTGGACAGATAATCTCAGAGAGGAGAAGTCGCCTTAAGCCCAAAAAGGTCAGAGCTCTTGTCTTCCTTAATGCAAATTTGCCCAAGGACAAGAAAGAGAGGCAGACAAAGCCATAAAGTAAGGAACTGCTTTGTATTTATTTACATTGCATTTTGTGTTCATGTTATTGTATCTACAGTATATATTTAAAACTTTAAATATTTTTAGTTTTTTATCAAAATGTTCTTGTGTGATAACAATGTTCTTGTGTGGAAGTGTTTGTAGTAAAAGCTGTTTTGCACAGAAATTCATTGCAGCCGGCTTTGTTTTTGATGTTTATTTGTGAGTAGGTATTGTATGAATAACATAAGTCAACATAGCTTTACACACACACACACTTTGTACTAAAGGTAAATCCAAAATAGTGATGCCACTTTCTAAGCAGAGGGATGTTGTGCAACCCTATGGAATATAGTCCACACATGACAAATGAGGTAATAATCAATATTTCAGAATAATTCAAACTCAGATATTGGTGTGTGATATCTTTTGAACGGCTCTTTGAAAGGAACGGATCGTCAAGATCCGGTTCCCCTCAAAGAGCCATAAATCCTATCACTACTGAGACTCCTTCTTTGTGTACAGATGTGACGTAATGAGCAATATAGCCTAATAGCCAAGACTCCTTCTCTATGTGTACAGATGTGACGTAATGACGCAAAGACATGCTCGAATTTCCCGCGGAAATCCACCAGTACCACTGGAATTAAAAACATTATTACAAGCTTACCGTTTTGAATCGAGTTAAGGCAATCAGATAGTTTTGAACACTGGCTGGTTATGTACTTGCTCAAAAAATTATTTTGGATAATTTTTAACCAAAACATTTTACAGACTGCAGCTTTAAGTTTTCTCTGTTTCTGTTCAGTTTGTCCTGCCTCGTCAATGCTTTGTGGGTGTTTAATCTGTGAGTTATATTAAAATACTTTTTTTATCCTTCATCGCCATCTTTGTATTTGCTACAAACAGTGACAGAAGGCAGGACCTAGATAATATACGTCGTCGTTGCGGCTCTGTCTTATTATAGAGCATAAAAACATCCCCGTGTCATATATTGATATATAGCATTGAAAGGTTGCCTACCTGCCTATATTTCATATTTTAACATGTTTCCGTCGATTTTAGTCTGGCAATAGATCAACTATTAAAATGCATTAAATGTGTACAAGTTTAACAATAACACGTTAACTAATGTAAGTGAGACTAAATTACTTACCTCCGCTGGATCAGTTCTTCATGTTCTTCTTCTTGTGAGGTAAATTCAAGGCTTATTCCTCGATGAAAAGCAGAGGAATGATGAAGCTTGATGCTTTGTTTATGGCTGAGTGAAGCTATTCCGAACAACGCGCTGCATCTACTGGGCTTCCAGCTGTTTCCAGCAGTGAAACGGAGAGGTGTTGGGTTGTGTTTCTACTGTTCCATCATTAACAATGGCACTAATACGTGGGGAGAGAATGCACACAATATTCTATACTTTCACACCACAAATTGTTTTATTTATATCTCACAAGTATCTATCAACATCTAAAAAAGCTTCTGACCTCTCCAAATCATATCACAGGAGAAAATGTGCTAGTGCCATCTTCACTTGAAGCAGCAGAAACGTTGTTTTTAGCATCAGCAGTGTTTGCATTTGTAAAAAAGCTGGAGATTGTTGGTAGCTTTTCTTTGTCCTTTTTATGCTTTATTTTTATTGATCCACTCGGTTGTGGTTTTAAACTAATTTTTGTTTTGTTTTTCGAGTAACCGTCTTCTAACCATGACTTTATATTACGCATGGTGAGGATATGTGCATTCCTAAATACCAGGAAATTCTTATCATTCACCAATGATAACCCATGGTTTACTGGAAAACTCAAACAGCTTTGTCATGCCAAAGAGGATGATTACAGAAGTGGGGATGAAATTGTGTATAACCAAAGCCCCTTTCACACAGAGATTCCGGAAAATACACGGATAATGTGTCCCGGGATCATTTGATTTTGGTTCATTCACACTGCCAGTGATTTCACACTCATCCCTTAAAGATCCCATAAAGACACGTGATGTCAGTGTCACGGTGTGGGTTTTGTTCCTTGTTGTCGGTCATGTGATTCCCTGTTTGCATGTGTCTTGTTAATTGTCTGATCATTGTTCCCATGTGTTTCTAATTAGCCACGCCCCCTTGTTATCTAGTTTAGCTTGTTTGCCTCTGTATTTAAACCCTGTGTCTTGTGTCAGTGTTTGTGGGTTCCTGACTTTGTAATGTTGTTTGTTCCTGATCCCTGTTCCCAAGTCTAAGTCGGTCTAGTTTTAAGTTGAGCTAATAAAGCTGCTGCATGTGGATCCTGATTCGTCTTTTTGATTCGGTCTACAGCGTTACAGTCAGGATGTGATAACTCCTGTCAGATGTCAGTTCTGCTGTTGACTCCTCTTTGTCATTTTTCTACACGAAGACGAGTCCATACTCCCCAGTAGCGCCACTGGGTTTGCTGAGTGGCTCGTTCCCCATATGCTGTAGCAAAGGTTGTCATCACTACGACAACACCTATTACGGCATTGGTCCAGGCTTTTGTTCACACAGGGCGCGTTCCGAGACTGATCCCGGCAATGTTACTAGGTCCCCATCCCGGCATCAATCCCGGACATGTTTGCGTTCACACAGAAGGCACTCTAGCAATTTTCGGCAATTTCCCAGGATCAATGCGCTGTGTGAAAGGGGCTCAACATAGAAACAGACTACCAAAGGAGATCAGAGTGGCTAAAAGTAGCTACTCTGAAAGGCTGAAAAACTGTTTTCAGCTGTTGTAAAGTTTTTCTTTTGCTCGAAGCAAAGACCAGTGCGACAGTTGGGATCGCGTTCAGAAGTTGTTATTTATTGAGCACGGCTGCGGGTTCGTCCAAAATCAGTCTGAATGTAAACAGTATACATGGTAATTTATACATTCCAATGGGGAGGAGACTTATTGGGGTGGAGACAAATTTAAACAAATCATACGAAAGCAAGGAGGATCTAGCAAAAACCGGTATTTCAGGCTATCTAGAGAAACCAAGCAAAATCAGCATATTGTATTGCTAATCCAATCATCTTGATGCTTCAACGTCTGAGCTAGGAATCAGCATAACACTCTATTGTATTGCTAATCCAATCATCTTGACTTGATTGCTTCAAACCTTAACATTATCATAGAGACAAAGGCACCGCTGTACCTTGACCTTAATGGTCAGGAAGTGCATAAAGACAAAAGCTAATGTCAGACTCTTGAATTGCTTGACTTAATCTTCATCTATACCTTAAATGCTAAAATCAGTATTCTTCAACGTGATGTTTAGGTAAGAAAGCATATCTGAAAAAGATTCCTAAAATTTGTTATCCTTCACAGCCAATGACCTGGCATCAGTCTGGACAGGCCTGACAACCATCACAAAGTACAAGTCTGTGGAGAATCAACAACTGGTTGAGGATCTGAATGTGTTTTACTGCCTATATTAAAAGCCCAGTCCCACACACCATACCCGCTCTGATCTGCATTTCACATGTTCAACATCTCCTGCAACCACCCTCCTTCCTCCTCCTGCCATCCAACCTGCGCTTAAGGTCTGTGTGGAGGACATACGCAGTTTTTTTTTTTTTCCTAAACAGAAGACCTGGGGCCTCATTTATAAAGCTTGCGTACGCACAAAACGGGGCTGAAAACATGCGTACGCCAGTTCCTGCGCAAAAGGTGGGATTTATAAAGAAAAACTTGACGTGAAAATATCCGCACCTCCACGCAAACTCTGACCCATGCGTACGCACATTTTGAAGACAAAGCAGTTTGGCGACACTGATGGTGAGTTGAGGAACTGACTGCGGATAAAGGGAATTAACCCTTTGCAAAATGGCAAAATTAAGTTTGACATATTTCAATATTTACAATATTTACAAGTTGCTCATAGGTCCAGGTTACAACAAAAAATACAAACTAGAAAAAAAAGTTTGTTGAGACAAACTTTAAGTTGGCTTGAGAAAGCCGGACCAGAGAGTTTGAAGAAGTTTAAAGTAGTTTGATGTTTAAAGTAGGTTAAAGTTTGATAGATAGATAGATTAGTAAGAAAGAAAGAAGGATAGATAAGTTAGTTAGTTAGTTAGTTTGAATGATAGATAGATTAGTAAGAAAGAAAGATAAGTTAGTTAGTTAGTTAGTTTGAAAGATAGATAGATTAGTAAGAAAGAAAGATAAGTTAGTTAGTTATTTAGTTTGAAAGATAGATAGATAGATAGATAGATAGATAGATAGATAGATAGATAGATAGATATATTTAGAATGGTAGTTTAATTGAGTCTAGGGCTTCAGGGAGTTTAGATTTGAGTTTTTGGCTTGTACACTAATGGCCCACTGTAGTCTTGGCTCAATTTGAGCACTCTGCAATGTAAGTCTATGGGATTTTTATGATTTTTAATATTAATTTTTAAGTAATTATTAAGAACAAGATCCCGGATACAGGCGGCCGAAATGAGCTTTCTCCGCAGAGTGGCTGGGCGATCCCTTAGAGATAGGGTGAGGAGCTCGGTCACTCGGGAGGAGCTCAGAGTAGAGCCGCTGCTCCTCCACATCGAGAGGGGTCAGCTGAGGTGGCTCGGGCATCTGTTCCGGATGCCTCCTGAACGCCTTCCTGGGAAGGTGTTCCGGGCACGTCCCACCGGGAGGAGACCCCGAGGAAGACCTAGGACACGCTGGAGAGACTACCCAGCTAGCAGGGAACGTTCTTAGAACTTTGGCTAACATTCCCTACAAGTTTGGTTAACGTTCTGAAGAAAACATTTGAATATAATGTTTAACGAATATTTTAAGGATGTTTTCTCATTTTAAAAAATGTTCCTATAACGTTAAATGTAAACTAAGATATAACATTTTAACTGCAACATTCAAAGGATGTTTTGGGAATGTTTCTGAGGTAACAAGTTGTACAATGATCTCAATAAAACATTGTCCCAATGTTTCATGATAACAAAAGAAGAACGTTCTCTCTGTCACATTAGGAAAATGTTTTGAGGATATCATTGAGAGATGAGATGTTGAATGTTCTTTATAAAACGTTCTTCTAATGTGACGAGTTAACACAATTAGAACATTCTACTTGCAACATTTTGAGCATATTTTGGGAATGTTGTTAAAGTTAAAGTTTGTACAATGATCTCAATATAACATTGTCCCAATGTTTCATAAAAACAAAATAAGAACATTTTACTTGCAACATTCAAAGGATGTTTTGGGAATGTTTCTGAGGTAACAAGTTGTACAATGGTCTCAATATAACATTGTCCCAATGTTTCATGATAACAAAAGAAGAACGTTCTCTCTGTCACATTAGGAAAATGTTTTGAGGATATCATTGAGAGATGAGATGTTCAATGTTCTTTATAAAACGTTCTTCTAATGTGACGAGTTAACACAATTAGAACATTTCAAATGTAACATTTTGAGGATGTTTTGAGGATGTTGTTAAAGTTAAAGTTTGTACAATGATCTCAATATAACATTGTCCCAATGTTTCATGATAACAAAAGAAGAACGTTCTCTCTGTCACATTAGGAAAATGTTTTGAGGATATCATTGAGAGATGAGATGTTGAATGTTCTTTATAAAACATTCTTCTAATGTGACGAGTTAACACAATTAGAACATTCTACTTGGAACATTTTGAGCATATTTTGGGAATGTTGTTAAAGTTAAAGTTTGTACAATGATCTCAATATAACATTGTCCCAATGTTTCATGATAACAAAAGAAGAACGTTCTCTCTGTCACATTAGGAAAATGTTTTGAGGATATCATTGAGAGATGAGATGTTGAATGTTCTTTATAAAACGTTCTTCTAATGTGACGAGTTAACACAATTAGAACATTTCAAATGTAACATTTTGAGGATATTTTGGGAATGTTGTTAAAGTTAAAGTTTGTACAATGGTCTCAATATAACATTGTCCCAATGTTTCATGATAACAAAAGAAGAACATTTTACTTGGAACATTTTGAGCATATTTTGGGAATGTTGTTAAAGTTAAAGTTTGTACAATGATCTCAATATAACATTGTCCCAATGTTTCATGATAACAAAAGAAGAACGTTCTCTCTGTCACATTAGGAAAATGTTTTGAGGATATCATTGAGAGATGAGATGTTGAATGTTCTTTATAAAACGTTCTTCTAATGTGACGAGTTAACACAATTAGAACATTCTACTTGGAACATTTTTAGCATATTTTGGGAATGTTGTTAAAGTTAAAGTTTGTACAATGATCTCAATATAACATTGTCCCAATGTTTCATGATAACAAAAGAAGAACGTTCTCTCTGTCACATTAGGAAAATGTTTTGAGGATATCATTGAGAGATGAGATGTTGAATGTTCTTTATAAAACGTTCTTCTAATGTGACGAGTTAACACAATTAGAACATTCTACTTGGAACATTTTGAGCATATTTTGGGAATGTTGTTAAAGTTAAAGTTTGTACAATGGTCTCAATATAACATTGTCCCAATGTTTCATGATAACAAAAGAAGAACATTTTACTTGCAACATTTTGAGCATATTTTGGGAATGTTGTTAAAGTTAAAGTTTGTACAATGATCTCAATATAACATTGTCCCAATGTTTCATGATAACAAAAGAAGAACATTTTACTTGGAACATTTTGAGCATATTTTGGGAATGTTATTAAAGTTAAAGTTTGTACAATGATCTCAATATAACATTGTCCCAATGTTTCATGATAACAAAAGAAGAACGTTCTCTCTGTCACATTAGGAAAATGTTTTGAGGATATCATTGAGAGATGAGATGTTGAATGTTCTTTATAAAACGTTCTTCTAATGTGACGAGTTAACACAATTAGAACATTCTACTTGGAACATTTTTAGCATATTTTGGGAATGTTGTTAAAGTTAAAGTTTGTACAATGGTCTCAATATAACATTGTCCCAATGTTTCATGATAACAAAAGAAGAACATTTTACTTGGAACATTTTGAGCATATTTTGGGAATGTTATTAAAGTTAAAGTTTGTACAATGATCTCAATATAACATTGTCCCAATGTTTCATGATAACAAAAGAAGAACGTTCTCTCTGTCACATTAGGAAAATGTTTTGAGGATATTATTGAGAGATGAGATGTTGAATGTTCTTTATAAAACGTTCTTCTAATGTGACAAGTTAACACAATTAGAACATTTCAAATGTAACATTTTGAGGATGTTTTGAGGATGTTGTTAAAGTTAAAGTTTGTACAATGATCTCAATATAACATTGTCCCAATGTTTCATGATAACAAAAGAAGAACGTTCTCTCTGTCACATTAGGAAAATGTTTTGAGGATATCATTGAGAGATGAGATGTTGAATGTTCTTTATAAAACGTTCTTCTAATGTGACAAGTTAACACAATTATAACATTTCAAATGTAACATTTTGAGGATGTTTTGAGGATGTTGTTAAAGTTAAAGTTTGTACAATGATCTCAATATAACATTGTCCCAATGTTTCATGATAACAAAAGAAGAACGTTCTCTCTGTCACATTAGGAAAATGTTTTGAGGATATTATTGAGAGATGAGATGTTGAATGTTCTTTATAAAACGTTCTTCTAATGTGACGAGTTAACACAATTAGAACATTTCAAATGTAACATTTTGAGGATGTTTTGAGGATGTTGTTAAAAAGTTAAAGTTTGTACAATGATCTCAATATAACATTGTCCCAATGTTTCATGATAACAAAAGAAGAACGTTCTCTCTGTCACATTAGGAAAATGTTTTGAGGATATCATTGAGAGATGAGATGTTGAATGTTCTTTATAAAACGTTCTTCTAATGTGACGAGTTAACACAATTAGAACATTTCAAATGTAACATTTTGAGGATGTTTTGAGGATGTTGTTGAGATAACAGATTATATAATATTCTCAGTAAAACATTGTCACAATGTTCCATTATAACATAGGAGGAACATTATCAAATCAACGTTTGTAAAATGTTTTGAGGATATCACTGAGACCTGAGATGATGAGTGTTTTTTATAAAGCGTTCTTGTAATGCGACTTGTTAACAAAACTAGAACATTTTAAATGTAACATTTAGTAATTAAACTACACAATTATTGTTAAATTGAGCTTGCTGGTCAGACAGCAGGCCAACGGGGTTCACGATGGAACATATGGTGCTTTTAAGTCCTCCTGGGAAGTTTGTATTCATGAGGTTTTACAATTTTTTTTAATGTTTTAAATTAATGAAGCCACTGTAAACTTTATCATCACATATTATATTGCATTAGCTTACTTCATTGTCACTGCTGAATATCTAAGTATAGTGGTATCCCACAATGTTTCTCTCTGACACTCCCCTAACTCTTCAAGATCGGGGTTAAAGAAAATCCTGAGCTTCCTACTCATATTCTCATCATTGTGTTGGCGTTCAACTTGTAAATACGATCTTTATGACATGACTTGAATGCACCAATAGCTCTAGCTTAATTAGGGACAATCCATACAAACACTCTTTGCTAAAATACATTACAGACTGTCACAGAGAGAAGTTATTCATCATGTATCAACGCTAAAGGCCTAACCACTGCAGTCAACACCTTGGAGTCTATCTATGCTGTTAAATAAAAGTCTATAGACAAGGGTTAGGGTTAGAGTTAGGGTTAACCTTAACCCTTAATTTCTAACCCAGACCCGGTTTCACAGAGTTTAGATTAAGCCAGGATTAGGCCTTAGTGCATTTAGTTAGCTTTTAAAAATGTGCCTTAGAAAGAAAAAAATAAACATTACTGGTGTGCATCTTCAGACAAAACAATGGCACTGACACATTTTAATATATGTCAGTGCAAGTTGCTTTCAGGTAAAACAGCTCAAACGTGCATTTTAGTCTGGACTAGGCTTAAACCTTGCCTGTGAAACCCAGGGTGTATGTTGCAACTTGTATAGAATTATGCCAATGTTAGCAAAGTGTTGCGTTGGACAGAGGATTAACCCTAAACCAACAGGTTGTGTAACAGTGCCACACAGGGTGAAAAGCAAGTTGACATTATTAGGCATAAGAGTGTTTCTAAGGAAAGGTCAATATTTTGTTAAAGTGCAAAAGGATCATTATGGGTCACATGAATGTCCCTCTAATGTCACCATGATACCAATCCATTAGTTTTTCATGTAGGTAGGTATACAGAATTGTATATGAATAGCCTACATATGCAATGTTTGCTCTGTTTGATATATAATATGTTTGCTCTTTTAAATTGCTGTTTGGCAGAGCAGTGGTAAATATATGTTGTTATATATGGTATATATTATTTATGTTATTTATTATTATTATTATTTATATGTTATTTGTATGTTATTGTAATTTTTTTTATCATGCACTGCAATGAAGACACCATTTAACCAATTGATTAAATATAAAAGCCAGCTTACAAATACAACTAAATAAATAGCACGTGTACATTTTTTTCATATTCTTTCTTTTAAAACATGTAATCTTTTCCTGTAATTGCAATGTTACCACATTATTGGCTGTCTCTTCGAGTTGTTTTGAGCATGATTGGTTATTCAGACTGTCATCCAGGAATCTGGCCAATGACAGCTATGCGCGCCTTTTACAGGTCAAGTTTGAATATTCGTCTGTTGGAGTGAGTGAGCGAGCGAGTGAGTGTGTGTGTGTGTGTGTGTGTGCTGCTCGGGATCTTCAGTAGGCCTCCTTCAGTTCTGTGGCTTTTACATTGTTTAAAACATGGATTATTTTGCATCGTGCGGTTACATTTGTATTTTGAGCGAGTTGCGGGATGTAAATGGACAACGAATTTTAACAACGTGTGTAACGGACATATTGCAATCTGCGGAAGGTAAATAACTTTATTTTATATAAAAATACATTCTGCTATCAAAATATAGTGTGTTAAATTGAGAATCTAATGTTAAATGCGATTAGAGCAATATCAATATTATGTCAATGTTTCAGGCTATGTGTTGTCAGCTAACTTAGTTTTTGATAAAATAAATAAAATAAAACTCAGCATAGGAGCTTTGCAATGAGTGAACTGAGAACATTGTGTCTTTATACAGAGAGGAACTCGAACCACATGCAGACGTTAGGATTTTGAATATTGTTGATCGCGGGATATCGGCCTAACGTTACCGATCCGTCAAAATGATGTGTCATCATAATATGTTTTGAGCTGGTGAGTAAAATTTTGCACGCTTTTGCAAATGTCTATTTTAGTAAGTAAATACAAATAGCTAATAATATTGCTGTATGTCTGTGTTTCCCTCATATCCAGGAATTTTGAGAATAAATATTATCCAGCCACACAATCTTCAGTTGGTGAGTATTGTCATAGTAAAATACACGTGAAATAGAGGCAGAACATATAAACTATGCTCAAAGGCACACTGGTCCAAACCCTCCAGACAGTATTTTACCTGTCTTCTTGATATGAGTTTACGGGCCTAGCTGACCCAAACATAAATGTCCTTTCAAAATGAAATTATTTTCAAACCTGTATGACTTACTTCTGTGAAACACAAGAATGTTGGGAATAAAACAACACTGGAACCCAAAACATTGGAACACATTTTATAAAAATAAAATAAAAAAAGTGAATGCATTTCTCAAGATATCTTAATTAAGGTTATACAAAATAAATTCATACAGTTTTGGAACATCATGGAGTAGCCTTAAATAACAAGAGAACTCTATTTTTTGGATGAGCTGTTCTTTTTAGGACATGTTCCTAGGGTCCTTTGCTAAATTAACCATGGTTTTTATTATAGTAAAAGTGTAGAAACCATGTTTTTATGGTGGATTGATTACAATAATTTATTACCATTTAGTTAGTGTAGCAAAACCATGGTTAATGTTAGTAAGGGTTCTCCAGATATAACACTTAAGGAACACATAAAAAATGGTCCTGTGACCCAGATCAATAGTCTGTTAACACACATTAACACACTTTTTACATTTTCTTAAGATCAAGCATTGGAACAATGTTTACGGAGCAGAACAGGCACCAACAAGAAACAAGTCCATCACTAGTAAGTATCCACTGCAGTTTATAAAACCGTAGTCAATTTTAAAGGCACAATGCACTCCAAAATATAAATGATCTCTTTTTTTCTCCCTCGTGCCATCCCAGATGTATATCTGACTTTCTTTCCACGGAGATTTTTAGAAAAATTATCATTAAAGAGAATCATATAAAGAGAAATGTGGGAGGAGCTTGAATTTATTGCCTAGCCCTGTTAGTTTGAACCGCGAGAGCCGTCAAAGCTTATGCTACTCCTACGTCGTACATTGACAAGAGTTACTCTTTGGGCGTAATTTGACTTGCATATGGCTGTCTGCCGGAAGCTAGTTATTTAAGTTGATAAAGTTATATGGTAGGGCTGGGGAAATGAACGCGTTAATTTTAGATGCTTAACGCGTTTAAAAAAATAACGCAATTAACGCAGCACTTTTTTTGCATCGTTTTAATGACTTCCTGTTGCGGAAAAGGCTGAAAATATGCCATCCCGCCCCTCCGTGTTCGGAGATCAGGTTTCATTCTCGCGCAGCTTTCATGAGCGGGTCTTTTCCGCGCCGCGTTCTCCATTCCGTGTGTGTGTGTCGCACTGACACACACACAATGTTGTGTCACACAACATTGAGCTCTTTGCTCAATGTTCTGCTCCGTGTTTGCGCTGCGCGTTCTGCTCTGTCGTTAATGGCCCAAACACTCCAATCATGTACCGATCACGCACTGGAAAAGCAAAGTCAAATAACGTGAAATTTCTCAGTAGTAGTCTTCTGTGAAATAGCCCTACTGAGCTGGTATAGTCATGCTGGCAACAATGGTAAAATTACCTGCTCTGATTACATGCTCTTGTAATAATAGCTTTGTAGGACTATGTTTTCAGCCCTAAAATATGGATATGTTTCTTACACGAACGCATCACTTTGCTTCACCTTTCGCCTTGATTAACCTACCAGAGATGTGTGGAGTGCTTTTATCATGGATGGATGCATTTTTATGGACTTATCAAAAAAATCCCACAGGGAGCTACAGAATAAGAAATCTTTAAAGTCCACTTTTTTACTGTCTGTTTCCTTCAGTAAAATTACAGGGTTTTTTTCTCTTTTTTTTCTCAGAATTGTGAGGCAGGAACACACAATTGCAAGAAAATATCAGAATTGTGAGCTGGCTTTTTTACTCCCCTCAGAATTCACCCTTCGAGGGAGTTTGATTGACAGGTATTTATTTTTTACATTCTATTTTTACAAAAAAATCTTTTTTTACAAAAATTACACAAATTAAACGTTGAGACTTTGTTTCATATAAAAAGTAACCTGCTCTGTCTTGTCTCGGCGTTTAGACGTTTCAGCGTTTTTTCTTTGATCCGCAATGTATTTTTCATTGCATGACAACATGATGTGTGGCGTGAGAGCGCCATGGCTTGTTGGACATAGCAACAGTAACTAAAGGGCAAATTGCAAGTTTTGCAAATTGCATTAACCATGGCTGTCTTTTAATTATCACTGGACTACTTCGCTCTCGCATCTCCCAAAAGTTATTTTTTGTTTTGTTTTCTTGATTCCATTTTAATGGTTTAATTAAATTGCTATAACCAATTATTTAAAATGTAATGATTTAAGCAAAACTTTCTTCAAAGGTTAAACCAAACTTTTATTTTGACGGATTGCCGTGTAGACCTTTGAGTCTCTCTGTGTTTTATGATATGATGATCGTTTTTCTCAAATGAAGCTAAAATGCTGCTGAAGTGACTCTCAGAGCGGCTGTATTGATGAAGTGCATTAATGTCCTCATATAGGCTAAAAACATCGCAAGCGTCATGCGTGCCTCAGTGTGTGTGTGGTAAATGAAACAGCGCGTCTGTGCCATTCATTCACAGAGACACAGAACATGCACGATTCCTATTTAAATGGTCTTTATGCGGTTTAATATTGACAGACACTGGTCTATATCGCGATTTTATTTAAGTTTACTGACCTACTTTTCATCTAAAGGTGTAACTAAGTAACCACCGGAAGTGAGTGCACTGCTTTGGCGATTTTGAATGTTCCAAAACCAGGAAATGAGATAAGGGCCTATTGAACTTGATAACTTGCAATTGTACCTTTATATCTCACAATTCTGAGAAAAGACAGCAAAAAAAAGAAAGAAGCCAGAATTGCTTTTTTTTCTCAGGTTTTACTAATTTATCCTGTGATTCTGACTTTCAAACAGCCAATTGTGAGTTTATCTCGCACTTCTGAGAAAAAAAAAAGTTTGAATTGTGAGTCGCAATTACCTTTAAAAAAAATTGTATTCCATGCCGGAAACAAGCTTTCATATGCACAGACAGTAGCTCACATTTAACGTGCAGATTGTGCGATACCACAGTTCATTCAATAGGGGCCAAGCAGCGAAGCTACCAAACACCTCCACGTTTTCCCTATTTAAATACAGTTACTAGAGTAGTGTAATTCAACCTAGGATGGTGACGCAAAACAAAACGTTGCGCTTTTCTAAGCGTGTAAAGTGGATAACTATATTGTATGGCGGAATACCATAGCAAGTGCTTGGGAGCACTTCGACTTGGCGCAGTAATATCTTCACTCGTGAAAAATCCTCTCACCGGCCTCCGCTCCCTCTAGTGAAGATATTACTGCGCCAAGTCGAAGTGCTCCCAAGCACTTGCTATGGTATTCCGCCATACAATATAGTTATCCATTTTACACGCTTAGAAAAGCGCAACGTTTTGTTTTGCGTCATCGTCCTAGGTCGAATTACACTACTCTAGTAACTGTATTTAAATAGGGAAAACGTGGAGGTGTTTGGTAGCTTCTCTGCTTGGCCCCTATTGAATGAACTGTGGTATCGAAGTGTCGCGGCGCGCCAGAGCGATTAAGTGCACGCACTGAGACGAGAGAGGTATGTATCAACTCGTCTTAGTTAAGGGAATAACATAGTTTAATATGAAAAAACGGTAGAGTATCCCTTTAAAGTCAATATTGCTTGTGTTCTTAATATGTAATATGTATTTGTATTCTTTCTGTTTACACTGTTGCATGATCTTCTTTTATAGGCTATGAGGAAAAACTCTACCATGCACACAGAGAAAGGAGCTCAATTCTGCTAACTGGGAGAGCAGCTGAAAAACAAGAAGAGAAGAACAGTAGAACACCTATTAATGCAGCTGACTCTATTATTTTTCTGCAAGAACCAGCAAAGACTGATGATGAGCGCTCTGAGCAAACAGCAGTCAAGACGTGTGATTGCACATTGGACTTTACGGAGTTCTTCATGTAATGTTGGGCATCTACTGTACGCAGAACTTCTAATCATTTATGTGGATGCCATTCATAAACCTGTTAGATTTTTGTGTTTTATTTTTGAGATTAATAAAATTGTATGTTTTAACAATGTTATTGCTAAGCATTTTTTATGTTTAAGAGAACATTTTGGGAACAAAAATAAAACTTCCCACTAAAAACTTTACAAGAATGTTAAGTAGTATTTTTAGGAGTATTTTTAGAGAATGTTATCCTAACTTTTAGAAGAACATTCTAAGAATAAAAATAAAACTTCCTGCTAAAAACTTTATGAGAATGTAAAGGGATAATGTTCTAAAAATGTTATGATTAAACCTTTATAGAAGGTCATCACAAAACATTTTTAGAGTGTTCTTAGAGAATGTTATCCTACCTTTTAGGAGAACATTCTGGGAACTTTAATAAAACTACTCAATGAAAATGTTATAAGAACATTAGGGAATAATGTTCCAACAATGTTATCATTAAACATTTTTAGAATGTTTTTAGAGAATGTTTTCCTACCTTTTAGGAGAACATTCTGGGAACTTAAATAAAACTACCCGCTAAAAATGTTATAAGAACATTATTGAATAATGTTCCAACAATGTTATCATTAAACATTTTTAGAGTGTTCTTAGAGAATGTTATCCTACCTTTTAGGAGAACATTCTGGGAACTTTAATAAAACTACTCAATGAAAATGTTATAAGAACATTAGGGAATAATGTTCCAACAATGTTATCATTAAACATTTTTAGAGTGTTCTTAGAGAATGTTATCCTACCTTTTAGGAGAACATTCTGGGAACTTTAATAAAACTACTCAATGAAAATGTTATAAGAACATTAGGGAATAATGTTCCAACAATGTTATCATTAAACATTTTTAGAATGTTTTTAGAGAATGTTTTCCTACCTTTTAGGAGAACATTCTGGGAACTAAAATAAAACTACCCGCTAAAAATGTTATAAGAACATTAGGGAATAATGTTGCAACAATGTTATCATTAAACATTTTTAGAATGTTTTTAGAGAATGTTTTCCTACCTTTTAGGAGAACATTCTGGGAACTAAAATAAAACTACCCGCTGAAAACATTATTATAACATTTCAAGATAATGTTCTCAGAACAGTTTTAGAACAAAAAAATTCTAGCTGGGTATGTCTCCCGGCTGGCCTGGGAACGCCTCGGTGTCCCCCCGGAAGAGCTGGAGGAAGTGTCTAGGGAGAGGGAAGTCTGGGTGTCTCTGCTTAGACTGCTGCCCCCGCGACCCGGCCCCGGATAAGCGGAAGAAGATGGATGGATGGATATTAATTTTTAAGAAAACTGAAAGTCAAATCAGTTTGAAAAGATATAGCACACCAAGTCAGAAAAGTCTGAAGTTCTGACCCGAGTTTGGAGTTTGTAGAAGAATAAGAAAAATAATAATAATAATAATAATAAGTTTACATAGGATTTCAGTAAGTTGGCTTTCTCAAGCCAACTTAATAACATTAAATCACCATTATGGGTCCTAAAGATACATACATGCATGTTTAGTTTAAAGACATAAAAGGAACTATATACTGAAAGTACGTAAATTTAATTTCTTTCACTTCCATTATTAAATGGATTAGGCCTATCACTCATTATGTGATTAATGTGATAAGGTGTAAATGATTAAACCTTTGATAAGGTGTAAATTATTAAATCTGATCGCTGAAAACACAAATTTCCTTGCTCCTTTAATATATGCATGGCTAATGAGGTAATTTGCATTGTCTATATATGGTTGAATGTGGGCGGAGAAAGGGCGGTAAATTATTTTTTTTTGCGTGCGCAAATTATCAGGTAGGCTGTGATTTATAAAGTGAAAATTGCGTGCAGGTGTGCGTACGCACGGTTTTATAAATCTGATTTTTTTTTTGCGTACGCCATTTTTGGCTTTTGTGCGTACGTACACTTTTAGTAAGGTTCCTACGCAAAGTTTTATAAATGAGGCCCCAGGAAAGCTTCAGACCCAGATGGTGTCTCACCTGCTTGTTTAAAAAGCCTGAGCTGACCAATTGGCCCCAATCTTCACATATATCTTCAACAGATCACTGGAGCAGTGTGAAGTCCCTAGCTGCTTGAAACACTCCACTATCATCCCAGTCCCCATAAAACCACAAATAACTGGATTAATGACTACAGACCTGTGGCTTTCACATCTGTGGTCATGAGGTCATTTGAGAGACTGGTGTTGGCCTACCTGAAGAGCATCACTGGAGCAAAACAGGTTTGTTGATGATGCAGTCAACATTGGACTGCATTATATTCTGCAACATCTCGATAGACCTGGGACTTACACACCTGGGACTTGCCTGATCTTCTCACAGCCAAACTGACCCAGCACTCTGTGCCAACCCCAATCTGTCAGTGGATCACCAGCTTCCTCACAGACAGGCAACAGCTTGTGAGACTCAAAAAACTAACATCCAGGACTCTCACAATCAGCACTGATGCCCCCCAGGGTTGTGTGCTCTCTCCACTGCTTTTCTCCCTGTATACGAATTATTGCACTCCAAAAGACCCTTCTGTAAAGTTTCTGAAGTTTGCAGATGACACAACAGTCTTCTGCCTTATCCAAAATTGTGACGAGTCAGCTTACAGACTGGAGGTTGGCTGTCTGATGTAGTCACAACAACCGGGAGCTGAACACGCTCATAACGGTGGAGATGATCGTGGACTTCAGGAGAAATAGCCTACAACAAGGCTATTAAGAAAAAAGTGAGGGACTCGCTCATTTTTTATCCTGGTGCACTGTAAGGTGACTTATGTTTTTGTTTCAACAGGCACTATTGAATTTGTTTACTGCAGTTTCGACAATAGCAACCAAACAGACACAAACAAACAAACAAGTGGAGTTACACATTTCCATCCTCAGAGAAAACACTCGGTGGTAAATGGATGGTTGGCTTTGCAAGGTGGAGCCTTGTGTGCCGGTTCCTGGGTTACGTGTTACTGTGTAAGTTTTCTCTGCATCCCGATGAACTGCTGGAAGCAAGGACTTTGAGAGGTTATTCTTTAGCGGGGCTCACCAAACGCTCAGGCTGAAGAGTTGATGAGTTTTGGAATAAGCTCTTGGTGGTCAAAGAGCATGTAAACGTGCAAGCAGGACGATTGGAGAAGCAAGCACATACCAAAGCAAAAGTTCTCCACAAGTATACAACACACATGATTCATAAGATATATCTAAGGCAACTACTGGTGATTAATTCAGCTTATTGGTAGACATTTTGAGACTGTTTTTTGTTAAACAGAGAGTGAATTCATTGAAGTCTCTGCTGGTTCAAGAGAGAATGTCTCTGGAGTGTGCAGCTGGGAAGAGGAGGTGCCCTGAAGGGGAGAAAATAAATGTCACTCTTTAGGTCTGTGTTGATTTGGGCATTGGGACTGTCTTCACAAGTCTTTGTGCCATATCAGGAAACAAAGGTGTCACTTGGCCATTTGGTCATATAGGGGTTTTAAGTTTGTGGAA
This sequence comes from Phoxinus phoxinus, assembly GCF_949152265.1. Classification (NCBI taxonomy): domain Eukaryota; kingdom Metazoa; phylum Chordata; class Actinopteri; order Cypriniformes; family Leuciscidae; genus Phoxinus; species Phoxinus phoxinus. Next base: position 4,969,414 of record NC_136882.1, on the reverse strand, counting down.
AAAGGAGGGTCTTCTTTATTGATTAGCTCTGTCATTACAAACCCTAGTTTGAGATAAGGTAAGCATGGGAGAGACGGTCAATTCAGCAATGTAGGCACCATGGATTCATTTTAGCTCAGTGGGGAATCTCTGATCTTTGGAATATGGTAGTGTGCTCATTTGATGGGCGTTGTTCATGGATAATCCTACAGTGTCTGCAGATTTTCTTACCTAGAACGCTCAGTAAATGTTTTCCCTGCACCACCGATCCCAAAGGCAAATGTTTGACAGCTTGTTTGGATGGCATCCACGATTGATTTTACTGGATTTGATTTGCATTGAATTTGGAAATTCAATCCACTGGGTCTGTAAAACAGCAAACATGAGAGAAAGCCAGATGATTACTGATACAAAGGTATCAGAATCCCTTTAAAATATAATGCTATTTTTTAAGGGTTATAGTGGAACTAACTAAAAAGAATTGTATTTGTTTTTTTGTTCATGTGAGAGCCTTATCTTGGACCACTACTTTAACCAAACTGAGAAGCAAATGGAAAAAAAAGCCAAGCCAGTTTTACCTGCCCTCAGTTTCTTTTATTTTTCTCAAAATACATTTATTTTATACTAAGTATACTACAACAAATCCATTAACATGTTCACTGACATATTGCTTGAGATTTACTGATATGAACATTATAATTAAAGTCGGCATGAAATCAAAACTGACCCTATTTACTTTGTTAGCGGATATTACTAGTCTTGTGGTGAACAATTAATCCGTGCAAGTTAATACACAGAAAAAAATTGTTTGCCGAAGTTATCTTTAATCAAAGTCTGAAAAGTTACTTCTGGGTCTGGAATGGTTCTTTTTTCTGATGACGTAGGCATGAGAACTTGGGTTGGTTAATCGCTTAGCCACTCCCCTCAATTCGTTACTCTGCTGTGGGCGAGAGATGGAGAGGAGGAGCGCTGAAGTAAAACCCTGCCCTCTGTTCAATATTCCCTTTCACTCGGAAATGCGTCACAACACTTGAGAAAAGTCGTTTGCAACTTCCGGTTCACGCGGACTTTAAAATGCATTTGGAGTACTTTATTGCACAATTATGTTTTTTCTTTATCACTGATCACATGATTACTCCACTGAGCCTTATGTTAAATGTTGGTTAACTAGATTCCAGAGGTCTTTGTGTGCCCAGCTCAGAGCTGGGGTGTTGCCCTTGCAAATCGAGGTGGGGCGCTACAAGGGTGTCCCAGAAGAGGACAGATTATGTGTTTTGTGTGATTTAATGGTTGTTGAGGATGAATGGCATTTCTTGTTTTTTTGCCCGTTATATCATGATTTAAGAACGGGTATGTTTGAGAGAATACAATATAAAAAGCCTGATTTGTTTTGGATGACGGATGGGGATATGTTAAATTGGCTTTTTGAAAATGAAATCTATAGTCTGGCTAGATATGTGGAAAAGGCGTGGAAACTTAGGCAAAGAAATTTATATCCTGACCTAAATTGACGTTGTCTTGTCTTGTTTTGTTTGTTTATATTGTGAAAATGATGGTAATGTATTGTGTATGATGTTCATCTTTCTTTCTATGTTCTTTGTTTCATGGTCATCTTTGTGTATTATTTTTGTTGTATGTCATTAGTGTCTTTTAAGCCTATTTGGGCTGGGCATGTAAGTGCAAGACACTTTAATAAAAAAACTGAACTGAACTGAACTATCACTTATCATGGTGTGATATGGCTGTTTGTGAATGCAAACGTTGAAAGTGCACGATCTATAACGGGGGGTGGTACCCGACGTAGTGCCGTTGGGGGGGATGGAGTAAGGTCCCGACTTGGTAGTGGTTGGGGAGGATGGAGGTGGTTGAAGGTAATGAGAAGGTAATAAGTGACGTGAACGATTGAGTCTTCCTGGCAGAACTTGCGCTAGCCTTCATTTCTTCCAATGTTTCATCATCGGACTCGCGCTCAGATTGATATGGTAAAATTTACGTCATCGTTCATTACTGTCTTTAGTTTACAGTGTGTTTAATCACTGAACTGTAGGAAGCCTCCGGGTGGAGCTAAAGTTTTTGTTTCTGACACTCGCTGTATGCGGTAGACCGCAATTTTTCACAATTTTTATGTTCAGGCTTTTTGGGGCTGGCCTGAAATCATGGCTAGATGACACACTGGAGCCACTGAGCATGACCCCTCCCCTAACACTATAATAACTAGAGCACATTAGCATCAGTGGTTCGCCCGCTTAATCGCAAATTTGAACTGACTATCTCCCATTCCGGCCTTCATCCTCTCATCCCGCTGACATCTGGTGCCATCGTCCGATTCGTCCGCAGAGCATGTCCACCAATGAGTGTAAGTTTCCCGCAAATGGCCGTGGTTTCGACACCGACACCGAACGCCCCCAGCGTTTTTAAACAGAGAATACTGCTTATTTTTTCAAGATTTTGATAACTTTTCTTGGCGATTTTTTATCATTCAAATTTGTCTGGGTGGGTAATAACACACTTTTCTGTGGTGTGACAAACTCCGAACACATTTAATATTGCTTTACATGGACTTTGGGCCCTATCTTGCACCCAGCGCAAATTACTTTGTATGCCAACGCATGTATCATTCCTATTTTGCACCCGACGCACAGTGGACTCTTCCCTCCACAGACAAATGTCGGTAAATTAGGGAATGAACTTGCGCTCGGGAGGCGGTTTAGCGAAAAGAGGAGGCGTGTTCTGAAAACAATTCCGCCACATACCAAGACAAACCTAGTCTAAAGTCAGTGGTGAATTATTCAGAAGCTATTTTAAGGGCGCATGCTTGGCCATAATGTAGCGTGTGCACAACGCGCTTACACTTTGACTCTCTCATCTACACAGACGCAGCAGTTCATATTTTTGTAAACTATACAGAATTAGAAGGAAAAATATTACCATACAAGGGATATCGTTGTGGTGTCCATGAAGATGTGAAAAAATAGGCATAAATCTAGTTTACACATTTACCCAAATTATTCAGGCTAATTGTAGTAACGATGGATCAAACCTGTTTGATCAATAGTGGCAAGACACATAAGGACATCTGACAAAGTGGGTTGTCCGTCAAGAACCAGGAAACTAAATTCTGAAGACTGCGAAATCACCTTTACCATCATGTAAGTTGCGTGCGCTTGGCAAATCCGCCGTTATAATAGCAATCCGCGATGGAACAAGTGCGCCTGCTCTTAAGGGAATGTGAGAGGACGCTCTGATTGGTTTATTGCACGTTACGCCCAAACCACACCTATGAGTAATGTAGCTACTTCAGACCCATTTTAGATTTGCGTTGGGTGCAAGAGTCGTATATCCCGCCGGTATAATAGCATCAGAGGCTGGGATCCGCCCACAAAGTTACTTGCGTTTCGTGTTTGATACAAGAGTTTCAGATTGTTAAAATAGGGCCCTTTAAATAATTTAGTTCTATTACAGTTTTTTACAATCGCTATGACAGTTTTTTCAATACATTTAACAAGTTTCCTAAACTCTTATCACAGTTAGCACAACATCCGTCTTTGTAGTCTATACAATTAACACAAAATACATACAGTTTACACACATTTTAAATGCTTGAACTTCTTTTACACACAAGCTCAACCAAGACCAAAACAATGTAATTGTACAGTCAAATTTACATATGCTTTCACACTGTATGTCAGAATAGATAACATCATGTTCTAAACATAACTAATATAGGCTAAAGTCAAAGTGAACAGCTGTTCATATTGTGAATTGAAACACAAATATAGGAGAGGTGTGGGGCAAGGACAAGGGAGAGGTGTGGGGCAAGGACAAGAGAGAGGAGTGGGACAAGGGAGAGGAGTGGGGCAAGAACAAGGACAAGGGAGAGGAGTGGGACAAGGGAGAGGAGTGGGGCAAGAACAAGGACAAGGGAGAGGAGTGGGGAAAGAACAAGGACAAGGGAGAGGAGTGGGGCAAGAACAAGGACAAGGGAGAGGAGTGGGGAAAGAACAAGGACAAGGGAGAGGAGTGGGACAAGGACAAGGGAGAGGAGTGGGGCAAGAACAAGGACAAGGGAGAGGAGTGGGGCAAGAACAAGGACAAGGGAGAGGAGTGGGGCAAGAACAAGGACAAGGGAGAGGAGTGGGACAAGGACAAGGGAAGAGGAGTGGGGCAAGAACAAGGAAAAGGGAGAGGAGTGGGGCAAGGACAAGGGAGAGTAGTGGGGCAAGAACAAGGACAAGGGAGAGGAGTGGGACAAGGACAAGGGAGATGAGTGGGACAAGGACAAGGGAGAGGAGTGGGGCAAGGTAGAGGGAGAGGAGTTAGAATGCGTGGTGGCGCTCAAAGAAGGACCATAGCTCGGGTAACTGATCAAATAAGAGCTACTATCATTGACCATGTCATAAACCACGGGCTATCATACAGAGAGGCTGGTGAACGAGTACAGCCAAATCTCAGCCGGGATACAGTGGCATCCATTGTCCATATTTTCAGAGAAACCAACAGGTAGGATATTGCTTCTCATACAGCAGTGTAAATAATTTCACCATTTATTAGAGTGACTGTATGCCTCCGGCCTCTAATATGTAACTGTATTTTGTCCCTCTAAGGATTCAACGTCTACCTCCCTCAGGGGGCAGAGGAAAGGTCCTAAATGAAGAACAGGAACTTGCTATTGTCACATGGTGATTGCTGACAATTAAATAAAACTGAAGGACATTCAGTCCAGAGTTGTAGAGGACAACCTTGTCTTTGGGAACATTGCAGCAATCAGCATAACATCCATTTCTCGGACTCTAGCTAAACACAGAGTCTGAATGAAACAACTATACAAAGTCCCTTTTGAAAGGAACAGTGAGCGCATCAAAGAACTTTGTCACCAATATGTCCAGGTAAGGTTATGCAATACAGTCATTACTGTACTATACATAGTGTGTTTTGCAGTAAACTACTCTATAAACCTGGAGTACATTAGGACATACAGTAGATATACAGTACAGCACACCATTTACATACACTGTGTGTAATTACTTTCAGAGAGTCATGGAGTTGGAGGCCAATCAAGTCCCACATGAAATGATCTATGTTGACGAGGCTGGCTTCAACTTGGCAAAAAGGCGTCGCCGTGGGAGAACCATAATTGGAAAAAGGGCCACAGTTACCGTGCCGGGCCAGAGAGGAGCCCACATCACCATGTGCGCCGCAATCTCCAACAACGGTGCACTCCTGCATAAATGTGAGATTGGCCCCTACAACACCGACCGCCTTCTCCTGTTTTTAGAAGACCTGCACGAAAGACTGGTGCCAGAGCTAGAAAGGGGACAGGTGGGAGACCACTTGCCAATATATGTGATCACATTTGACAATGTGGCATTCCACCATTCCCATGCAGTCACAGCCTGGTTTGACGCCCATCCAAGGAGGATGTCCAATTTCCTTGCCCCTTACTCCCCTTTCCTCAACCCCAATGAGGAGTTTTTCTCAGCCTGGAGATGGAAGGTTTTTGACCATCGTCCACATGACCAAATGTTCCTCCTGGATGCAATGGATGCTGCATGCCAAGACATCACAGCTGAACACTGGCATGCCAAAAAATTCTTCCCACGATGCCTTGCCTGAGAAGATATCAGGTGTGATGTGGATAAAAACATGTGGCCAAATGCAAAAGACCGGGCAGATTAGAAGATTACTTTTTTTTATCATTATTATTATTCCGTTGCTTTTTCTGTTTGTATATCTTGCAATAATGTCCTTTTGCAAATAAAGTCTTTCTGTCTCTGTCTTTTTTTTCATATAGGGCTACTGTACATTCTATAAAGCTACTCTGAGATGGTCATTCATTTTTTTGTATTGAATTTCTCCAGAAACAAAATGCATGCATTTACTAATCCCAACAAAACAAAAGGCAGACCTGACACATACAATAATGCAGTTTCTGTAATTTCAGCTGATGTTAGTGTTTTTTTGTCATTGTGTTATGATTGACTAAATGTTCCTGTTGGAAGAGAACATGTGTTAGTGTTTTGAATAATTATTTGATTTTGAAACATGTTTGCAGTGTTTTGTTAGACATTGTGTATTGTGTTAGTGTATTATTGTATTTTGAAAATTATGTGTGATTTTGAGCATGAAATTAACCGTTTTGCCAATTGTGTGTTTTAGGTGTGTTGGTGCATTAAGAGTTTAGGAAACTTGTTAAATGTATTGAAAAAACTGTCATAGCGATTATAAAAAACTGTAAAGTGATTTAAAAGAGTTAAATTAAAATATTGTATTTTCAGTAGCCAAATTCCTCGAAACACACGCGATCACATTCCGATATAAGAAATTATTATAATGCAATCATAGATAAATTATAGGAAACATGATTAATTCACCTCCCGATGCCATATTGTCCTCCGGATGAGACGTAAAACAGAGGTCCTGACTCTCTGTGGTCATTAAAAATCCCATGGCACTTCTCTCGTAAAGAGTAGGGGTGGACCTGGCCACATTCCCTCCGTTGGCCATTACCAATCATGGCTTCACTGTAACCGGTTTCTGTAATTTGAACAGTATTTTACTGTAATATGTACAGTAAAATACTGTAAAATATGTGTACAATATGTTACTGTAAACAGCAAAGGATTATGGAAAAATATATGGTCACTACTGTAATTCGTCTCTACTGTAAATAAATTTACAGTAGTGAACTTGCCCGCGAAACAATGGGAAGAGAGACGTTTTTTTGACTGTATGGTTGAAGTGGCAGTTAATGCATCCAAAAGATCCAAAAGTCACTTATAATGTTAATTATAGTTTTGATTAGTTTTTTCGTCAGAATGGTTTTGCCTTTTTTCCTGACTGTCTGTCAGAATGGTTTTGGTGCCTTTTTTTCTGACTGTCGGCCGCGTCGCTGTCACGGTGACAATATTAACTGGTGAGTAAGTTAAGTTCACCTATATTAGCCGAAATATCCTTTAGTTAAAACGATAAACACAACGTGTGTTCCGCTGTATCTTTAACGTATGTTTCTCAACAGGCGAAGTCATCTTTAACTTAACGTTAACCGCAGCGAACTCACGTGAAGTACTGAGGTAAAGTGAGATGGATGAAACCCTTGTTTAAGTGAAGGATTGGTGCTTGCAACACGGAGCTTCGACCGCTAATGCCCAGAGCTCCCACTCAGCTAAAACGGCAGTTATGGGGCATATTCAACAGACCTCTTAACAGACACAAAATGCAATTAAAATGTCTGTCCAACATGAACAGGGTCCTTACATGACAACACGATGCATTTAGCAACTTAGCCATTGTTTAAATTCACCTAAATAGTGTTTTAGACGGCTAGCTGTAGTCTCGCGCTGAAGTCCCGGGGGAACTCCCGTTGTAGCCGGAAAAGGTTAATAGAAGTGTGTGCAGGTGGAGGAGCGTCGTGTGTGTGAAGAGTGATGATCGGAGTTGCTCACAAATGAAGAAGAAATGGTTCGTAACGTAACTATGGAGAATATAGAAGATTTTAAACACATGGAAGAGGCTTTTGAGTTTGATGGTCGTCCTTATTTATTCGAACCTGAGTATACAGACGAAGAACTAGCCTCACACTCTTCACACACACACACGACGCTTCTCCCACCTGCACACTTCTATTTACCTTTTCCGGCTACAACGGGAGTTCCTGACCACAAGACTACAGCTAGCCGTCTAAAACACTATTTAGGTGAATTTAAACAATGGCTAAGTTGCTAAACGCAAGGTGTCCTACATCACTTTTTAATGGACACCCTGCCAATCTGAATCGAGTATTCACCCAGACCATGGTATAAACTTGCAATAGTTACACTTTAGCGTAATCAAATATACTTAAGTACAGCTTTTGTTGGACCTCAGCACTATTTCTGGATTATTAAAATATAAAGTACAACATTAGTTATTCCAATTTAGCAGACTTTAAGTATACCAATTTATACCAAAAGTACAATTGCAGGGTATTTATATTAAGTAGGCTACATAAATATGTAAATGTATTTGTAGTATACTTAGCATAAATAAATGTATTTCAAATATGTTTTAGTATATTTATTTTTCATGAGGGGAGGTTTATTTGATTGGTTGAATGCAGCTGATTTGTTTGTTCTGACTGTAAAGGTGTGCTGTGATTGGTCACACCCTCACACTCTTTTGTTATTGGCTGTATGTCAGTTTAAGTAAGAGAGAGTCAGTGCCATCGTTCACAATTCTGGCCTCTACCTCAACTAATCATTGACAAATCACCAAACCTCTTCACTGGATGAAGATGAAGACGACACTCACTGTGCTGCTAATCCTGGAGCTCTACGGACTCTCCTCCGGCCTCATTAAACAACATTTCTTCGTGAATGAGGATAAGAACTGGTGGGATGCACTACATCACTGCAGAACTTTCTTTAATGACCTGTCCACCTTCATCACTGAGAGCGAGGAGCAGCAATTTTTAGCAGATGCAGTCGGTCAAACTTCTAATGCCTGGGTTGGTCTCCACAAATATTTAGGATTCTGGAAGTGGGCCGGACGTGCATATGCAACACAAATAAGCTGGGATAGTTTGAATCTGCCAGGTTTGAATGAAAACTGTGCTTTTTTATACAAAAGTACTAAGAAGCTGCATGATGAAAATTGCGATGCTAGACTAAAATTCTTCTGTGTGAAAATATCAGAGTTTGTTCTGGTGCGGCAGAAAGAGAGCTGGGAAGGAGCTCTGGAATACTGCAGACAACATTATGATGATCTGGCGAGTCTGAGCTCAAAGAACAGGTTGGATTCTGCTTTAGGGAAAATCACACAGGCTGACACTGGATATGTGTGGACTGGTTTGCATTTTCTAGCAGGAGAGTGGAGATGGGTCGATGGAGATGATCTTACCTTTACGTCCTGGTCTCAGACGGGACCGCCCCGGTGTCCTGCCAAAAACCTTCGTTGTGGAGCCCTGGACAAGCAAACAAGTGTCTGGACACACAGAGACTGTGAGGAGAAGCTCAACTTCTTTTGTCAGTAGATGGTAAGTCACATACAACTATAATAGATATGGTACCATTCAAATATTTGGGCCATTTTTGTACAGCAGCCCCTCATTTGTTATCGCAACCTATTTAAAGGGCACCTATTATGGAATTTTGAAATGTACCTTTCATGTAGTGTGTAACATAGATCTAAGTGAACAAAAACATCCTGCAAAGTTTGAAATATGAAAGTGCACCGTATATAAAGTTATTGTCTTTCAAAAGTAAGAGTCGACTCTGAGTCATTTTTATGAATCGTTAGAAGACCGAAGCTTTTTCTCTGACTAGATGACGTCAACTTGTCAAGTTATTTGAATACGATACGCCCACTTATTGCGCTCCAAGGCCAGGGAAAACTTGAAAACATCATGGCGACGAGACGCTGTGTTCTGAAGTGCGGCTCAAACTCAACTTTTTTCTTGCCCATGGAGGAGCATTTGAAGACTAAGTGGCTACAATTCATACAACTATACCACAGAAGTATACCGAGCCTTGTGCTTTGTTCGCGCCATTTTCAAGACGATTGCTTTTTAAATGCAATCAAACTTGGATTCGCGAGCCGGCTGATATTGAAGGAAGGTTCAGTTCCAAGTGTATTTGCACCAGCTTCCTCCTCCGTATCACAACCTGTAAGTGTTATTAATAATTGTTGCTTTTATGTTTTATGTAGCATGCTTAATAATTATTTAGTTTGTTGTGTAAGCACCGTTTAGCTTCTAGGTCTTCAATGACAATTGTATTGAGATATGTGAAGTGTTTGTCGTTGTTTTCGGAGTTGTCTTAAAGAATAGAATAATGTCTCGTAGTAACGTAACTGCATTTTTTGTGTAAAAACGTTATGTTTATGCATCGGGCTAATGCAAACAAAGACTGATTGTGCTTTTACAATATGAACTCTGGGCTATGCTCGCTAACATAAATTTAAATTCTTTATCTTATTTTTAGTTTTTTACTACAAACTACAAAGCAGTGGACTATAATCATTATTATAACACGATTTAATTGATAAAAGCATCATTGTACTCCGTGTTAAACAGTAAGTATTATCTCTGTAAACACTGCTGGGTCATCTGACCAATCGCAGATTAGCGTCGCGCAAAGGAGGGGTTTGGAAAAATGAGTCGTTGAACGAATCATTTGGGAGTTGGTGACCAAATCAGGTAAAAATAAATGCATATTATACGACAACAAAAGTGTTTTTTGACATTGCATGCACGTAAAACTGTTGTTGGGGACTCCCTAAACAACATTAGGAACATTTTAAATGTCATAATACAGATGGTACTCAACCAGAATGCCTGTTACCGCCGCGACAGGCACCGCGGCAAAACTACCACTAATTATTTATTAAATGTATTAGGCCTACATTTAATTTCAGTCTTGTGATTATATGAATTCATTTAACTACATGTTTAACTTGAATTGATCTGTTTTACCACATTTCAATCCTTCTCAATGAGCCGCGGCGCGGCGGCAGATTACGCAATAGAGAGAATAAACTGACACTTTTCAAAGTCTGCGATTGTAGCGCCTCTTAGCGGTCAAAGGCAGCAAATACACCCCCGCAATTTTACCGCCGCGGGAACGGCGGCGGTAAAAGTCTCATTCTGGTTGAGTACCATCTGTAGGTGCCCTTTAACAACTGTTGAACATTTTCATTATTAATAACGCTATTGCTAACTTCTTATTGCTATCTTGTATGTAAACCATCTTTTCCCCCCCTTTTTTATATAACAAACTGGATCACTAGCAGAAGGGATTGGCTCAACAACAATTTCTTCTCCTCACTCAAAGCATCCAGCAATCACTCGACAGCTCCACACAACCCTGTTTTACATTTCCTGCTGCTTAATAACACATTGTTTATTAATATTATTATTAATTTTAAGTAGTTTTTAATACTGAATTATAATCTTTCTATTTTTAGTTTTTAGGGCTTATCTATCCACTGTATACTATGCTTTTTAGGTTGTAATGTAATGTAATGTAATGCAATGTAATGTATGTCAATGGCCATTGAGTAATTTTTAAGTAGTGTCTCTTGTGCAAATATATTAGGAAATAGCTGACGCTAAATGCCAAAATGGACCAATTTGAATCGAGCATTTAAAAAGCAAGCAGAGACTTAAGTTAACTTGGATGATTTTCCTAGACAGTTTTCTAATCAACATCAGAATAGAAGAATCCATATAGTCAATAAATGTATATCAGTAGATAGCCTGTACTGACATGTGATTGATACAATTATTTTGATTTGAGTAAACTACTGTATCCCTTTAAGTGTTTTGCTTAATTGAATATGTAATGTTGGAATTATATTGAATAGGACCTATTTATTTAGCATTTAATTAAAGCACACCCCTTATATCCTCCATGAAAGGGGCTGCCTGGATCACGAAAGGGTTTGTATTTACCATTTTATGACTCAGCATGTCATTTTGTTAAATAAATAGGCTATTTTTGATCAAGACAACCATGCATTTTTGTCATCTGTGAAGGACATTTTGTTTTTAATATAACTAGATTATGTTTTATTAACGTAGTTCGGGAGGAACACATCAAAATAAGCTACTCAAGTGCCACCTGCTGTCTACAATCAGTAACCAACAAATACTCTAGTATCATCAGCGGTCTACAATCAGTCATCAACATATCTACCCAATCAGCACGAAGGCAAACCATATATAATCACAGTCAAACCAACCTAAGGATTCTCTACAGTCTTCAGAATCCCTCCACCACCCGTCTCCTCTCACTCACCAGGTCACTTCCTAAAACTAATACGTTTACCAATTTAATCTATCCAATTTATTTGTAAGTGTGAACTCGTGAAATGACATAATTAAGCTGACACACATCCACATCAATGTCACAGCAATATAAAGGTCTTTTTTCTTGACCTTTAAATGTATCAAACATGATAATTCAGCACATTTCACAAAAAAACATTCAGAGTACATGTTGAATGCAGACACCGCAAATTCATATATTTAATAGAGTGTGTTCAAATATAAAACCACATGGAACATTTATACATGTTTAATACAGACTATGTATTACAGAAGTAAATCAACTTAAAACATAAAAAAAATGTTTCATATGTTTTCATAAGCTGCGTCCTGATGTCCTCTTGAAGAACATTGAAAAAAATATGAATAATACTAATAATTGTGGTATTTTTTCATGCACAAGACAAACAAAATTGCTGCACACAACAAAACTGCTGGGTAAAGGTGTAGCTGAGTTATATTTCAGCATGTCTCTGTTTCTCCTCCAGCAGGGGGCAGAGCTGCACCATGCTACAATTTCAACTCCAACTTTCCAAGCCTTGTTTGTAGCCTACAGTATGTCTCTTTGTGCTGCGTTATGTTACACTCTCACTTAGTTTGGACTTTGTTTTCAGTTTGTACCGTTTCCACTGTTGAGTTAATATAAAGACGCAGCAACATTAGTGGGGCCCCTCGCTACGCTCGTTATGCTTTTACCTTTTTCAAACTGGTGCAGCGCTTACTCGCGGTATAGGCAAAAATGCATGATTTGATTTGTTAAACATGAAAATGACTTATCCATCTGGCATGGCGGCTCGCTCTAACTTTAACCTAGATAAATGTTCGCTATTAAATGGATATTAGGTGCATATTCAAAGTGTGTGTGCGGAGACGTGGAGCGCGCACTGCGGCAGGCGTCGGCGCGAACACTTGCATTTTCCTATCAACAGTGGAAACATTAAATACTCTATCTTTTCTGGTCATACAGAAAGGAATAATGCATCTGTCGCAAGTACTTTTATTTGGGTAAACTTACAATAACAAGAAAACGTTGTGCTTTTGTAAAATAAAATAAAACAAACAGGGCGCGGTATAATTATCTCCATGCGTGATCTGGAGCGCGTCTCAATAATGAACTGAAATACAGTGTATAGCCTCAAAAACATGATGAATATTTTTATATAAAGCTCGAAATGTTCACTTTTAAACGGAAAAATTTGAATCGAAAGCAAATACCGGCTGATTAGGCTGTCATCCATATGAAAGGTGCATTTCTCTCTAAAGGCGCATCCACTTTACGGAGATATGTTTGCAGCCGACACTGATTTAGAAATATATATTTTTATTAATAAACAATAAAAATGCCTCATTATTTTTTCAGACATGTTATCATTGGTCTGCTTTTGCCGGTGCTTTGCGGCAAGATTTATGCATGTGGAATAGGAATAGGCTATATTCCTCCATGCACTCAGAATTTAAGCAGAAATTAATACAAACGTGAGAAAAAAATAAAACGAGCTCCACAGAACATAAAATATTCATTTTATTTTATTTTTCGTGTTCGCATTTATGAGGAAAAAACGATGTTACGGACGTGACAGTTCTCGGTTACGGACGTGACTGCTCTGAAATCGGCACTAAAATATGCTTTAAAACATTCACAGACCTCAATCAGAAAGCACAAAGCCTTTCTTTAATATTTCTGATTGTTTAAATGATCAACCCTCTGGGGCCCCCTTAAAATGCGGGGCCCCAGCCAATTGTCTGCCCTGTTGCGGCGCCTCTGCCAGACGGAATGCCATAGGCTACTCTAGGTTTTTGTGAAACGCCGCCACTGCATAGTAGCTTGCAGAGCTTGCATTAGTAAGCTACATGACGTCGTCTTTCAAAACATGACCTGCGCTAAAGAGAAAAAAAATGAATGCGTCATTGTACCCAGCACTTCTGAAAATGCACTTCCGAATGCGTCTCTGTCCCCAGCACATTTCAAACCAAACTGATGCCCATGTCCACAAGTAATAACAACATAGAAAGGTAATAATAAAACAAATACAACACACCACACTAACAAGCAACGTCAGCACACAATATAGCCTAAAACATAATGAGAGATTTCAAAGTCTGACACAAGACAAACTGCTAACAAGCAACAATTCTCAGTAGACAGTCAGTAGTCTAATGTGCACATATCTGATTATCAATTAGCCAGTTCTTAAGCTGACCAGTAAAAGAACGATAAGTGTCTTTTTCTCTTATCATCCTTGGCAATAGATTCCACTGTTTAGTTGCGGTTACAGAGAACGCTGACTGACTAAAGGCACTTTTTCGAGTGGGAATGATACAGTCCCCTCTTGTGATACCTTTAGTAACATGAGTGCCTGCTCTCTGTATAACAAATCTCTTCAGTGGCGGTGGGGCCGTACTATGCAATATCTTATAGACTAGACAAAGATTACTGTAAGTGATACAATTTTCCCAGCTCAGAAGTCTATGAGTGTTTAAGATTTGACAAGTGTGAAAATTATTAGGTTTCTGAACTAAAACTTTAAGAGTACGTTTATAAAGACTTTCAAGTGACCTCATTGTAGACTTGTTAGCTTGTGCCCAGCTTGTCAAACAATATGTAAAATGCGGGATAATCATGGCATTCATATATATCATAGCAGTTTCAAAGGTGAATGAATCCCTAACAAATCTAAAATTACTTAAATTAAATCTAACTCGTTTACACATACTTTTGACATGAGTTCTAAAACAGAGATGGGTCTGGAACACTACATGGTCGCTTTGAAAAGAACATGCTAACCGTTTTACCAACATTTAACGTTAGACGTGATCTGTCAAGCCATGCTGTGATATAATTCATTGCCCTGGTTAATTTTAAAGCAGCTTGCTGTTTTGTGCTGCTATGTACATAAATAACAGCATCATCAGCATATAATAGAATTTCTACATCAGGACAAACCAAAGGCAAATCATTAACATAAAGACTGAACAACAGTGGCCCAAGTATAGATCCTTGCGGAACACCAGTATTATTTGTATAAGAAGTGGATTTATGATTTTGGACCTTTACATAATTTGTTCTTCCCTTTAGATATGAATCAATCCACTTAATAGTATCATTAGAAAAATTAAAAGAAGCTAACTTGTTAATAAGTATTCCATGATTTACAGTGTCGAAGGCCTTTTTAAGGTCCAAGAAAATTGCTCCCACAATACCACCCGTATCCATCATGGATTTAATATTTTCCAAAAGGAAAAGGATAGCAGTCTCTGTTGAATGGTGAGCTCTAAAACCAAATTGCATAGGATGCAGGCTAAAGTCACTGTTGTTCAAATAAAAAACTATTTTCTCCGAAACCCACTTCTTCATCACCTTAGATACAACAGGCAAAATACTGATAGGTCTATAATTACTAATAATCTGGGGATCTCCTGCTTAAAAAATTGGTGACACCAGCAGTTTTCCATGTATTTGAAAAAAATCCCTTGAGATATTGAAAGGTTTATGATATTTGTAATAGATGGAGCTAAACAGTCCTTTAAAGTCCGCGTGAACCGGAAGTTGCAAACGACTTTTCTCAAGTATTGTGACGCATTTCCGAGTGAAAGGGAATATTGAGCAGAGGGTTTTAATTCAGCGCTCCTCCTCTCCATCTCTCGCCCACAGCAGAGTAACGGTTTGAGGGGAGTGGTCAAGCGATTAACCAACCCAAGCGGTCAAGCCTATGTCATCAGAAAAGAACGCCATTCCAGACCCGGAAGTAACTTTTCAGACTTTGATTAAAGATAACTTCGGCAAACAATTTTTTTCCGTGTATTAACTTGCACAGATTAATTGTTCACCACAAGACTAGTAATATCCGCTAACAAAGTAAATAGGGTCAATTTTGATTTCATGCCGACTTTAACGACTTGAGCATTATAGAGTCCATTCTGTAACAGTCCTTAGCTTTCGTGGTCTAATTCGCTGAGTTTTGTTTAAGTTTACAGACGTGCTTCAGAAAAAAAGTTCTCGGAGACGGAGAGGCAGAAAACACACCCTGTTTATTTTCTTTATTTTACAAAAGCACAATGTTTTATTTCGATTGTAAGTGGACACATAAAAAAGTAGACATTTAACAGCTTATTTTTTCATATTTCTTAAGTCTGTATGACCAAAAATTACGGAGTATTTTAAGTCTATTTTGCTGCTATGTAAAAAAAAACAGAGTAAAACTCGCCGACGCGTTTGCCGTCCCCAGAGGGTTAATTGTCATAGTTTCTGGTTAGCTGTCATTTAGTTCAGGTGTGTGTCGTTAATTATCCTCATTTGCTTGTATACTTATAGGGTTAGTTCACACACAATTTTTAATTCTGTCAGTAATTACTCACCCTCAGGTTCATCTTCGGAACACAAATGAATTAGCCTAGAAATCTAGACGCACTCTAGCGGCAGCAAAATGCCAGGGCAGTCTAGCAACTCTCCATAGACCTTCTAGCTGCAAAAACCTAAATTGGGTCAGGCCAATCACGTCGTGTATAGAGTAGGCGGGGGCGGGCTTAACATATGACGACAGAGTTGCGACGGCTGCCACTTGAAAACAAAGAATGGCGGCTGCGGAAGGAGAACAGCGGTCTTTCGAATTGGCATTGGCCGCGACTCTGGAGGACTTGGAGTTAAGTTTTTCTTTAAGAAAAGAGCAATAAACGGCACTTAAGTCATTCTTAAAAAAGGAAGAAGTGTTCGGAGTTTTGCTGGACCGGATCTTTGTCGCTCTGACTACGTCACCTTCTTCGTTGCTCTGGTTGGTTGTAGCGCTATCCTATTGCGTGCGGAGGGATTTTGAGAGACAACCGTTTATCCCACCCCTCGGATAAAGCCGCGTCTATGGAGAGTTGCCAGACTAAACATCTTGATGTACGTCTGGCTTGTCAGGCTACAAATGAAGATATTTTTGACGAAATTTGAGAGCTTTCTGTCCCTCCATTGACAGCAACGTGATTGCAACTTTCAAGGCCCAGAAAGGTAGTAAACACATCATTAAAATAGTCCATGTGACTACAGTGGTTTAACCTAAATATAATGTAGTGACGAGAATACTGTTTGTGCGCCCTGTACCCCTTTAACCCCATAAAAGCCGAAGCAAAGGAAAGAACAGCAAATCACAACTATTCAGTTTGACTGTGGCGCTACAGTTTAAATATCAAACATTCTGTAACAGACAAAGCAATAGTGAGATATGGTTACTCACACTTGTGTGTCGTGACATTACTATTGGATCCAATGTAGTCGTCACTGCATCATCTTTTATTTTCAGTCTCTCTGAAAAGCCTCTATGTAACTGTGTCTTGTTTTATAACAAATCCGCAGTAAAATGAAGCAAACAAATGAACAGTGTTTTAATGACACGATCTGACTGGAACTTTGTTAAAAATACATTTAATTCACGCTTTCTTAAAGGGCACCTATGATGCAAAATTCACTTTTACATGGTGTTTGAACTTAAATGTGTGTTGGCAGTGTGTGTGTACACAACCACCCTAAAATGATAAAAATCCAACCAGTGATTTTTTTTAAATCCCCATAAATCGTAAGCACTGTCTCAGAACGAGCTGTTCTCAGAATAAATGCAATGTGACGTAGAATTGCATAAGCCCCGCCCACGACTGTTGATTGACACTGCAGTTTGAGCACAGACCCGCCCTGAGTGAGCTGGACACAGTCCGCCATTGTTTCGACGCTGGAGCCGCTGTAGAATGTCTCTGAAAGCGATTGACGTGTTTTGTTTTATGGATGTTAGAATAAACATAGCAGTCTTCATTTACTCTCGTTGTTACTCGAGGATTGATCAGTACAACTGCTCTCGTGATCCAGCTTACAGTCTCTGGAGCGACAGGACTAACGTTACTGATCATGGTAGAAATGAAAGTGAGAGCGAGCACTTTATGACAGCTCAAGCTCATCGAGTCGTTTTACAGATATACAGTTTACCAGTTTATAAAGCACCCACTGAAAAGGTGTATATATATTTGTTTACTGTTAGTTGTAACGAGTGTTTTTTGTACTTCGCTGCATAACGTTATGTTCATGATAATGAAAGGGAGAGAGAGAGAGTTTATGGATAAGACTTGATGTGCACTTCTTATACTGTGTTTATTCTAACAGTGATTTTCTGCAGTAAAACTAACGCTTCATCTTTTGTGTGATGTATAATAAACTTAATTGAACTCATCAGTATATTTTGGTCATCATTCAGACGAGGTTAACTACAGCAGGCTTGTATTAATAGTGGAGCAGATGGCATATAAGTTATAAACGTAATT
This sequence comes from Phoxinus phoxinus, assembly GCF_949152265.1. Classification (NCBI taxonomy): domain Eukaryota; kingdom Metazoa; phylum Chordata; class Actinopteri; order Cypriniformes; family Leuciscidae; genus Phoxinus; species Phoxinus phoxinus. The sequence goes on along the minus strand of NC_136882.1, from coordinate 4,951,347 downwards.
TAAATAAACATACCTGTTACGATAATAAAAGGTCTAGGAGATGTATCGCAACATTTAGATATTATTATACCACTGGCAAATGGGCTGCAGCAGAAAGGCACATGACAGAATACCTGGAGTGTAATCAACTGGATAATTTATTACAGAAAAGCCGTAGTGTCAGGTTTGGTGCAGGATGCCGAAGACGAGGACACGGGTACTTGAATGCAGTTAGTTTATTAATTAAATAAACTTTCAGGAACAAAGGAAAACACTCCAGGACTTCAAAGCACACAACCATACAAGACGACGACCAACAAACACTGAGGGAAAACACAGGCCTTAAAAGAACTGGGGTAAATGGGAAAATTAACAAGACACAGGTGTCGGGAATTTCTAATTAAACAGACAGGGAAAAAGTAACAGGACTAAACCAAAATCACAAAGACGGGGAAACAAGATCACAACACAGAACAGAACACATTAACAATGTGACACGTAGCCACTATATCCAGTGAATGCGCTATGTACAATGTTAATAACAATACTCATGAGAAGACAAACATACAAGAGATAAATGGGAAAAGGAACTTAAGTGGTGCCAAAGTAAAGAACCAAATATAACCAAAATAATTCCCTAAATCTACTCCTAAGTGGCGTCATAGTAAAGAACCAAATATAACCAAAATAATTCCCAAAATCTACTCCTAATCTGCCAAAGTAAAATGTCAAAATTAAACCGAGTTCTTCGGCGCATCCGACGCCCAAATAATCCTAAACCAAGAAAAGCAAAAATACAGAGAGTGGTGCACACTTCTTCCCTAGTGTGTCTAACACTCAGAAATACTACAGGCACACAGTGTATATCGCGATATACTGACCTGTACCTTTTCCCAAAGGCGTAAGCCATTAAACTCCGAACAGTAGTGCAAGACACAAAAAGGACTAAGCAATTAACTGATAAATAAACATAAGGAAAATTAATACAACATACAGCTCTCAAGACACTAAACAAACACGCGCTCAATCTTGAATGAACCGCACTGTCTTTTAAAACAGCTGGGCGCCATCAGTGTGGACGTCGAAGAACCGCCTTAATGATTATGGACATCTGAGACAGCCAATCACGGCAACCTAAGAGCAGATAGAGAGCATACCAGAGAGAGAGAGGAGATAACGAGGGCAACAACAAACACGTGTGGAACGTACCTAATGAATACAAAAACACAGACACGTGGGGAACGTAACACTCCTACCCTTAAGAACCAACTATATGGGACAATTCGAACATATAGTTGTTCCAACAGTTACACTCATACGCCGCAGTAAGCAACACTAGATAGTGCGTTCGCTATCACATTTTCTACGCCTTTCTTGTGTCTAATAATCAGATTTTAACCCTGTACAATCAGAGACCAGCACATTAAACGTTGATTCTGATTATACATCCGTGATAAGAAAACTAAAGGGTTGTGATCTGTGAACACGGTGACTGGGATGTTACTCGATCTGACGTACACGTCAAAATATTGAAGGGCCATCAGTAGTGCTAATGCCTCCTTCTCGATTGTCGAGTAGTTTAGCTGATGTTTGTTGAACTTACGCGAGAAGTAACAGATAGGATGATCAATACCATCTTTACCTTCCTGTATTAACACTGCTCCAGCCCCAACGGCACTCGCATCAACCTCAAGTTTAAAAGCAGAGTCACAGTCTGCTGCAGCGAAGCTTCCTCAAGACGCTCAAACACAGTTCGCAACAAAGATACTTGCTCGGACCAGTCGGTAGAAAAAAACTACTAGGTCGTCTAAATACGCGTTGCACTTAGGTACTCGAGCCAGCACAATGTTAATTAGTCGCTGAAAAGTAGCCGGTGCGTTACGCATGCCGAAAGCCATTATGGAATACTGGAGGAAACTATCAGGCGTTACGAATGCTGAAATATCGGAAGCACGGGACGTAAGAGGGACTTGCCAGTACCCTTTTAACAAATCCAGTTTACTGACGTAACGAGCTGAACCAAGATTGTCAACACAATCTTCCATGCGGGGCAATGGAAAACAATCCGGCACCGTCACTGCGTTTATCTTTTGATAAGTCAGTACAAAAATGAGTAGTACCATCACTCTTCAGCACTAATAAGCACGAGGAACTCCAGGGTCTACAACTGAATCGAGCAAGTTTATGCTCCAACAAATACTCAACCTATTCCGCATAAGAGCTCTTTTCGCTGCATTCACGCGATACGCATGTTGCTTGATCGGAGCAGCAGCACCCACATTAATATCGTGCTCTAAAACTGTAGTGCGAGTAGGTACATCATTAAACAGAGCAGGGAAATCATTAATCAACTGCATAATATCAAATCCTTGTTGTTCAGGTAAGTCAGTTAATACTGCAGAATTCGTAAGTCGAGCACATTAAGTTGATAAATGTGACGTAAGATTACTCCATCATCCTCCGAATCAGCAATCTCTACAGCAGCACAAGCTACTAAGACAGGAGATGACACAGGGACAGTAATTTAATCGGCAGGTAAAACATTCATCTGAACAGTTTCTCTGTTGTGAAATGTCTTTAACATATTCTCATGACACACACGAGTCTTTCTCTTTCTATCGGGAGTTCCTATTACATAATCTGTATTACTGAGTTTTCTTACCACCTCATATGGACCAGAAAATAGTGCTGATAAAGCAGACCCCGCAATAGGCAGCAACACCAACACCTGATCGCCCTTGTTAAAGGAACACTGTACAGATTTACGATCAAAATGACATTTCATTTTTTTCTGTGCAACTTCGAGTGACTCTCTTGCCACAGAACAAGCTTTATGCAATCGTTCCCGGAACTTACTCACATAGTCTAACACATTCACTTTAGGGCTAGACTCAAAAGATAAGAGATTCTCCTTAAGCATTTTCAAAGGTCCTCTAACAGTGTGTCCAAATACTAACTCAGCAGGACTAAATCCAAGACTTTCCTGAACTGCTTCTCTGATCGCGAATAATAGTAACGGTACACCCTCATCCCACTCTTTATCCGTATCCATGCAATACTTTCTGAGCATTGCCTTCAGCGTTTGGTGGAAATGCTCCAGCACCCCCTGGCTTTCAGGGTGATAGCGTAAGGGTGATAAGTGTTCTTAATTCCTAGATGTCCCGACAAATCATGATCATGAGCCAAAGATAGAACTTGTTGTCGGTAACAGGAAGGAATCACAATCTGATACACATTACTCCATTCAGAATCATCTGCAATATCAGGGCACCACTTACGCATCAGTAAATCGTTTTCCACATATTATGCAGCTTTTCTCTCTTGAGCTTTCTCAGAGGAAACAACAGCAATGAAACACTTTTGAAGGCTTTTATCCTCCTTTTGGGCAGAAATAATTATCTTGCGCGTCATGCGCAAATTTATACTCAAGGAACTCGGAACAAGTGATTTTTCAACAGTTTTATTCTCATCAGATAAAACAGGTGCCATAAAAGATGTAGCCAAATCATCAACGACATTTAGTTTACAAGCCTGAGCCCGAGTAACCACACAAACTGGAAAAATTTCAGGATAAGACCTCCACAGTTCATCAGGCTGATCTGACGCAACTGGATTATCAAAAACTTCCAGCAAAGGCATGATTTTCGCACTGGCTAAATCATTGCCAAGGATAAATTCTACCCCACTCACAGGCAATCGTTCACGAACGGCTACTTTCACAAAGCCTGTACACAATTCTGATTCTAGGTGAACCTGATGCAACGGTACTTTAATGAGACCCATCTCTATACCCTGCACTAGTACATTACTGCCACAGAAAGTCTGTTCAGAAAACGGCAGTACTCCTGCACTAATAAAAGACGGCATTGCCCCAGTATCACGCAGCATTTGAACTCTTATCTGTTCCACAGAATTCCCAGTAACGGAAATTAACCCTTCCATCAGAAAAGGTGCATAGCTAGAATCCGGCTTATCACTACGCTCAACTTTAACAGAATCCACCAGTTCCACAAATCCAGTACTCTTAGGTGCAGAACTCGACTGTTTTCGTTTTAGCACAACACAATCAGCAATTAAATGCCCAGGTTTGTGGCAATAAAAAAAATAATAGATCTTCTTTTAACTTTAAGTTAACTGGTTTCGGTCGTAACAAACTACTCGAATTCACTTGAAAAGGCACCGCTCTCTCAGAATTATTATTTTTTTTTTCTAAAAAGTAAATACATTTTTAATGCGTCAATGCAAATTAATCTGCCAGGACAGAAGCTTGAGACAAAGAAGTCACTTTCTGCTCATTTAAATAAACAAACACACGCTCAGGTATACAGTTCTTAAATTCTTCTAAAATAAATAATTCTCGCATCTTTCAAGCCACTTGTCAAATAAAATCCCTTTCTCCCTCGCAAATTCAACAAATGTCTGGCTGGAATTTTTCTTATGGCTTCAAAACCGTTGCCTGTAGGCTTCTGGCACCAACTCATAATTCAAGCTATCCTCTAAGGATAACGCAGCACAAACATCCTGAGCTTTACCCGATAGTTTGCACTGTAACAGCAGAGACCAAACTTCCTTAGACCAACGGAGTGTAGATGCAATATGCTCAAATACGCTAAATTATGAGTCAACTTCTGCTTCTCGAAACTGCGGCACGAGAGATATATGTTTACTGACCTTAAAGGTGGCTCCCACCGACCCGGCCCCCGTCGGAGGATCCACGGGCTGTGAGGATTGCACAACTGCCTATCTAGAACCCATCTTGTTGGTGGAGGGAAGAAATCATCTTGGTGGTGGTGGGGTGGATGGAGACAAGTGTAAGTACGGGTCTTTTATACTTCTAGTATTAAAACGTGATTGGATAGATAAGAAGATAATAAATGACGCAACAATTGAGTCTTCCCGGCAGAACTTACGCTAAAGCTTTCATGGAATATCAGATACGGAAGAAAGCATGCAGAGAACGCTGCTTTTGAACTCATTGAACTCATCAGTATATTTTGGTCATCATTCAGACGAGGTTACAGCAGGCTTGTATTAATAGTGGAGCAGATGGCATATAAGTTATAAACGTAATTTAAATAAACATACCTGTTCTATCTCTATTCACCATATATTCTCTAGCTCTGTGGGAATTATTGTCCGACTCGAACACCGTTACTGTGAGTTTCTGTTTTGATATTGTCATCTTTCTGTGAGATAAGATTGTCCTGGCTCTGAAAGCGAGCTGGTTAGGCTCCGCCCCCTGTGCGTGGAACCGCATCTCATTAACTTTTAAAGGAGACACAATAAAACGGTGTGTTTTTCTCAGCCCCCCAAAAAATAACTTCACATACACACTCTGGGGACATCAGAGACTTATTTTACATCTTGTGAAAAGGGGCATAATAGGTGCCCTTTAATGTTAGGATCACAAGGATGGCAATGCAAGATTTTCCACAACTTGGCACTTCAAAACATCTTGTAATTATCAGAGGTATCTCTATTATTTTGTTGCTGGAGTAATCCTGTGTGTGCGTCTCTATCGTATTAACTACTAAATGATTCGTTTAAAATTGTGGGTGGGGCTAAAGAGGCAATGATGTAAGCATGCTCAGCAGATTCTTCCGCCCTCAGGCTCTGAGGAGTTGGATATTGTGAGTATCGAGACGGGAGATGTTGAGGACTCGCCACCTCACACTCTTGCATATGAAAAGCTCTTAGGGCCCTATCATACATCTAGCGCAATGCGCCGCCAGGCACGACGCAAGTGTTTTTTTGCTAGTTTCAGCCCGACGCAGTTATCATTTTCATATTCATTTTCTCCAAGCGAAGGTTGTCTCACTGGATAGTGGACGCCATTGCTTTGGCATACCAGCAGCAAGGTCGAACATGCCCCCCTGGTGTGAAGGCCCACTCCACTAGGAGTGTGGCTTCCTCTTGGGCTCTAGTGCATGGCGCCTCGCTAACAGACATCTGCAAAGCTGCAGGCTGGGCGACATTCAACACATTTGCGCGATTCTACTATCTCTGAGTGGAGCGAGTGTCCTCAGGAGCCAGGCTCCTGTCTGCTCAATTGCGCCTGTCTGCCTTGCTGATTTGCTGAGTTGGTTTGCGTTGGTTTGCGTCTGTAGCTTCGTATATCTTTCTGTTTTGAATCATTATTTACTATCATTCCCTGTTGTTTATACTGCTAAATATAACTTACTCAACATCACATATTAACCTGACATCGGTAGCTTCAATTTAAATCATTGCCTGCACAACACGCTAGTAATTCGCTAGCCTGTTAGCGTGCAATCCGTGCGCTCATTTATTTATTTATTTTGCTTGTGCCTTTTACTAATCCATCAAAGCTGTGGTAAGTAGGATCAGACAACAAAAACGGTGAGTCACGTCACCTTCTCGTCTTATTGTCACTTGCACTTCATGTAACATGTATAGTATAGTCTTCTCTGTCAGCACAGCATTTACATGTGATAAATGCAGGGAGATAGTCAGGCTGACGGAGAAGATTTCAGAACTACATGCACGCATCCAAACTTTAATTGAGGATAGTAAGAGTGCAAGGCCTTTAGATACTGCTTTGGATGTGACTAGTTTAGTGAACACTGTACATTGTTCAGTTCTGGCTCAGTTCTGAAGTGCAGCAGGACAACTGGGTGACGGTGAGACGCTGAAGTCGAAGGACAAAACACAGCTCTTCCGTTCCGATTACCATAACAAATAGATTCTCCCCACTCAGTGAAACACCCACTGAGAATCCTGTTGAATGTGCCCTAGTTATTGGCGATTCTATTAGATATTCTAAAATAGAGACACCAGCCACCATTGCTAATATTAGTCTCTCTGTTTATCCCGAGGTTTACCGCAGTCCGCCGGATCCAGGCCGTATCCAGATCTGATGAAGGACCAGCACCTGGACACGATGACAACGCAGTCCTGAAGTGTCAACTAGTCTCTCCCCTATGGTGGACCTGCGCCTGGACCCATCCCAACGCATCCCTTAAGTGCCAGCCTCATCAGCCCTGTGAGGGGAGTCATCGGCATTGATCCTCAACAACTCTTTTACACACCGGCGTGATGACTTCGACTTCCAACTAGATGGAAATGAATAAATACTCTAAATGTTCTGATCCAATCTGACTTGTAATGCTGCCCGAATCATATTCATACGTTCGTTGGCAGGAGGAAAACTGACTGAGCCTGGGTTCTCCCAAGGTTTTTTATCCATTCTGTCACTGATGGAGTTTTGGTTCTTTGCCACTGTCGCCTTGGCTTTTGGCTTGCTTAGTTGGAGACATTTAATATTCAACAATATTAATGATCCGCCTTAAGGTGGACGATGACACAATTTTCTTCTAGAAACAAACTTTGTTGTATTATTTTTATGTTATCACTGTGAAGCTGCCTTGATACAATCTGTATTGTAAAAAGCGCTATATAAATAAAGGTGACTTGACTTGACTCATGTAATCGCCTCCACTGGCCGATATTAGGACCCGCTCGGTGTCATCGCTTGCTGCGCTATTACACTCCACGGACTGGATACGTGCGCTATATTCACTCAGGTGAGTTCTTCCTTCCAAGACCCTGAGTTCCTCCTACACTGATGATGCTGTCACCTGAGTGCTGCTCGGTTGCTCAGCCCTCGTGATTGGCTAGGTGTTCCATGTGCATGTGTCCCCCCTTGGGCGACCAGTGTGTATTTCCACTGTAAGCCTCTCTGAGCATGTGTTTTCCCTTGGCAAGCCACCTTGCCGTTGAAAGATTCCACCCTGCGGGCTGGATACCCCAGTGTTCTCCCATATGCAGCCTGCTCGCAGGTCATATGTGTATTCTGTAAGTCCTCCCTTCGGGCAGGCATTGTGTTGCATATTTCCACTGTGATATACCCAGTGTACCTTAGTATTCCTGTGTTAAGTAGGACTTCTTCGTCCGTGCTAGTCTCACGACAGGTAGCTCAGACTTACGCAGGGCACTGGAAGACAACCGAGGTGGCGTGATTAGACTGGGAACCCCATTTGTCGTCAGGACGTATCTCCTTGCCTCTTCTGCTGTACCGCTGGAACGACCTGAGTTCAGTCTCAGCTCCTCAGCGAGAAAACATAACTGCATGTTGCCAGCGTACTTCCTCATATACCCACGAGGTGGGACGGAGTTACGCTATGCAAATTCCGCAGGCCCATGGGATTTCCTTGCCATTGGCTCGTTTTATATTCTCGTAGTTGACAGGCTTTCTAAGCGCAACCCCATTCGTCGTCACGACGTAACTTCTCCGTTCCCTATGCAGGGAACGAGGGTTACATACATAACCGAGACGTTATATTCATAATCTGAAACGTCTTCTGAGCTGTTTCTCTTTGGCAGCTTTCCACAGTTTAAGTTCGATGGGGACAATAAGTAGGTAGCAGTCACTGTTGACATTGGCACCACGACCTCCCCCATTTGCCATTAATTATAATGTGGTCTATATAATTGACAGTAATATTATTAGGTGATTTTCTAATAATATAGCCATGTTCATTTGATCCTTTGAAATACAAAAAGTTCAAAATATGTTTTATTAGAACATTCTCAACTGGATATTTTGATCATTAGGCACAAACTTGTGGAGGTGCCAGTTCAAGCACACAGCTACTTCTTTCAAAATGTATGCAAAGTGAAATAAAATAATTAATATTTCCCCAATTTCAGAATGAATAGTTGATCAACAGAAGTTAAATGCGATCAACACAACCTCTGAGGCTGTTTCTCATCTATCAACCTACTATAAGGTGCATTTAGTCCTGCCTACATTTTATTTATCATACAAGAAGCCGTTTCACTTGGATATCACAATAGGGAAGAAAATACTATCACAACTTCCATTTCTTGTCAACTTTAAGCAGTGCTGTGGAACGCAAAAATAAAATATGTGTAAACTGGGCATAATTAAACTTACTTAGAAAGGGTAACAATCTGTGGAACGGAACAGCCTATATATCTGCCGGCGTCTTTTGCATGTGAGGGATCATTTGTGTTGATGGTTTGAGTGAACTTCCAGCAGCCTGACCCTTCATGTAAGTGAGTTGCGCTCTGACAATAGAACAAGTTTTGAATGATTTTGGATGTTGATTGATGGCTATTTCTTTATTTGTTTGTATTATGTTGCGTTCACTGTGAATTTCCAGTGTGACATCCACAAAGCCATCTTGAGTATAACAAGTGGTGTTGGATATTAAAGCATACAGTTATTATTTTAGTAGTATTAGTATTAGTAATAATTTATTTATTTGAACATCTAAGTTCCACAAAGTTCTACATAATAGCAAAGGTTCAGCACAGTAGGCAAAACTAAAGATGGATACATGTGCAAATGAACAAGTAAGTTAAAGGAGAACTCCGGTCAATTTTAACATTAAAGGGTTAGTTCACCCAAAAATGAAAATAATGTCATTAATGACTCACCCTCATGTCGTTCTAAGCCCGTAAGACCTCCGTTCATCTTCGGAACACAGTTTAAGATATTTTAGATTTAGTCCGAGAGATTTCTGTCCCTCCATTGAAGCTGTATACAGTATACTGTCCGTGTCCATAAAGGTAATATAAACATCATCACAGTAGTCCATGTGACATCAGTGGGTTAGTTAGAAGTTTTTGAAGCATCGAAAATACTTTTTGGTCCAAAAATAACACAAAATAAGACTTTATTCAGCATTGTATTCTCTCCCGGGTCTGCAAAGCTCACTTTTACAAAACCGGACATTATCAGGTTATTACAATGACACCTGTCCAGATGTGGAATATATTAGGCATTAAGTGAACAGTCAGTTCTTGAATTTCATGTGTTGGAAGCAGGAAAAATGGGAGAGCGAAAAAGATCTGAGTGACCCTGACAAGGGCCAAATAGTGATAGCTAGATGACTGGGTCAGAGCATCCCCAAGTTTTGTGGGGTGTTCCCGGTATGCAGTGGATGCTACTTACCAAAAGTGGTGGAAGGAAGTACAACCAGTGTACTGGCCCTAGGGTCATGGGTCAAGGTTCATTGATGCACGCTGGGAGTTAAGGTTAGCCCATCTGGTCTGATCACACAGAAGAGCTACGTTAGCTCAAATTTCTCAAAATATTATCCTGCCCATGATAGAAATGTGTCAGAAGACAGTGCATTGTAGAGTATTGTCTTCTAATTTTCATTGGGATGTATACCGAATTTAATTTATAATGTTAGATCCTCCATGAATCCTGCCTGCACCTTGCAATCGCTCACACCTTCCACCTCATTAGCTACGGCCCAGCCCAAAGGCAAATGCTTTTCAGGTTGTTTGGATGCTATTCAAGATATGCTTTACTGGATCTGTTTGCATTTCCGCAACAGAGTATGACTGGGAGAATCTACCCAAACACTTTTGAAAAGAGTTGGAAAAATACCAAGGGTTTACAGGTGGACACTACGGTCTACTTTATTTGTATGTTGTTCAGCTCATGCACATGCATATATGTTCCATGCCAGTTTTACCTGCCCACAGTTTCTTTCTTAGAAATATTATGAGGTTTATTTGATTGGTTGAATGCAGCTGATTTGTTTGTTCTGACTGTAAAGGTGTGCTGTGATTGGTCACACCCTCACACTCTTTTGTCATTGGCTGTATGTCAGTTTAAGTAAGAGAGAGTCAGTGCCATCGTGCACAATTCTGGCCTCTACCTCAACTAATCATTGAAAAATCACCAAACCTCTCCACTGGATGAAGATGAAGACGACACTCACTGTGCTGCTAATCCTGGAGCTCTACGGACTCTCCTCCGGCCTCATTAAACAACATTTCTTCGTGAATGAGGAGAAGCCATGGGTTTTTGCACTACATCACTGCAGAACTTACTTTCATGACCTGTCTACCTTCACCACTGAGAGCGAGGAGCAGCAATTTTTGGAAGATGCAGTCGGTCAAACTTCTGATGCCTGGGTTGGTCTCTACAAAATATCTGGAGTCTGGAAGTGGACCGGAGGAGAAAACGCAACACAAATTAGCTGGGATACTAAACAACCTGAAAATGATGAATGCGCTTTTCTACACAAAGGTCATAAGAAACTGCATGACTTTAAATGCATGAATACATATGCCTTCTTCTGTATGAACATATCAGAGTTTGTTCTGGTGCGGCAGAAAGAGAGCTGGGAAGGAGCTCTGGAATACTGCAGACAACATTATAAGGATCTGGCGAGTCTGAGCTCAGAGAACAGGTTGGAATCTGCTTTAGGGAAAATCACACAGGCTGACACTGGATATGTGTGGACTGGTTTACGCTTTCTAGCAGGAGAGTGGCTCTGGGTCGATGGAGATGATCTTGACTTTACGGCCTGGTCTCAGACGGGACCGCCCCAGTGTCCTGCCAGAAACCTTCGTTGTGGAGCCCTGGACAAGCAAACAAGTGTCTGGACACACAGAGACTGTGAGGAGAAGCTCAACTTCTTTTGCTCTGTGGACATAGTACATGGTGTGTCATATGGACAGCCTGCAAGCCCAATTCTCCAAGAAGCAAATACTAACTGAAGCTGACTGTTGTTAGGTTAATAGATCTTGACATTTTTTCCAGACACTACATACATTTCATGGTTTTATTTGCCTTAAACTTAAGCTTCTTTAATCGAGAATTAATTTTATTTTCAAACGTGCTATCATTCAGTTGACCGATATATTGTTTAGCAAAGGTAAAATTCAGATTTTTTTACTTTTATCTTTATTTCTAATTAATTTTCATCCTGGTACTGACATTGTGTTACACTGTAACTCTTGATAATGGTTAAATAAAAAAGTAAACATGTAATATAACCAAATTACATTTCTTATTTAAGGGGGTCATGAACTGCATTATTTTATTATTTTAATGTTTCCTGGGATGCGCTTATAATGTTATTTTGATTTTTACATTGAAAAAATAAAATAACATTTTTCATACCCTGATTTTAGCCTTCTGATTTGAATTCTGATTGAAGGGGAGTGTCTGTGTGAGACTTCAGTGTAAACGCCCTCTGCTGTGATTGGCTAACATATTTGGATATGAAATAGCTAGTATTACATGTGGAATTCTCTCAAAGACTTTTAGCCCACTTTTACTATTACCGTTCTCAAGGTTTCCTAATCGTGAAAAGTGTTGATTATAGCATTTGTCACGACTGGCTCGCAAGCCGCGACAAAGAAGGAGATGACACGTTTAAGTGGTATGCAAAAAGGAATAACATTTATTAAAGTAAAAGTAATAAAGTAAGAGACTAGACAAAAACGGGAATAAAACAATACCTAAGACGACGACAAAATGGCACGAGAGTGCCCCGTCACGACTGAAGAGAGCTGCTTTAGGCCACATTTACACATAGCCGGGTATTTAGAGAAACAAATATTTCCCCCCCTCCGTTTTCAATAATAACATCGTGCACACAACCCGCATAAATACGCCGTCGAGCGCCATCATAGCTATGCCAAACCTATGGGCGGCAGTGTAGGGAGAAGGATAAAGCCATGCAAGCCAATCAGAATCCTCAGAATCGACAAGAGAGAACCTAAAACCCCGTTTCTCCCAGTTGACACGACAACATATAACCGGTGTTTTCAGAAATCTCCACTTTGGTCGGAGTTTTTAGAAATAATCGTTTTCTGGGATAAAAACGGCGTTTTCGTGTAAATGACGATCAAATCTGCGTTTTCCCATCGTGTAAACGGGGCCTTAATCTGCCGGCATCAGCTCAAGCACAGGTGTAAACCATCAGTCATCATGACGTCACTCACTCCAACTCCAACCTACAATACAAGAGACAAAAAGACAACCAAACCCACACAATATGACCCCGCCCCCCCTCATAGAAAAAGAGTGGACATTCATGAAACCCGTCACCCGATAACTCCCAAAACTGGAAAGACCCACCACTCTGTAATACTCTCCAATATCCTCAGCAACCACGGGCCCTGTGGAATCAATTTAAGAAAGACAAGTAGAGCAAAACAAAACATAGTTAGTCAATCAGTTAAAATGAATAAGGAGCTCTAGACAATGCGTCAGCTACCACATTGTCTGTCCCCTTGATATGCCGGATGTCAAGTGCATATGATTGCAAGAGAAGACACCAACGAGTCAATCGTTGGTTTGGGCACCGCAAAGAATGTAAATAGACGAGCGGGTTGTGGTCCGTATACACAACCAATGGGTCTGACACGGATTCCACATACACTTCAAAGTGATGCAAAGGCCAAATTAAAGCTAATGCCTCCTTTTCAACCACAGCATAAATTCAACTGATAAGAATTAAACTTTTTTGAGAAGTAGCTAACTAGACGGTAAATTCCTTCCTGATCAGCCTGTAACAACACTGCTCCAGCACCCACATTGCTAGCATCTACGCACAACTGAAAACCACGATCAAAACGAGGAGCTGCCAACACAGGAGTGGAAGTAAGCAATGATTTAGCTGCCTCAAAAGCGTCCTGACAGGCAGATGTCCAAACAAAAGCTGCTTTTGCTTTCAACAGATCAGTTAGTGGGGCAACCACGGTAGAACAATTTCTGCAAAATCCCTGATAGTAACCTACTAGCCCCAAAAACCGCATTAACTCCTTCTTAGTAGTAGGAGAAGGAAATCGATCAATGGCCTCAACCTTGGCCCGAACTGCTCGCACACAACCTTGTCCAACTATCTAAGTAAGTCACAGTGGCCTTGGCAAACTCGCATTTAGCCAGATTGACGGTCAGGCCAGCATCTTCAAAACGAGAGAACAGGTCTGCAATATGCTTCAAGTGCTGCTCCCATGAATCACTAAAAACTTCTACATCGTCCAGATAGATGGCCACTCCCTCTAACCCAGAAACAACCCTATTCATAAGTCGCTGAAAGGTTGCAGGCGCATTTCTGAGGCCAAAACTCATAACGTTATAAGAGAATAACCCCTCCGATGTAATAAAAGTGGAAATCTCTTGAGCTCTTTTGGTCAACGGGACTTGCCAATAGCCTTTAAGCAGATCAAACTTGCTTACAAATTTCGCTGACCCAACCCGATCAACACAATCCTCAATACGAGGCAGTGGAAATGAGTCTGGTTTTGTTACTCTATTTATTTTACGATAGTCGGCGCAAAACCGATAAGTACCATCTGATTTATTTACAAGCAAGCAGGGAGATGCCCAACTGGAAAATGAAGGTCGAGCAATATCATGATCCAGCATATAGGGACGTCCCGCGTGACGTCACGCCATTTGGAGCAGCCATCTTGATGGAATAGAAAATGCTAAACCGCTGGTGATACTACAGCTCGTCGCGAAATATTCCTATCATGCCCGAGCGATGCTGTGCAGTTGGATGCGATCAGATACGTGATCATACAAAAGGAATATCTTTGTACCGTATCCCAAAAGAAATAAAACGGAGAAACAAGTGGTTGGTGGCAATACACGGGTTTCTGTGCAACGTCATCACGTAGATGCGCGCGCATCTAAGAGGCAGAAAGCAACAGTCTTTACGGCTATATCTAGCAGAAGCAGAGATGACGTGGAGCTGTTGTGCTGTAAACTAACCTAAGTGCATAGGGTATGTCAGGTTTTTATGATTCGCAAACTTAGTTGGACAATTTCATACTAGTCAACTAACTAACTTTTTACATAATGTTATATTAATATGCAAATGAAACACAAGCAAACAGATTCAACTCTGAAATTGCAGTTTATTATTGAGTCAACAAGAATTTACAAACAATGCGAAATCTACGTTAATTACAATGTTCTTTTACAGAACTCGGCATAACATATAGCGGTCTTGCCTCTTGGATGCGTGCGCATCCGGTATTGTTTATATACAAGAAACCTGAGTATAAACAGGTGATTTTATTTTGTGTTTTTCCTTGTAAACTCAGTTTAAAAATTATTACAGGTAACGTTACTATAATTTGGTGATTAAAATACATTGACCAACCTTGCGGTGATGATTAAAAAATCCTTCCCCGCTGGTGTCCAAATCAAATAGTTGCTGACAGCCGGACTCATGATACCGATAGCCTGCTATGCTTTTAATGAAGCTCCGGTGTAACGTTAGCGTGATGGGAAGTGAATAACGTTAGCTGTAAATGTCACCGAACTCAATGTCAGGAAGTTTTTCTACACATTTAAGGCCTGTAAAAAAGAACTTATGGTGCTTCATATGAATCTTTGATTCCTAATTCCTTTATCTTCCTCTTGTATCTTTTTCTGATGCTAATAAGTGCGATGATATGACGTGAAGAGTTAGCTGACGGCCGCTGCGCTAATAATAGATAACGTTAGTGGTGGGGGAAAAAATAGATTCTGTTCAATATTGAGATATTTTGCGCACGCAATTATATCAATACTGTAGTGCAAAGTACTTAGGCTAATTATAAAATATTTATACTAATAAATATATTATAAGTATAATAATAATATATATTACACATCCCTAATAATAGACCCATTGCCACTGAGTAGCTGACGGATGTATTCCGTCAAAATGGCTGACAGGCGGCTAGGGGTCACGTGACTGGGAGAATCCTATACCGGACTTCAGCTTTAAGATGCAGGAGTTTATTTGGGGGCACCCGATACAAATTCTGGCGAATGGGCTCCGAATCCCCGACATCAATATCGTGCTCCAACCAATGTGTACGCGAAGGTACATCACCAAATAAGGAAACATGATGATTAACAATATCAATCAAATCACCACATTTATCATCAGGCAAATGGGCCAACATTTTATACAAATTTTTAAGAGTCACTGAATTTTTTAGACGTCCCAACAGAACTGTATCCTCTGGAAAAGAAACTCCCTCATCTATTCCCTCCCCCATAGGAATAAGCGAGACTCTCTCAACTACTAATGCAGATTTTACCTCATCGTCTGACATCTTGTGAGAACGGCAATAATACGGCTTCAACAAATTAACATGACACAACTGGGTGGACTTTCTTCTCTCTGGACTGGCAATCAGATAATTTAAGTAAGTAACTTGTTTTTCTACCACATACGGACCTGTAAACTGAGCTTGAAATGGTGAGCCCTCCACAGGTAACAGAGCCAACACCTGATCGCCAGGCATGAACTTACGTTCCTCAGTTCGTCGATCGAAAATTGTCTTCATATGCTTTTGCGAAGAATGCAATTGTTCTTTTGCCATCTTACCTGCTTCATATAATCTACGCCTAAAGTCATTCACATAACTTATCAAGTTTTTTGGTGGTGTACTTTCAACCCACTTGTCTCTGAGTACAGCCAGTGGTCCCCGAATTGTGTGCCCAAACACCAAATCATTGGGACTAAACCCAGTACTTTCCTGACATACCTCACGTGCTGATAACATCAACCACGGCAATCCTTCTTCCCAATCACCTTCCATCTCTGTACAATAAGAACGCAGTAATGACTTCAGCGTCCCCCTGGCTTTGAGCATGACAAGCACTAGCTTTATTGTGCTTAATGTGCAGCAGTTTCAAGACCTGAGAAAATAAATGAGAAGTGAAATTAGAACCTTGATCACTTAAGCACAATCTTCGGAATGCCAAAAATGGAAATTAACTGAGTCAAGGCTTTCACCACTGATCTGGCAGTGATCGTACGGAGAGGATATGCTGCAGGGTACCGAGTAGAGGAACACATCACAGTGAGTAAATAAATGCTACCTGACTTTGACCTAGGCAGCGGGCCTACACAATCAACAATCAGGTGCTCAAATGGCGGACTGACAGCAGGAATAGGAAACAATGGGGCAGGTTTGATCTTCTGATTTGGTTTGCCTGTTAGTTGACAAGTATGACAGGTCTTGATATACTGTGACACATCCTTCTTCAATTTTGGCCAAAAAAATGTACGAAGGATTCTGTGATAGGTCTTTTTTACCCCTAAATGACCTGCAAGTTTATCATGGGAAATCTGTAATACCAGTGAGCGATACTTCTCTGGAACGACCACCTGCATGATAGGATCCCCAGCAAAATCCCTACCATGAGGAATCCATTTTCTCACCAACATTCCATCCTGCAAAAAATAACCATGAGCAACATTTCTAATTTCATTAGAAGACATCACACTCTCAAACAATTGATGGAGAAAAGAATCAAGTTGCTGCTCCTGGAGCAACTCAGAAGGAGAAACAGAAAAGTCATCAGGCAAAGAGAAAGGTTTGACTACAGCAGAATCAGAGGTCACCCTGGGCTGAGCAGAGGTCATGGAACGAGTTACCGCACATGCAGTAAACACTTCCGGATAGTTCTTGTGACTCTCGTCAGGACCTGGAAGAGGAACAGATAAAACCACAGGAGGTGAAAAGGTATCAGGCCACACCCTATCCCCTGCCAAATTATTCCCCATGATTATATCCACCCCATCCACGGGCAATGATGGACGCACTCCAATCACCACTTCACCACTCACAAGCTCAGATGACAATGTTACTCTGTGTAAAGGAACAGACACCACATCCAACCCAATTCCTCTAACAAGAACACTAGTACCAGTGTCACTAAAAAATGAAAATGGCAACACATCCTCCAATATAAAAGATTCCGAAGCTCCTGTATCTCTTAATATTGTTACTGGAATTGTTACTGGACACATGTCCATAGGTGATAAAAGGCGCATAATCACCATTTTCTAAAAGGTCACCTGCCTTAGGAAATCCTTCACACAATGAATTAACAGGAGTTAACACGGGTGCCACATGAGCAGCTGGTTTGATGCGAAGAGCCTTTCCGCCTTTACTCTTGGCTTTAAGCACAGGGCACTCACTTTTCCAATGCCCTCTACCATGGCAGTAATTACAGATAAGAGACGAATTTATGGACATACGATCTCCTTTATCTTCGAAAAATGCATCCCTTTTCCGAATTTTACTCAAAACTCTTGTGTGTTAACTAGGGCTGTCAAACGATTAAAATATTTAATCGCGATTAATCACATTAATGTCATAGTTAACTCGCGATTAATCGCACATTTTTATCTATTCTAAATGTCTCTTGATTTCTTTTTGTTCCATTATTTTTTCTCATTTTAATGCTCTTATCAACATGGAAAAGTGGATCGGCTTGCTTTGTGCAAATGTTTTTTTTTATTATTGAAAACAACATTGGCATATACTGTGTTCAATTTCACACTAACATTCTCAATTGGAGCAAATGATCTCTCACACAATGTAACTCTGTCCATCAATAAAAGGGTGAAAGAAATACTGACGAGGTAACGTTACTGATAGGCTATTGACGAGTGGGCGTAGAAACGCATCAGCGGTGTGTGTGCTTGACCATCGAGTGGTATTTCAGATTGGACGTGCCGCGATGACAGCTCAGTTCACAACGACACAACACACAGATCACTTGTCTTGTCAATAGAACCATTTGGCAACTTTTTAAAAGTAAACTTTACATTTAGAATCTTATTGGCATCCATTTCGTCGTCTCGCGCTCATCATTCATCCTCTCAAAACGTAACGTTAAAGCGGGTCGCACACCGGACGAGAAGCGCAGCGCCTCGTATTTAAATTTGAACGCATTATTCTCTATGAGTGTACACACACCGGCGGCGCCATTCGGCGTTTTTATTGCTGGCCATAAACTGAGAAAGCGCGCGTCCGATGTGCGATACGAGTTGTCCTAGACGCGGCTCGGCGCTGCGCTTCTCGTTCACTCCTTGGCCGGTTCGCATCGCAAGCCCAAACAAGTGTGTGCGGCGTCCCTTTTGTTTTGTTTCTGGTCTAGCTAGATCCGCTGTGGTGTTGTAGTTTTAACAACGTTACTAGTTGTTGCAAAAGCATGTGAAAAAAACTACAAAGTTTGCTAGGCGTTAATCTCGCGATAAAAAAATTGACGCCGTTAAAATGGGTTTGCGTTAACGCCGTTAATAACGCGTTTAACTGACAGCCCTAACACATAGTCATCAGCTAACTCGGCAGCTTTAGCAGCTGTGTCCGCTTTCTGCTAATTTATATATGTTACAATACGAGAGGGGACAGAATTCTTAAACTGTTCCAGCACGATTAAGTCAGTCAACTCCTCAAATGTGGTTTCGTCAGATGCCATACACCAGCGATTAAATGCAGTCCTGAGCTCTCTAGCAAACTCAACATGAGCAACATTAACAATGTTCTACATTTTTGTCTGTACGCTTCTGGTACTAACTCGTACGATTTCAAAACTGCTGCTTTTACGATGTCATAATCGTTACAATCTGAGAGGGGAAGAGAAGAATCGGCTTCCTGAGCCCTGCCAGTAAGCACGCACTGTAAAAGTAGTGTACGTTCCTTGTTGGGCCAACCTCTCGCTTCCGCAATCCGTTCAAACAAGGTAAAAAATGTATCCGGATCTCGTTCATTAAATTTTGCCATTAAACGCAAGTTTCCCGCCGTGTCAAACATTTTAGAAGCACCCTGAAAAACGACGAATTAGACATGCCAAACAATAGCGTTAACCAAACAACATTCTTCCTGTTTTACGTTCAGTTAATGAACGTGCCAAGTTCATTACAAAGTAACCGAACGCAACAAAAACGCTTCCAAATCATGTTGACAAATAACAGGAATTTGCAAAAGTAAGCAAACGAGCGGACGAGCCCCCATTTGTCACGGCCGGCTCGCAAGCCGCAACAAATGGGGGCTCGTCCGCTCGGTTGCAGTGGATGATGAGCATTGTAGCCGATCACAGACATGTTGAGCGCATGAATGCAGTGATCTCGATATTGTAACGAGAGTCCAGAACACTTGCGCTGTTTGATTGTCAGTTCCAGCGGTTGAAAAGGGAACGTTCTATGATCTACAGTATATATCATTTATTCTGTTGCGTGGAGCTGAGTAAGAACTGTTGACAGCTTTATCTTTAGTTGACCAATCAGCGGAAAGGGGCTTTTTATTCCTGCCTATGTAGAGAACGAATATCCAAGCTGTTTATTCATTTTGGTTTTATTGTGTTTCCATTTGGCGGATTAGAACAAGTGTGATGAAAACAAAAATATGGAAAAAAATACACAATATTTGTTTATTTATGTTCATGAGAAGTGTCGAATATGTGATAAATTAACAGTTTCTTAGTTTTTCCGTTTAGAAGAAAAAAAAACGAGAAAACAAATGATCCGAAGGTACACAGACCCGGACCACCCTGCTCACAGATCACCAGTTTCCAGAGACAAATTTATATCAATTAACCTCAAAACTGTTTTGACTGACTTAATCTCACAAATGAAGATACGAAATAACAACATTAAGACTTACAAAGTAACATTGTTTACCTGTTTTCTTTACGTCTTTCCGCGACTTTCCGACGTTCATCCATGTTTTTGTGCTGTAACTAGCAGTAATGAGGGAGAGATGATTGGTTCACTCGCACTGAATTTGCCAATGTTGAGCGCTGAAAGATTAAATCAACAGGTTCCCGTTTCATCCAAGAGTAACATCTAAAGAAGAAGAAATGTAATAACATTGATAAATTGATCCACTGATAAATTTATGTTAATTGCATAGTTCACTCTGGACTTAATTGAAACTTGTATTTTCCTTTTGGAACTGTTATATGGAGTCATATTTTGTAGGGGGAGAATGGGGACAGTTGCAACACTTTTTGCATTTCCTTGAGTTTCTCAGAGACTGTTTGTATTGGAAAGCCAAAATTTCAATCAAAAAAATACAAATACACCCACATCATGTGTACATGATAATATATGTACAATTTATACTTGAATAGACAAAGTCAAATATTGCAACTGACCCCATAATAGGGGATGTTTTCAACATTCATTAAAATGTAATAAAATCATTCTCTAACATTATCTTCAAATGTATTTATTTTACTTGTGCACAGGGTCTTCACTAAGTTAAATTGGCTGCATAAAAAGAAAAAGAGTAAAAGACAAGGTACAACCAGGTTTTGGTGAATTATTTTCAAATTATTTACTTTAGTTATTTATTCACAGGTTAACTACAATTAAAACAAAATCTAAATCAACACACTGCAATTTAATAATACTTCAGTGAAAGCTTACTGAACTGTGTGGAAGTGAATGTTGTAACTGTGTGATTAAATGTGCGGTGTGTCATTTTTAGCGGCATCTAGTGGTGAGGTTGTGAATTGCACCCGTCGTCTGAGACAGAAGAGAGTAGCCAGTTAAAGGTTCTCTAAGCGATGCTGGGTGACGTCACTTCTTGTTGACATTCAAAGTATTGTCAAACAAAACGGAGGCTAGCTAGACCCTCCCTCCTCCTCATCCCGTCTCCTCCCCCTCCCTTCGTTTCCCAGTGAGCATAAACAACGGCTCCGTCATAAACAAATTTAGTCAAAGTTGTCAATAGCCTATAAATGAACATTCAAATTCATAACAAACAGTGGGTGAATACAATCCTTCACACAAGCTGTCGCCCTACTGTGAGTTTGCTTGATATTTTACAATAGAGATCGATCACTAGATGCTAGAAACATACACTCTAAAAAACGGTGGGTTATTTTTGCATACCCAATAGCTGGGTTAAAAATATTGGGTCGTTCTGTTGGGTTATTCTGAACATCTATTGGGTTGTTTCTATAACAACGCAGCCCGTTGGGTTAAAATTCTAATTTCAACGGTTGACCACTGCAAGTGTGATAGAAGATACACGGCACGGGTGAGTTAATATTACACTATACAGTATAACTATATGCATATTGTATACATGTTATTTTTTTTCGTTATAAAGTGACTTTAAGCTCTTACATAGTATTATTGCCGGTTTTTTTCTTTTCTGTTTAGCCTATTATTTCTGGTTATATCTCCCCTGTCGACTGCTTTTTGTCCGCTATCTGCGACTAACGGCACAGATGGTATTTCTTAATACTCGGTTGTGATACTCTTCCTCACTTTCTATGTTCTACCAAAGAGACTCAGGAGAATTATTGAATGAAATAGATTTATTTTGTGAAAGATTACAGACGGAATAAAGTAGACGCTCGACAAGCTCCGTCTCAGTTCATTGGCGTGGGCTCCGTCCTCCGTCTGGGTCTGCGAGTTAACCGGTAGGTCCTGCCTGATGGTCTGGGCTGGGCGGAGCCTATACCCCCTGACGGTTGGACAGGAGCCTACCTGGTGGTGGTGGGGAGGATGGGGGAAAACTTTTCTACGACACCTACAGCAACGAAAGGGGAAGGTAAGGTCAATCTTTTATATTTGATGTTCAACTGTGATTGGTGACGTGAAATTACCAATTAGTGACGTGGCAATAGAGTCTTTCTGGTAGAACTTACGCTGACGCTTCCATTTCTTTCCAATACTTTGTGGGAAGTTATTCATATTTTCAGATATTTGACCGACGCGCTCGGCTTCAAGACCCAGCGGAAGCCTGGTCCATCCAGTGTCGCAGTCACTTACAGGAAGAAGGTAACGTTATGCTGTGTTATATAAAGGCCTACATTGTAGCGCAAATGTCTACTTGGGCTATCCCAACTAATGTGAATTTAAAATACTACAAAGTGTTAAACTAGGGTGATCATACGTCCTCTTTTCCCTGGACATGTCCTCTTTTTGGACCTAAAAAAAATGCGTCCGACCGGGATGGCATTCATTATGTGCCTTTTTGCATTGCCTTCTCGCACGCCACCATTGGTCTGTCGGTTGGTCATGTACATAACGCAAACATTGGTCAAACTGCATCTTAAATATTACCCTCAGCACTTTTCAGTGGCACATGGCTCCTGGACAGCGTAAAAAAAAAAAGCTCAAATGTAAATTCACAAACGATTTACAGAGAAAATTCCTGTGTTTTGTCATAATTTTCTCACCATGTCCCTACTAACTTACATTTATTTATTACATTTATTACCGAGTTTTTTTTAGTTTTTCAGTTTTTAAAAAATAAATCCAGAATAAATCAGAACATTTCTGTTCACACAGAAAGGAAAGCTTTGAGTCACAAAAGCATTTTGGAACAAACATGCTTGCTCATACACACGAACACACACGCAGGTGCAACAGTGCATTTGTGAACAGCGCCCTAACATTTAGGGCATCATTTGTGAGACCTAACACCCACACAAACACAAATGCAGGTGCACACGCATACATATGCAACTTCATTTCTGCTTATTGGTGTTGGTTTTATATACACATTTTTTAATTTAAAATGATTTGATTCACCAAGCTTGATTTTTCATATTGAAAAACAAATGTCCACAGTTTCTTTGTTACTGCACATAATGAGGTGTTGGTGTGATTTTAACTTTTCTTTTTCTTTATTAATTTTTAGATTGCTCAGGACTTTGGCATTTTATACCCACATGCCAAAGATAACCTTTTTGAAATGTGGGGACATGCATCTCAACGAATCCTTTTATATCGCAAGACCGAGAGGAGAGCCTTGGATCTTCCTGTTCAGACTAACATTTCTTCTGGTGAGAAAACCCTGCACAACAGCTCTGTACTTTCATGTCGAGTTCGATTTCATGGGAGGAGCGGTAGAGCAAGACAAAGTTATTCATTTTAGCATTAATATTCTGTGCCTGGATGTGTTCCCTCAACACAATGTCGCCTTATGAGGCAGTTTATAATTCCATTACTTTTTTTATTTATTGAAATAATTTCTTACCTTAAGGAAGTAAAGTAAAGCAATTGCAACAATAACTTAATGAAAATGTTTACAACTTGTAATGTTTACAACTGTTCATTTGTTTTTGTGCTCCATATTTTTCTTAGAACTTAAAACATAATTCTTAATTAATTAATTTTAACATTAATATTCTGTGCCTGGAGGTGTTCCCTCAACACACTGTCACCTTTTTTATTTATTGAAACAATTTCTTACCTTTAGGAAATAAATTAAAACAATTGCAATAATAACTTTTGAATGTAATGCCTTTGAATGTAATGCCATTGAATGTAAATAAAGCATTGTCAATATACTGAAGTTGTGAGTTATTTATTTACATGGCAATAATAGTATAATAATAAAATAATAAAATTAGGTTGGTTAAAGCATAATTTTTGCCAAATAACCCAACAAATTAGTTTTTTTGTAACCCAATTTATTGGGTAAAACTAGTTACCTAATTTATTGGGTTAAAATAACCCAACATTAGGTCGGTGCTATATCAACCCACCATTGGGTTAGCTGTTGGGTCGTTTTTAACCCAACTTTTTTAAGTGAGTATATGGTATTGACTATTAGTACGGACTGCATGGATCTAGCTAATTATATCCTTGTGTTGGTTAGGCGAACACGAACATCCATTTAGAAAAACGGAGTTCCCGCCACCTTTCGAAGGCTTTTCCAAAGTAAATTCGGGACTTCGCGTGTTCCTTATCCTGCAGTTTGTTCATCGGAACGTCGTCTCTTTGGTCGTGTGGCGGCCATATCAAACTTTAAGAGAATATAATTCTAACTTCCCTCTTCATGCTTCTCTCTCCTCCACACACCCCTTCATGTGTACGCACACTAACCCCCCAAACCCCACCCCCAAATCTTGCTGGTCGGTGATTGGCTGGAACACTGTTTGTTATGTTTCGTGGTGCGGGTTGCCCCAGTTTGTTTTTGTTGCCGTTTGTGGAGGATTGTAATTGTGGATTATAATCCTATAATATTCCGCAACCGCAAAATGTAACTTTTTTTTAACGGGCTCAGGAAGGAAAATGCCATTAACGTGAAACGTTGCGTTCATATACAGACAAGAGCCTATATGAACGCGCAACGTTTCACGTTGTCGCAGGGACAGTTGTAACACTTTTAGCAATTTTAAGCAATACATCAAAAACCATTTATACTGGAATACCAATTTATTATATTATAAACTTCAATCTGTCAACTGCTGAAACAATGTATTTAAGTGGTTTTATGAAATATGTACAGGTTGCAAAATTGATTTTAATACAGTCTCTCCACTGTTACGACCGTCCCAGTGTACAGGGACGGTTGTAACACACGTCAGGGACGGTTGTAACATGTCTAAAATATACATAATGAATCAATCATATACGCAAAATGGAAAATATTATTTATCAATCATGTTATTGTGACTATTAATTTCATGTTTTTAAGTAATGATTACCTTTTTTTCATACTACATGACAAAAAAAGAGGTGCAGCCGTCAAATTATAATGCAATAATTCATTACATTTATATAGCGCTTTTCTGGACACTCAAAGCGCTTTACACAGAAGGGGGGAATCTCCTCATCCACCACCAATGTGTAGCTCCACTTGGATGATGCGACGGCAGCCATATTGCGCCAGAACGCCCACCACACACCAGCTTACTGGTGGAGAGGACACAGTGATGAAGCCAATCAGTATATATAGGAGGAGGATTAGGAGGCCATGATGGACAGAGGCCAAGGGGCAAATTTGGCCAGGACGCCGGGGTTACACCCCTACTCTTTCGAAAGACATCCTGGGATTTTTAATGACCACAGAGAGTCAGGACCTCGGTCTAACGTCTCATCCGAAGGACGGTGCTCTTTGACAGTATAGTGTCCCCGTCACTACACTGGGGCGTTAGGACCCACACAGACCACAGGGTGAGCGCCCCCTGCTGGCCTCACTAACACCTCTTCCAGCAGCAACCTGGATTTCCCAGAAGTCTCCCATCCAGGTACTAACCAGACTCAGCCCTGCTTAGCATCAGTGAGCAACCAGTCTTGGGCTACAGGGTGATATGGCTGCTGAAACAACCGTCCCAGTAACACCAACCATGTTTTCATCTCATGTGAGCTAGCTGCAAGTTTGACACTTGTTAGTTTCATTTTATAGTTTAGTATTTTTATTTTTAGCTTACAAAACAGTGATTCTAAATAATACTTGTTTGAATTCTTGTTTGAATACTTGTTTGAATTTGATCTTATAACAGTATCCAAAAAAGTACATCAGAAAGAAAAGTATTTTTTTTACTCAAAAACAACCTTTTGTAGATAACTCCGTCATGAAGTTTCAAATGTGGCTCCCTTTTTGGCAAGAATGGAGGGAAACTAACTAAGCATGAGCACAGTGAGTGTCATCAGGTTGTTTCTGATGGGAGGATTTCAAGGTGTTACAACCGTCCCCTGTTACAACTGTCCCTGGTCTCCCCTATAGTTTTCCTCCCATAGAGCCTATTATTACGAAAAAGCTTAACGTCAATGCAGTAAGACGGTGATATTATAACTCAGTAGCCGATACACCTTATTGAACATGCAACGCGCTATTGCACGTTAAGCGTTTTATAATGGTTTTCTATGGGTGTTGTTCACAATCTGATTTAATCTGTTTGCCTCTATAAAGTAGGCTATGCTTTATTAATATGGTAGGCCTATACTGTGTACTAAATTTGGTGCTTCAATATCACTCACATTAAGCGTACTAAATGGGGAAGAACGCGTGATTACACTGCCGATGTCTGTTTTAGCAGAATACTGCCATCTAGTGGTAGCAGGTTTTCTCAGACAGCTGTGTGTGGATCATGCCAGGCGAAACCAGCTAAATGAAAGTCTCAAAATCCAAATGAATCAAATAGCATCGACTCAGAAACGAGTCAATGAATGCACACGTCACCTCATCCACAAATGCACATCTTACTTGTTGCATGAGCAAATTCTGACCTACATTAATACAAAATTGAGGTTTTGTATTAACAACTATGTCTCTATTTGTACAAAATGCTGCACATTCATGTGATTCTGGATTTTGCACACACAAGTTGAATTGTAGTTTAGAATTAGTTTAAATGTAGCAACGCACATTTGTGAATTTGTCAAATAGATAGAATAGTAAATAGATAGTTGTGCACACATTAATAATCAGCACCAAACCTATTCATGTGTAGTTGTTTGTGTGTGGGTTGTGAAATGCTTAAAAACATCGAAAAGAAAGTCTCAAAATCCAAATGAATCAAATGAGATCGACTCAGAAACGAGTCAATGATTCATTGACTCGTTTCTGAGTCGATCTCATTTGATTCATTTGAATGCATGCGTGTCATCTGATCCACACATGCACATCTGCTTTGTTGCATGCGCAAATTATGATACACTAATAGAAAAGAAAACATTTGTATTCACAAAAATGTCTCTATTTGTACAAATTGCTACACATTCATTCAATTTAGAATTTTGCACACGCAAGTTGAAAGGCATGGATAAAACTTTTCTGCAACATGTATCAAGTTCATGGATAATTGTGCTTGCACGTGTTAATCATTTTGATACTATATTCAACCCATAGTAAACACATGAACTTATACAGACAAAAACAAGCAGAACACAGCTGAACAAAATGACAAATCATATTAGTAACCATGGAGACAAACGAGCAGTGGGAGCTGAACAAAGGAAGACAGGAACCAATGAATACGAACTAAAAGTCCATGAAAGTGAAACTAAGAACAAACATAACTAAATATCCCTGACAACATCAATGTTGTGATAAGGGAAGACAGTAAAACATAAAACCTGCTCTGTCAGCTTGACACGACAGCTTTGGCACATGCTAGCTATGCATTTTAGAAGATAGGAAAACACTGCTTAAAATTATATGACTTTACAATGCTTCACGCAAACAGTTAAGACTATGAAAATAAAATCTGATCATAAAATAATTACTTTTTAACTTGAAATATTTTTTTTTTTTTTGCAGAAGGATTGGTCATATATGGCTGCTTTCTTCCAGGAAGGAAGAGGGGCTAACTGATCATGTGTGAATCTCTTTAACTCATTCCTGATTGCAGAAATAAGTCATGTTGCAAATGCATCCACTCCCCAAGACACAAGAAAAACGTGTTATCTCAAAAGATAACCTCAATGATAGAAATTTGTGTTAGAAAGAGAGACAACATTTGTAATGGACCTTATTCAAAGACAGTGATGACGCGTTTCAACGGTCATCAACATTGTAAATCCTGTAAAGTTTTTTATATATATATATAGGCAGTTGTTATAGCGAATACAACACCGACAGGTTGATCAGGACCCGACGCAAAGCGGAGCCTAAAGGGGTTGTATTATATACAATAATTGTATTTTATTGGTTGCTATACCAATTATCCCGCTTATTACATGGCTACCTATACACTCACATAAATATTTCACCCAAAATTTAAGATTTATGTAATTTTATTACATGACAAATTCCCATTTATATTTATATATATATATAAACTTTATACGATTTATTTTCATTAGGATAATAAAACCTATTTATTTTAAATGCATAATCCTCAGGTTTATGTAATTAGTTTATGTAAAGTGTAATTATTCTAAATTAATAATAAAAAGTTTATTTATTTAAAATACATAAAGTTTATTGTATAAATTACATAATAATTAAGAGAACTAAATCAGGATAATTAAAAAAGTTAAATAACATTTATTTGAATCATGTTATAATGTATGCTTATATACTAAACCAAATTAAACAATGCATCACATTTATGCAATTGTTTCCCCATCTTATAAAAAAAATAGAATTAGACCAACTTGAAAATTCCAGATTTATTTATATTTTTCTTTGATACAAAACTCTGGATTGAGCCAAGTTAACATCAGCCAACATTTAGGAAACCATCCATGAACCCACTTACACAGCCGCACTCGAACATCACATGACTGCTTTATTTAAAAAATAATTAAAAAATAAAACTTTACAGAGATCCATTTTCAGTTGCTATTGCTAATTAACGTATCATCAAAGAACTAGGAAATAATTTTAACATATCTCTGGGTTGGAACACGATGAGAAAAAAATGGGTGGGGGCTGTATAAGTTCATTATTGCCAGCCAAATCACTGGAGCAATTACAGTTTCAGTTTCTGTACTTTCGGGGAAAGCTTGGTTGAGTCCAGGTCCATCAGGATTTTCTGGTACACCTCAAATGTACTCTTCAGGCTTTTAGGGTAGCTCAAATTGAGCGCGTAGATCAGGCCATATAACATAAATGCATGAGTGACACTCTGCAGGTTGTGGAGAACCTCCACACCTTCCAGCACAACACAGACATCAGTGAAGTGTCCATCACCTTGACCATGATCCTCTGATTGTACTTTGTAGATGCCCATAGTCTTTCCTGCCATTTATTCCTCTGCCTCTCTGGATTCAATGTCCTGGAATGTATAAACACACACTTAAAATATAATATTACACACACACACACACACACACACACACACACACACACACACACACACACACACACACACACACACACACACACACACACACACACACACACACACACACACACACAACTTTTCATTAGAGCACACAGCATATATGCATTCATGAGAATGGAATGGATGCAAGTTCAGGATAATGACCTTAAAGGAGAACTCCGGTCAATTTTAACATTGAGCTCAATTTTTAGTAAATTTGGAGTGCTGTCAATACAGAGAACAACGACAAAAATCGGTGTTGCCTACACTGTGTTATCCTCTTTTTAAAATTTGCACCCTATTGACTTCAATGGGGTCTAATTTTAAACCTGCTTTTATTTCTCTTATCATCCTTGATGTGTCATTACAAGTGCCCAGCCATGTTGAGTGATTCCTTCAGAGTGAACACGAGTGAATCTGACTGCAGGAGATGTGAAAGATATTAATAAAAATGATGTTATTTCAGCCAGCGCACAGACCTGTATTTACTTCCTGTTTTCGGTCGAAGTCCAAAGTAGTCGATGTCGAGTTCACGCGCGTGATCATAGGTAACTAAACATATGCGCGTGAACTCGCCAATCGACTACTTTGGACTTCGACCGAAAACAGGAAGTAAATACAGGTATTTGTGCTGGCTGATATAACATCATTTTTATTCATATCTTTCACATCTAGTGCAGTCATATTCACCGTGTTCACTCTGAAGGAATCACTCAACATGGCTGGGCACTTGTAATGACACATCAAGGATGATAAGAGAAATAAAAGCAGGTTTAAAACTTGCCCCATTGAAGTCAACAGGGTGCAAATTTTAAAAAGAGGATAACACTGTGTAGGCAACACTGATTTTTGTCGTTGTTCTGTGTATTGACAGCACTCCAAATTTACAAAAAATTGAGTTCAATGTTAAAATTGACTGGAGTTCTCCTTTAAGACCTGATCACCCCCTAAAAGCCTGGAAAAAAGTCACAAGGCTGTGGATATTGTTAACAACACAATGCATTTTTATCTCCAGTTGTGCAATTTCCTATTAATGTAACAACAACAATATAATATCTGAAAATTATCCAAGTATTCTTGTTCTCACTTGATTATGGGTCAACCCTTCACTTGGGGAAAGGTTTTGTGCTTTAGAACGGAGGGATTTCCAGGGAGACTGCAGAGATTTTTCTTCCAATGAAGCCGTTGACCTGCCACAAAAAAATACAGTTAAAAAAAGTAACTAAAATGGAGACGCTTCTCATGAATGCTGTGCACCTTTCTGCCAAGGTCTGCCAATTTATAATCTGACAATCAAGTCAGGATGAGTGTAGTATGTCAGTCGTGGTCTGGTGGTTGGAGTGTTGGATTGTAAGCAGAAGGTTGTGGGTTCGAATCGCAGTGCCAGCAGACAATGACTGAAGTGTCCTTGAGCAAGGCACCTTACCCCCATTTGCTCTACAGTGATAATTGGCCACTGGATAATACTTGTAAGTCACTTTGGATAAAAGTGTCTGCCAAATGAATAAATGTAAATGTCCATCAAGCCTGAAACTTAAAGGGTAGTTCACCCCAAAATAAAAATTTTACTCGCCCTCGTGTTGTTCCAAATCCATATCACCTCCGTTTATCTTCAGAACACAAATTAAGATATTTTGGATCTGATCCTCCCATAGACACCACTGAAAGTGCACATTCAAATTACACAAACCTACTAAAAACATAGTTAATGTAGTCCATGTGACATGGGTCACGCAATGTGAACATGATAAAGCAACAAGAATACTTTTTTTTTTATCAGAAAGCTCTCGGATTAAATCCAAAATATCTTAATTTGTGTTCCGAAGATGAATGGAGGGGATAAGGGTTTGGAACAACACGAAGGTGAGTAATTGATGACAAACTTTTCATTTTTGGGTGAACTATCCCTTTAAGAGTTCCATCCTCTAACTCCCTGATGAAGCGGTTTGTTCCAATGAAATTACTCTAATAAGCCGCAGGTGCACCATGACGTCACTTACTGCTTTAAAGCTCATATCACTACATAAAACGATAGAGCTTACTCCTCATCCATCAGCCCCAACAGTAAAAAAATTCATGCTTGTAATTGTAACTTTATTTACTTTTTGACATTCGGCTTTGGCTTCACTGACTGCCTCAGATCCTCCGCTGCCATTTGAGAGAGAGAGAGAGAGAGGAAAAATTATCTCCTTGTTTTTCTGTATAGACAGCAACCATAATTATACTAGAAGGTGTGCTAATGGATGAAGACATAAATTACAATATCTTTGTAAACTACATTGTTAAAAAGATACGAGAACCCACCAAAATCAAACTTTACATATTTTTTTAAATCTTTATGTGAAGTTACACCTGTAAGATAACAAGTGAATAATATATATATATATATATATATATAATTAAAGCTGCAAGCAGCGATTGCAGGCCCAAGCCGGTGGCACCGCCACCCTGGTGCCTTTAGTTGCACTAAAGGCACCGGGTGGCGGTGCTACCGGCTTGGGCCCTCCATCGCTGCTTGCAGCTTTAATTATATATATATATATATATATATATATATATATATATATATATATATATATATATATATATATATATATATATATATGCTTGGAAACATCACAGTGGAGCGGTGCTTACTGTGAACGGTACGAACTGTACAACTGACTATTTAAACAGAGCAGTGTAATTTTTTTATGTTAGGTTGACTATTTTATTATTACATTTTATTAAGGCTATAATGAACATGCTGCGATGTCAAGATTGAAATGCTGTGTGTGTGTGTGTGTGTGTGTGTGTGTGTGTGTGTGTGTGTGTGTGTGTGTGTGTGTGTGTGTGTGTGTGTGTGTGTGTCGCTGAGTTTTGTAACTGTAGGTAAAACTATAACTAAGTTATAACACACTTTATGCATCCTTTTTTAATCATAAATTTGTTTCCTCGCCACGGCCAAACCGTTCGAGATATCAAAAATCCCCTGGCAATTTATCATCTTCCATGTCTTGACTTCATGCTGACCGAGTTTCGTGGTCATCGGATTAATTCTCTAGGAGAAGTGTTTCAAATGCGAGAGCAAGCGTTCTCCAATCAACCCGTAATAGCCGACTTCCTGTTGGGCTGGCGTAAAACTTGACCCAGGGAAAGTTGTTCGGCCCGATTAAATCTATAAGTGTACCGAGTTTCATATTAATTCATGCAAGCGTGTTTGATATACGGACAAGTGTTCGAATCCCATTCCAGGGGGCGCTGTCGAGCCCCCCTGCCACGCCCGGGTACCAGCTTCAGCCTGGCCCTAATGGCCGCGGGTTCTGACCTGTGTGCAAAATTTCAAGAGTTTTCGAGCACGTTAACCCCCTGAGGTCGGCAAACGCGCGGGCGCGTTTTGCTCGTTTTTTTTTACATAGCAGCAAAATAGACCTAAAATACTCCGTCGGTTTTGGTCATACAGACTTAAGAAATATGAAAAAATAAGCTGTTAAATGTCTACTTTTTTATGTGTCCACTTACATTCGAAATAAAACATTGTGCTTTTGTAAAATAAAGAAAGTAAACAGGGAGTGCTTTATGCCTCTCCGTCTCCGTGAACTTTTTTTCTGAAGCACGTCTCTAAATTTATACAAATCTCAGCGAATACTATTCACTCAGACATGAGCTATATATCTCTATAATCATTTAAGTGTGTAGTTTTAAATTATCTAATTCAAAACTAAAACAAATATTCTCTGTTTATGTAATCTATATAAAAAGAGCGAGAGATCAGTCGTGCTCATTATCGTTCTGGCACCTCATTATCTGCTAATGTGACACGCCCATCGAGAGCGCGCTGCTATTCAAACGCAGATTATCTGGAGCAACACATGCAAACCAGTCAACGCCCACAACAGCTGGACAACACACTCGCTGTGAGGAATAGCTCTGCTAATAATATCGTGATTATCCTGGAAATTTTACCTCAAACGTGCTGGAGTAGCCTAACAACGGATCCAGCTGCAGATCATCAGTAAGTGCTTTGTTCTAATCGCGATATGAAATGGTGTCTGTAAACCGCAAAAGACTGTTTAAATTTGAATGGCGTTTCTGTGTTTGAATGAATGAACGGCACATGCTGTTGTTTACTCCAGTTCGCGCGTTTCTGTGTTTGAATGAATGAACGGCACATGATGTTGTTTACTACAGTTCGCGCGTTTCTGTGTTTGAATGAATGAACGGCACATGATGTTGTTTACTCCAGTTCGCGCGTTTCTGTGTTTGAATGAATGAACGGCACATGCTGTTGTTTACTCCAGTTCGCGCGTTTCTGTGTTTGAATGAATGAACGGCACATGCTGTTGTTTACTCCAGTTCGCGCGTTTCTGTGTTTGAATGAATGAACGGCACATGTGCATGTTGTTGTTTAGCTACTAGCCTACAGCTCGCGCGTCTGTGTGTGTGAATGAAACTATCTATATTGCCTACTGAGATGAGTAAAAATCGACTGAATACGTTGAAATAAAATGTCTTTGTATAAGCAACATTTAAAACTGCAAATTAACATTTATGCCCTAATATAGGCTATATTATAAAAGACGATGTTACAGACGAAATATGAAAGACAACATTTCGTTTTGGATAGATTATAAAGTTTGTACTGCCACATCAAAACCTAATTTCCAAGGTGCAAACAAAATCTTAAAAGGTCAATATAAGCCTTCTCTTTAAATTATTTTTGTGTTTTATTAGTGACAAATTTGGGGAGAGGATAGCCTACATAATCCAAAACTTTCTGAAAATACGAATAAGAATTAACTGCACAATTACTAGAAATGTTTACCTTGGATATTATACAATTTGCAAGCATAGGCCTACACAGTTTGTGGAAAAATACACTTTTTTTTCAAGATGTTTCCAACTCTGAACCAATTCTGTAGTAATATATATATATATATATATATATATATATGTGTGTGTGTATGTATGTATGTATATATGTGTGTGTGTTGTCTTTGCATTCTGTGTGGTTCAGTGACACCTAAGGCTCATTAGTATGCAGCATTAGCAGGTCGCCTTTGTCTCCAGGTGTGAATGAGGACATTATTCATGACCTTGTTGGATCATTCACGCCCACCTGCATATTGCCTTTCCAAACAATTTGTGTCTTACAAAATTTAAATCAATCTATTGTTTAATGTGAACGATTAGCCCGGATGATTTTCAGATCATTTTGAAGTAAATACTCTAGCCGACAAGATCCATTAGTCAAAAGTATTGTGGAAATATGTGAAGTTGGTTGTTTGTGGTCTTATATCAGAACATTTAAGTTTGAGTTTTTTGAATAACCACGCATAAATAATATTCTCTCAAAAATACAAACATGTACATACATGTTGCTCACATATTATGATAGTCATGTTCGTGCTAAATAGAGTGTAATTACACCTTTGCCATTAATATGTTTATAAGGAACTGAAAAAAATACAAATATCAGGTCATGTCAAAACATCTCAAGGACCCCAAAAACACCTTAGACTCCAGAGGGTTAAGGCCCTCAAAAGTGCCAGAGATTTTGCACACAGCAGAGAAAGGGTTAAACTAAACTAGCCCCCCTCCTCACACACACACACAGACACACACACACACACACACAGAGGGGCAGAAGGAAAATGCTCCAAACAGTACACATTCAAACCAAAATATCTGACTTCCTGTTGGTCGGAGCTAATGACTGTAAATTAGAAAGTTGTCCGGATCGAAGAGAAGAATATACGTACCGAGTTTGGTTACTGTAGGTAAAACTAATACCCCATTTTTGACTAAAGGTGGCGCTACTGAGCCCCTTACCACGCCCGTTTCTGAAACTTCGCACATGTCTATTACACAATAAATGTCAAATGCATGTTGAGTTTCATGCAATTTGAAGCATGTTAAGAGCCTCAAATGCATCCAAAAAGAATATAAAAGTTTAAAGCGTTGCCATGGCGACAGTATTAAAGATATCAATAATCCTTTCACAGGTCTACATCTGTCGTGTGTTTACATTATACAGATTAAGTTTGAAGCAAATCGGGTAAAAATAAGAGGGTGATTTCAAAGCATTTTGAAAGTGACACACTTCCTGCTGCCAGTTGGTGGCGCTATAACTTTGACTCACAATAGTCACATCCATGTGATCGGCCTCTTACAGCGAACACACTGCTGACGTTTCATCAAGATCAGTTAATGTATGAGGATGTTATAACACACTTCCTGTTTCCAATATTCGCCATAAATTCGTTTCCTCGCCACGGCCAAACCGTTCGAGATATCAAAAATCCCCTCGCAACTTTTCATCCTCAATGTCTTGACTTCATGCACACCGAGTTTCGTGGTGATTGGTTGAATCGTCTAGGAGGAGTATTTTAAATTCCATTGCATGTGTTTTTTAAACTACGCCAAATAGCCGACTTTCTGTTGGGCTGGGCTAAAAAGTCAGAGCATGAAGGATATATGAACCGGTGAGATCTATAAGTGTACCGAGTTTCATATTATTTCATGCAAGCGTGTTTGATTTATGGACCAAGTTTTCGGACCCCGTTACAGGGGGCGCTGTCGAGCCCCCCTGCCACGCCCGGGTACCAGCTTCAGTCCGGCTCTAATGGCCGCGGGTTCTGACATTTGTGCAAAGTTTCAAGAGTTTTTGAGCACGTTAAGGCCCCCAAAAGTGGCAAAAACCTTGAAAAAAAAATTATTATAAAGAAGAAGAAGAAGAAGAATTAAAGCTGCAAGCAGCGATTGCGGGCCCAAGCCGGTGGCACCGCCACCCTGGTGCCTTTAGTTGCACTAAAGGCACCGGGTGGCGGTGCTACCGGCTTGGGCCCTCCATCGCTGCTTGCAGCTTTAATTATATATATATATATATATATATATATATATATATATATATATATATATATATATATATATATATATATATATATATGCTTGGAAACATCACAGTGGAGCGGTGCTTACTGTGAACGGTACGAACTGTACAACTGACTATTTAAACAGAGCAGTGTAATTTTTTTATGTTAGGTTGACTATTTTATTATTAAATTTTATTAAGGCTATAATGAACATGCTGCGATTTCAAGATTGAAATGCTGTGTGTGTGTGTGTGTGTGTGTGTGTGTGTGTGTGTGTGTGTGTGTGTGTGTGTGGCTCGATCGAATGGAGACATAAAAACATACTCCGTCATTTTGTTCACACAGGACATCATTCAAAGTGTTTCTCTATATTTGTGTACACTCGCAATAAAGCACAACATTGTGCTTTTGTTAAACTATAAACTCTTGTCAAACTGTAACCTACAACTGTCGACCAACCAAAATATCACACACACACACACACACACACACACACACACACACACACACACACACACACACACACACACACACACACACACACACACACACACAGAATGGCAGAGAGACAGAGAGAGACACAATCCACATTCAAACCACAATATCTGACTTTCTGTTGGTCGGAGCTAATGACTGTAAATTAGAAAGTTGTTCGGCTTGATAAGATCAATATACACGCTGAGTTTTGTAACTGTAGGTAAAACTATAACTAAGTTATAACACACTTTATGCATCCTTTTTTAATCATAAATTTGTTTCCTCGCCACGGCCAAACCGTTCGAGATATCAAAAATCCCCTGGCAATTTATCATCTTCCATGTCTTGACTTCATGCTGACCGAGTTTCGTGGTCATCGGATGAATTCTCTAGGAGAAGTGTTTCAAATGCGAGAGCAAGCGTTCTCCAATCAACCCGTAATAGCCGACTTCCTGTTGGGCTGGCGTAAAACTTGACCCAGGGAAAGTTGTTCGACCCGATTAAATCTATAAGTGTACCGAGTTTCATATTAATTCATGCAAGCGTGTTTGATATACGGACAAGTGTTCGAATCCCATTCCAGGGGGCGCTGTCGAGCCCCCCTGCCACGCCCGGGTACCAGCTTCAGCCTGGCCCTAATGGCCGCGGGTTCTGACCTGTGTGCAAAATTTCAAGAGTTTTCGAGCACGTTAAGGCTCTCAAAAGTGCCAGAGATTTTGCACACAGCAGAGAAAGGGTTAAACTAAACTAGCCCCCCTCCTCACACACACACACACACACACACAGGGGCAGAAGGAAAATGCTCCAAACAGTACACATTCAAACCAAAATATCTG
Source organism: Phoxinus phoxinus (assembly GCF_949152265.1). Taxonomy (NCBI): domain Eukaryota; kingdom Metazoa; phylum Chordata; class Actinopteri; order Cypriniformes; family Leuciscidae; genus Phoxinus; species Phoxinus phoxinus. The sequence goes on along the minus strand of NC_136882.1, from coordinate 4,914,139 downwards.
ACTTCCTGTTGGTCGGAGCTAATGACTGTAAATTAGAAAGTTGTCCGGATCGAAGAGAAGAATATACGTACCGAGTTTGGTTACTGTAGGTAAAACTAATACCCCATTTTTGACTAAAGGTGGCGCTACTGAGCCCCTTACCACGCCCGTTTCTGAAACTTCGCACATGTCTATTACACAATAAATGTCAAATGCATGTTGAGTTTCATGCAATTTGAAGCATGTTAAGAGCCTCAAATGCATCCAAAAAGAATATTAAAGTTTGATGCGTTGCCATGGCGACAGTATTAAAGATATCAATAATCCTTTCACAGGTCTACATCTGTCGTGTGTTTACATTATACAGATTAAGTTTGAAGCAAATCGGGTAAAAATAAGAGGGTGATTTCAAAGCATTTTGAAAGTGACACACTTCCTGCTGCCAGTTGGTGGCGCTATAACTTTGACTCACAATAGTCACATCCATGTGATCGGCCTCTTACAGCGAACACACTGCTGAAGTTTCATCAAGATCAGTTAATGTATGAGGATGTTATAACACACTTCCTGTTTCCAATATTCGCCATAAATTCGTTTCCTCGCCACGGCCAAACCGTTCGAGATATCAAAAATCTCCTCGCAACTTTTCATCCTCAATGTCTTGACTTCATGCACACCGAGTTTCGTGGTGATTGGTTGAATCGTCTAGGAGGAGTATTTTAAATTCCATTGCATGTGTTTTTTAAACTACGCCAAATAGCCGACTTCCTGTTGGGCTGGGGTAAAAAGTCAGAGCGTGAAGGATATATGAACCGATGAGATCTATAAGTGTACCAAGTTTCATATTATTTCATGCAAGCGTGTTTGATTTATGGACCAAGTTTTCGGACCCCGTTACAGGGGGCGCTGTCGAGCCCCCCTGCCACGCCCAGGTACCAGCTTCAGTCCGGCTCTAATGGCCGCAGGTTCTGACCAGTGTGCAAAGTTTCAAGAGTTTTTGAGCACGTTAAGGCCCCCAAAAGTGGCAAAAACCTTGAAAAAAAATTTATTATAAAGAAGAAGAAGAAGAAGAAGAATAACAAAAAACCCTTAGAAGAACAATAGGGCTCTGCGCCCTTTCAGGGCTTGGGCCCTAATTAAAGCTGCAAGCAGCGATTGCGGGCCCAAGCCGGTGGCACCGCCACCCTGATGCCTTTAGTGGAACTAAAGGCACTGGGCCCTCCATCGCTGCTTGCAGCTTTAATTATATATATATATATATATATATATATATATATATATATATATATATATATATATATAAAATATATATATATATATATATATATATATATTTATATGTAAATTATTTTTTTCCCCCTATTTTTAACATATATATTATTATTATATATATAATAATAATATATATATTATTAAAATTTTTGGATGCTAAACTATTCTTTTTATAGGCTTTGTACTTTGTACACTTTGTACACTCACGTTCCAATATAGAAAAATTAAAAAAAATTATTATGAACTTGGGCCCTCCATCGCTGCTTGCAGCTTTAATTATATATATATATATATATATATATTATGTAAATTCTTTTTTCCCCCTATTTTTAACATATATATTATTATATATATAATAATAATAATATATATTATTAACATTTTTGGATGCTAAACTATTCTTTTTATAGGCTTTGTACTTTGTACACTTTGTACACTCACGTTCCAATATAGAAAAATGATCCTCTTCAAATGCACAAAAATGTGCTTGGAAACATCACAGTGGAGCGGTGCTTACTATGAACGGCACAAACTGTACAACTGACTATTTAAACAGAGCAGTGTAATTTTTATATGTAAGGTTGACTATTTTATTATTATATTTTATTAAGGCTATAATGAACATTCTGCGATGTCAAGATGGCAATGCTGGAATGCTGTGTGTGTGTGTGTGTGTGTGTGTGTGTGTGTGTGTGTGTGTGTGTGTGAGGCTCGATCGAACAATGGAGACATAAAAACATACTCCGTCATTTTGTTCATACAGAACACAACATTGTGCTTTTGTTAAACTATAAACTCTTGTCAAACTGTAACCTACAACTGTCACCCAACCAAAATCACACACACACACACACCCCCTCCCCTCCCCTAAACCCTCCCCTTCCCTCCCCTCCCCTCCCCTCCCCACACAGACAGACACACACACAGAGAGAATGGCAGAGAGACAGAGAGAGAGAAAATACACATTCAAACCACAATATCTGACTTCCTGTTGGTCGGAGCTAATGACTGTAAATTAGAAAGTTGTCCGGATCGAAGAGAAGAATATACGTACCGAGTTTGGTTACTGTAGGTAAAACTATAACTAAGTTATAACACACTTTATGCATCCTTTGTTAATCATAAATTTGTTTCCTCGCCACGGCCGAAGCGTTCGAGATATCAAAAATCCCCTGGCAATTTATCATCCTCCATGTCTTGTCTTCATGCTGACCGAGTTTCGTGGTCATCGGATGAATTCTCTAGGAGAAGTGTTTCAAATGCGAGAGCTAGCGTTCTCCAATCAACCCGTAATAGCCGACTTCCTGTTGGGCTGGCGTAAAACTTGACCCAGGGAAAGTTGTTCGGCCCGATTAAATCTATATGTGTACCGAGTTTCATATTAATTCATGCAAGCGTGTTTGATATACGGACAAGTGTTCGAATCCCATTCCAGGGGGCGCTGTCGAGCCCCCCTGCCACGCCCGGGTCCCAGCTTCAGCCTGGCCCTAATGGGTTCTGACCTGTGTGCAAAATTTCAAGAGTTTTCGAGCATGTTAAGGCCCTCAAAAGTGCCAGAGATTTTGCACACAGCAGAGAAAGGGTTAAACTAAACTAGCCCCCCTCCTCACACACACACACACACACACACACAGAGACGCAGAGGGGCAGAGGGAAAATGCTCCAAACAGTACACATTCAAACCAAAATATCTGACTTCCTGTTGGTCGGAGCTAATGACTGTAAATTAAAAAGTTGTCCGGATCGAAGAGAAGAATATACGTACCGAGTTTGGTTACTGTAGGTAAAACTAATACCCCATTTTTGACTAAAGGTGGCGCTACTGAGCCCCTTACCACGCCCGTTTCTGAAACTTCGCACATGTCTATTACACAATAAATGTCAAATGCATGTTGAGTTTCATGCAATTTGAAGCATGTTAAGAGCCTCAAATGCATCCAAAAAGAATATAAAAGTTTAAAGCGTTGCCATGGCGACAGTATTAAAGATATCAATAATCCTTTCACAGGTCTACATCTGTCGTGTGTTTACATTATACAGATGAAGTTTGAAGCAAATCGGGTAAAAATAAGAGGGTGATTTCAAAGCATTTCGAAAGTGACACTGCTGCCAGTTGGTGGCGCTATAACTTTGACTCACAATAGTCACATCCATGTGATCGGCCTCTTACAGCGAACACACTGCTGAAGTTTCATCAAGATCAGTTAATGTATGAGGATGTTATAACACACTTCCTGTTTCCAATATTCGCCATAAATTCGTTTCCTCACCACGGCCAAACCGTTCGAGATATCAAAAATCCCCTCGCAACTTTTCATCCTCCATGTCTTGACTTCATGCACACCGAGTTTCGTGGCGATTGGTTGAATCGTCTAGGAGGAGTATTTTAAATTCCATTGCATGTGTTTTTTAAACTACGCCAAATAGCCGACTTCCTGTTGGGCTGGGGTAAAAAGTCAGAGCATGAAGGATATATGAACCGATGAGATCTATAAGTGTACCGAGTTTCATATTATTTCATGCAAGCGTGTTTGATTTATGGACCAAGTTTTCGGACCCCGTTCCAGGGGGCGCTGTCGAGCCCTCCTGCCACGCCCGGGTACCAGCTTCAGTCCGGCTCTAATGGCCGCGGGTTCTGACCAGTGTGCAAAGTTTCAAGAGTTTTTGAGCACGTTAAGGCCCCCAAAAGTGGCAAAAACCTTGAAAAAAAATTTATTATAAAGAAGAAGAAGAAGAAGAAGAAGAAGAATAACAAAAAACCCTTAGAAGAACAATAGGGCTCTGCGCCCTTTCAGGGCTTGGGCCCTAATTAAAGCTGCAAGCAGCGATTGCGGGCCCAAGCCGGTGGCACCGCCACCCTGATGCCTTTAGTGGAACTAAAGGCATATATATATATATTTATATTATTTATATAAAATACATATTTATATGTTAATTATTTTTTTCCCCCTATTTTTAACATATATATTATTATTATATATATAATAATAATATATATATTATTAACATTTTTGGATGCTAAACTATTCTTTTTATAGGCTTTGTACTTTGTACACTTTGTACACTCACGTTCCAATATAGAAAAATTAAAAAAAATTATTATGAACGGCACAAACTGTACAAATGACTATTTAAACAGAGCAGTGTAATTTTTATATGTAAGGTTGACTATTTTATTATTATATTTTATTAAGGCTATAATGAACATTCTGCGATGTCAAGATTGCAATGCTGGAATGCTGTGTGTGTGTGTGTGTGTGTGTGTGTGTGTGTGTGTGTGTGTGTGTGTGTGTGTGTGAGGCTCGATCGAACAATGGAGACATAAAAACATACTCCGTCATTTTGTTCATACAGACCATCATTCAAAATGCAAAGTGTTTCTCTATATTTGTGTACACTCGCAATGAAACACAACATTGTGCTTTTGTTAAACTATAAACTCTTGTCAAACTGTAACCTACAACTGTCACCCAACCAAAATCACACACACACACACACACACACACACACACACACACACACACACACACACACACACACACACACACACACATATCCCCCCTCCCCTCCCCTCCCCACACAGACAGAATGGCAGAGAGACAGAGAGAGAGAAAATACACATTCAAACCACAATATCTGACTTCCTGTTGGTCGGAGCTAATGACTGTAAATTAGAAAGTTGTCCAGATCGAAGAGAAGAATATACGTACCGAGTTTGGTTACTGTAGGTAAAACTATAACTAAGTTATAACACACTTTATGCATCCTTTTTTAATCATAAATTTGTTTCCTCGCCACAGCCAAACCGTTCGAGATATCAAAAATCCCCTGGCAATTTATCATCTTCCATGTCTTGACTTCATGCTGACCGAGTTTCGTGGTCATCGGATGAATTCTCTAGGAGAAGTGTTTCAAATGCGAGAGCAAGCGTTCTCCAATCAACCCGTAATAGCCGACTTCCTGTTGGGCTGGCATAAAACTTGACCCAGGGAAAGTTGTTCGGCCCGATTAAATCTGTATATGTGTACAGAGTTTCATATTAATTCATGCAAGCGTGTTTGATATACGGACAAGTGTTCAAATCCCATTCCAGGGGGCGCTGTCGAGCCCCCCTGCCACGCCCGGGTACCAGCTTCAGCCTGGCCCTAATGGCCGCGGGTTCTGACCTGTGTGCAAAATTTCAAGAGTTTTCGAGCATGTTAAGGCCCTCAAAAGTGGCAGAGATTTTGCACACAGCAGAGAAATGGTTAAACTAAACTAGCCCCCCTCCTCACACACACACACACACACACACACACACACACAGAGGGGCAGAGGGAAAATGCTCCAAACAGTACACATTCAAACCAAAATATCTGACTTCCTGTTGGTCGGAGCTAATGACTGTAAATTAGAAAGTTGTCCGGATCGAAGAGAAGAATATACGTACCGAGTTTGGTTACTGTAGGTAAAACTAATACCCCATTTTTGACTAAAGGTGGCGCTACTGAGCCCCTTACCACGCCCGTTTCTGAAACTTCGCACATGTCTATTACACAATAAATGTCAAATGCATGTTGAGTTTCATGCAATTTGAAGCATGTTAAGAGCCTCAAATGCATCCAAAAAGAATATAAAAGTTTAAAGCGTTGCCATGGCGACAGTATTAAAGATATCAATAATCCTTTCACAGGTCTACATCTGTCGTGTGTTTACATTATACAGATGAAGTTTGAAGCAAATCGGGTAAAAATAAGAGGGTGATTTCAAAGCATTTCGAAAGTGACACACTTCCTGCTGCCAGTTGGTGGCGCTATAACTTTGACTCACAATAGTCACATCCATGTGATCGGCCTCTTACAGCGAACACACTGCTGAAGTTTCATCAAGATCAGTTAAAGGAGAACTCCGGCGCAAAATGAACCTTTGGTCTAATTACACATTGTTACCTAGTCAACCGTTATCTGAGATTTGTTTTCATGAATATCGAATGTAAATAGTTTTATCTCTAAAAACAGTTTAGCCTATAACGCTAGTATAACGCTAGTATATGGGGCATGGAGTAATGACAAATAAAAATCGCTTGTTAATACCACTAACAAGGCTCAAAATAGCCCCACACTAACACGGTAGCATAATGAGGGTCCCTACCTTCAAACCGAAGCATTGAGAATTTTGTCAGTGTCCATACAGTTTAATAAGAAGATATTTTATACATACAGTCAACTTCACGTATACAAGCAGAAGCCATCTTTGAAAAACAGTCTCTATCAGTCGATCGCCGAACAACGATCCTTAGTGCGCTGAACTGTGTAGAATCTCATATGGTCCGTTGTTTCCGGAAGGAAGCACTGAGCGCATAAGAGAAGCACTGAACGCAACAGAAAATAAATAAATAAATAATAATTTAAAAAAGAGAGACTTACTTATTACACAAGATACGCAGAAATGGCAGGTTATTCGACCGGCGATCCGTTTATGTTTGATGGACGGTCTTATCTTTTCGAGCCGGAATATACCGACGAAGAGCTGCAGGAGCTCCGTGAAAGGGCTACGAGAGAGAGAGAGCTACCGGTGGTCAATGCCGCAACACAGCCTCGTATTTCTGGAAACTGGTGGTGTACTTGCGGAGATTGTAAAGCTATGGACACCGAACAGGAGTGCCTGTGTTGCACGGAGTGGGACCTTTTGAGTCGCGACACCCAAGAGAACCATTGTTTTGTACAGTCTGAAGATTTTCCCGCTTTAATAAATAAGGCTGTACTTGAAACTTTTTTCCATGTCCCGAAAATCAATTGGAGACGGCGACCCATACCGGAGGGACCAAATGGACAGTTATCTACTGAGTAAGTACACTAGACAAGTTAGGCTATGTTTTAAATCGGTGCAAATATTTCTGATATAGGCTATAGAGCAAATATTGTGTGATTTTAGTTTGCATCGCCAGCTGTATGTCTTGCTCATTGATCAGCATGAATGACCGAAAAACCTCTTGCCCTCCCTTTCCCCAGACAGTGCAGACTTGTGGCTTACCGGGTGGTTCTGGAGTGGGGACTGAAAGGAGAGCGTCTTGGACGTAAACAAAGAAGAGTTCTGCCAAGCTGTGTTGTTACAGCTATACGAAATAAGTACCCCTCCCCCAGCGGAATTTACCAAGGTTTCCAGGAAGCAGACGAACTTTCAAGGATTCTCTAGTGAATATTTTATGTAAATAGCCTAATTGTTTCTTACAGTGCAAATATTATACATAATGTTCATAACAACTATTTATTAAAATAATAACAATACACAATCACCACATTTTTTGTCCTTCTATTTATTCATTGTCAAAACTATATACAAAAGTATGTTTATAAGGTGATAAGTTACACACATTTACAGGCAGGCAAACAGGTCTGGGGGTAAAAAGGGTTGTGAAGGACACAACAAACAATCCAACCCTCTCGGAGGGTCCAGGGTCCTGGTTCACCGAAAGAAAATGTATTAAATTTAGGAATGCTTGAAGCGTGATAGTCTTTGTGACTGCATCTCTGATTTGTCTGGCCTTGAAACTGGGGCTATATTCATCAATAAACGCCTTTGGCCTGATCGAGGACGGGGCCTATGCTCAAGAGTATGTTCCTGCCTCATCCTCAAAACCGCTTCCATAAGGTCTTTTCTAAAAGCCTGTGATGTTTTTTCATAGATGGGTTTGGCCACCCACTGATGGCTTGCTTTGGTGTAGGTGTACTTGAATTGAGGGTCTCCTAACAAACACAAACAAAAGTATTGATAAATAAATTATTTCCCACAGTGTAGGTTACCATAATCACCTGTTCCACTAGAATAAATGTTACTGCTGGTTGAGCCTGTAAATCAAACTTACAACTCTACTAATCAATAAACAGTTGGGTACAGTACAGAAGAGTTATATAATCAGAGGCAAATATATATTTTGTTACCTTCTTGTGTTTTTTTCAGTTGCCGGCCAACATTCATATTGTGGTCCATGATGGCTAATTCAGTGCGGGCCCTCATTGAGTCATAGCCGAAGTGCAGTCGCTTTGGTGCATACTTGAGTGTAACATTGTGATAGACTTCAAGTGATCCTGCAATTGAAATACATTACTCAAAAATAAATAGTAATTTAGAATGATGATAGATGGGATACAAAGTTTAATGTACTACATTTGCTATTATGCCTTTGTTGTCAGTGCAATAGAACTTGTATAATAGTGCTACTAATTTTCACAGCAGTGAACTTCCTATAATTTTGAGAATCAAATAAAGGATTTTTAAAAAAACAATTAATTTAGCGTGAGGGCATACCTGTGTGTTTAAAAAGCGACATTTGCCTTAGATCACGGATGAGATTTTTATCCATAATGATGCCCCTCAAAGCACGGAAAGCAGTAGAATCCTTTGTAAGCCATTTCTTCCTTGTTTGCTCCTCCTCTGTGAGTGATGGGTGAAGACAATGGTATTCTAAGCCGCCATCCTCCTCCCATCTATGAACACCACAAACGTGGTACTGCAGCGATGTCCAACGCCGCACACATTCCTGATTAAAAAAATACAGTAACATTTTTTATTTATCCGGTCACATTTTTAAAAATATAATACCCTAATTATTTTAATATGAGACAATGCCTTCGGCCTAACAAAATATGTTTTTTTGACATATACAATACACAATATTTACAAAAGTATGTCATGTCAACCAGTACACAATGTCATTGTTACCTCCTCATCACCATGGCTTGAGCTGCAAGACCAATACAGGTGATTGCTGATCGATCGGATCCATGGCTGCAGCACTCTGTTTTCTGCTTTATTTGAAACCTTCACAAGCTTCTTCTTTACACCTAGGATCACCAACAACAAAATTATAAAGAGAGGGGGTGAGGGGGGCATTTTTCATGTCATAAACTACAAACATTAAAATGTGTTTGTGTTATTATGTGTTCATATTATAGATGTGATACTTACTCTTATTGACATGCCACGAGTCAAATTCATGTCTTATGTTGGTGTAGTTGTCCTTCATTATTTTCCTAATGGATGGAGATCTGTCTGTTGTCATGACTCCAACATCCACTCCCTTGGAGATCAGATGGTCCATGCCTCTCTGAAACCCCATTGCCTCCATTGCTACAGAACTGGATGCTTCTGTAACCTATAGTACAACATTATCTTATTTGTCATAATATGTGCATAGTCCCAAGCAACCAATTGCTTTGTCATAGCCATGGTAATGTCATTAGACACAAGAATAATGCATTCCTATTTACCTGGACCAACTCATAATGGACAATTTCTTTCGAGGCATCATCTTGGAAAGAGTAGGTCGAATATTTACTGCTGAAACCTGTTGGGTAAAAAATGTACCTTCATAAATATAAATGTATAAACATGTTTAGTAGTCCAAACAAAGTTCAATTAGTGATCCTGTTTACCTGGACTGTCACACCGCGCATCGCCACATAATTCAATCCTCTCTCCTGAGGCAGACAGCTGAGTGAGTCGCTCCATTATTTTTTGCTGTTGATCTTTGTAGGCATAGTTTATGACAGGAATTATATATGCAGATTGTATGTCGTAGTAATGTGTTTTTGCAGGAATCTGAATGTTCATAAGATCCGCCCAGTCCTTTATGTCAGTGTATGATGCTCCTGTAAACAGTGTCGCCGCACAGGTCAGGAGATTGTTTCGTCCCATGTCTCTTTGGTCTGGACATGATGCCCACTCCCCTGAATGTCCACGCAGGCATGTCCAGTAGATTTTAAGTTGGCTGGCTCGTGTCAACATCCTTTTATCTTCAATTACTGTACCACATGTGTGGCAGGTCTTGAAGAGCTCCAGCAAGTTGGACTCATCCACTATCCACTTTTTTCCTGCCCATCCATTGGTTGTCCCTTGGTCAGAAGCAGTGCCCGAACCTGATTCTTGGCTGGAAGGAGTAGTGTCACTTAATGGCTGAAAGCTTGCATCAACAGGATCTTCCATCTCCATCTCCCCAAAGCTAACGCTCATATCATGAACAGATGCTTTTGAACCTTCATCCATGTCTTCCTGTTCGTATGACGTGGCATAGTTAAATAAATAAATAAAATAATCAAGCTTTTACTTTGGATTGGAATGACATTATCACTAAAGCCAAGAGTGCTTAAAAAATACAGGAAGCCATTCAACTCACTTGTGACATAGCTCCACTGCCTGCATGGATAGGACTCCAATGTGATATTGATCCTGCACCCTTATACAGGCAATTTTAGAAATAGTGTTAATTCATTGTTGACATGGGTGAATGTCAACCCTACTTGAATATCAACCTGATGTACAGTTTACCTCTGACAGTTGCCATGTTGGAGGCAGTGCAAGATACATTCCAGAGGACGTTGGTGTTGTACGTGGACTGACTGTAGCATGCTCAGGAGTTGATAGCGAAAGTCTAAAAGCTGGTGGTTGACCAGACCTCCGTGACTGAGCTGTTTCCGTGTGATGGAACCTCTTTGGTGTAGACTGTGGGAGTGCAGCTAGTTCTGATGTATTTTCGTGAGTACAGGGTTCAGAACCACTTGCCTAAAATATATAAAAGTACATTCATCAGCACACACATCCTAACGCACTAATAATATAAATAATTGCTAATTAAACAAATGTATGCTACACATAACAAGATACTATAGATATTGAAAAACACCACAACTTATTTCAGGATAAAATAATAATAAAAAAAATATTTAAAAGGTCCTTTTATGCACCAAATGTTCACTTCATTAACAAAAGGTAGTTGAAATTATAGTCAGACCATAAAAAAAAAAAATATATAAGTCAGTCAGTCCATGAGCAATCTTGTATAAGTTTTAAATCAGTTTTTAAAAACTGTAATTGAGTCATAGTGTTTGTTGTGGTCTGTACTGGCTTATGGCAAGTCGTTTTAGCTTTTATTCATTTCCAGGATATGAATTCTTGATATCAACAATTACATTTTTGATATAAAAATTGAAAATGTTGATATAAAAAATTTAATTGTTCATATCAACAATTGAATTGTTGATATCTGTAATTATATTTTCACTAGTGAAATGTCACCATAGGCTGCCATTCAAAATACATTTTTGATATCAAGAATTGATTTCTTACTATTAGAAAAATGTCTATTCTTGATATCAACAATGGAATTGCTACTAGTAACATTTTCATTTTTGATATTTAAAAATGTATTTATGATATCAATAATATTTCAGATATCTAAAATGGCTTTCTTACTAGTAAAAATCACATTCATGATATCAGAAATTAACATTGTCACTAGTGAAAATGGAATTATTGATATCAAAAATGAAAAATTGGAATTTCAACTAGTAAGAAATCAATTCTTGATATCAACAATTGCTTTTGAATGGCGGCCTATGGTGACATTTCACTAGTGAAAATACCATTACAGATATCAAGATTTAAATTCTTGATATCAAAAATTAAATTCTTGATATCTACAATTAACATATTAAGTAGTAAAAAGGTAATTGTTGATATCAAGAATTAACATTGTTACTAGCGGAAATGTAATTCCTGATCTCAAAAATTGCCATTGTTACTAGTATAAATCTAATTCCTGATATCAATAACTATCATTTTAACTAGTGAAAATTTTATTGTTGATATCAAGAATTCATATCCTGGAAATAAATAAAAGCTAAAAACGACTTGCCATGATACTAGCATACATGCTCTTGTTTAGCGACCAACTGCGTCAATAAAATTCACACATTACCTCATCCAAATTATCAGCAACAGGTCTTTCGGCTCTTGGTACAGCACTTTTCTTGAGGTGATTTCTTCTGGGAGGGTTGGAGGCTCTTCTGGATAAGATGAAGTCGTCCCAGTCGAAATGGTTACTGCAGACGCGGTAGTCCATCTCTCGAAGCGTTTCTACCGGTGTTTCGACATCAACATGTAATACGACCAGCCACTGCTTCAACATATCAATATTGTGCAGAGGAAGTTTGTGAAAACTTTCCGGATTGTAGCGTTTCATTTTCTTATCGCAGCCGGGAAAAGCACAAACACGAACCATTTTCTTCTCTTCAATATGTACCACGTAGCCTACTGTTCGCGCTCACCTTATCACAACTTATAGCTCTCTTCACATCTCACCAGCGCACTAAGGATCGTTGTTCGGCGATCGACTGATAGAGACTGTTTTTCAAAGATGGCTTCTGCTTGTATACGTGAAGTTGACTGTATGTATAAAATATCTTCTTATTAAACTGTATGGACACTGACAAAATTCTCAATGCTTCGGTTTGAAGGTAGGGACCCTCATTATGCTACCGTGTTAGTGTGGGGCTATTTTGAGCCTTGTTAGTGGTATTAACAAGCGATTTTTATTTGTCATTACTCCATGCCCCATATACTAGCGTTATACTAGCGTTATAGGCTAAACTGTTTTTAGAGATAAAACTATTTACATTCGATATTCATGAAAACAAATCTCAGATAACGGTTGACTAGGTAACAATGTGTAATTAGACCAAAGGTTCATTTTGCGCCGGAGTTCTCCTTTAATGTATGAGGATGTTATAACACACTTCCTGTTTCCAATATTCGCCATAAATTCGTTTCCTCACCACGGCCAAACCGTTCGAGATATCAAAAATCCCCTCGCAACTTTTCATCCTCAATGTCTTGACTTCATGCACACCGAGTTTCGTGGTGATTGTTTGAATCGTCTAGGAGGAGTATTTTAAATTCCATTGCATGTGTTTTTTAAACTACGCCAAATAGCCGACTTCCTGTTGGGCTGGGGTAAAAAGTCAGAGCATGAAGGATATATGAACCGATGAGATCTATAAGTGTACCGAGTTTCATATTATTTCATGCAAGCGTGTTTGATTTATGGACCAAGTTTTCGGACCCCGTTCCAGGGGGCGCTGTCGAGCCCCCCTGCCACGCCCGGGTACCAGCTTCAGTCCGGCTCTAATGGCCGCGGGTTCTGACCAGTGTGCAAAGTTTCAAGAGTTTTTGAGCACGTTAAGGCCCCCAAAAGTGGCAAAAACCTTGAAAAAAAAATTCTTATAAAGAAGAAGAAGAAGAATAACAAAAAATCCTTAGAAGAACAATAGGGCTCTGCGCCCTTTCAGGGCTTGGGCCCTAATAACAAAAAACCCTTAGAAGAACAATAGGGCTCTGCGCCCTTTCAGGGCTTGGGCCCTAACAAGAGAAAGAAATGAGAAGGAGAGAATGACAGTACAGTGGGGGACAACAGTGAAAGAGCAGGAAGGAGAGAAAAAGAGACTAAGAGGAGAGTAGGGTGGAGACTGAGGTAGGGAGAGGGCAAGTGAAATGGAAAACAGCTGATTAGTCCTTTACTAAAATGTCCACATACTTGCCATATCTTCAGAGACGACAAGAAGGCTTCCTTCTGTGCGATGTTCTCAAGGCGCTTGAGTTCGTAAGCAGACAGTCCAGAACATGCATCCTGGTGATACAAGGCATTTCTTACTAAACATTTAAAAGTTTCTTCCAGGTTGTGAATGTGCAAGGGCAGTCTACATATACACATGGATATCGGAAAGTCCGGCTATGGTGTGAATGTCTCAGCCTAAGATGTTTTAATAATTCATACCTGGAAGATAACGAACTTTCACACAATTTTCAACGCCACATTCACACAGCACCTGTGAAAGAAGACAAACACAAAAACAACTCTATAGAGCATCACAGTCCCGCCCACAGCCCGAGAGAGCTCTGGTGCCGGAAGTAAATTTCCCATTAATTTCTCCCATTGACTTTTGGAAAAATCCGTATCTAAAGAGTTTTAGAGCATGTCTGAGGATAACCAGCTATGGCTGAACTCATAAGCATACAACATATCATTTCGAGTAAAAAAACGAAGAGAAAATCCAAAAAAAGGCAAAGGTACAAGACTGAGTACATATTTTTATTTCCGAGCGAAGGAACTACTCATCCCATAAACCACCGCGCCTCACTGAAGTCGACTGAAGCCAACCGCGAAAGAGCCTTTTGAGTGAATTTTATATAGTAAATGTGTAGTTAATAACAGTTCTTTCAGTAATAATCGTGTAAATAAAAATAATAATATATTGTGTGCGTGTGTGAAAGCGGTTAACGATAGCGTTAGCAACATGGTGCAGCTCAGTCATCAACACACGTGTGTTCAGTCAGTGTGTAACGTTAGTTTGTGTGTTTATTTCAGAGCCCTTTATGACACAGGACACTCTGCTGACAGGACAGGTTGAGGTCCATGCTCATTTTCATGATGTTATAGTTCATCCTTAATTGTAATAACATTTAATGTATTTTCTTAATATCCACAACAAGTGAAAATTAAAAAGTGATGGTCAGCAAACCAGAAAGTGCACAACGCCACCAGTCTGATGCATGGTCTGCTCTTGGACCGTCATATTCAGTTTATTAACTTGCCATGAATTATTACACAAATGTTCAGTAAATGCATGAAGAGGTATGCCTAGGCTTAATATTGTTTTGACAGTGGCATCATAAAATGCTTGATATGACTCATACCATATGAAGGCTACAGTAGCCTATCTAAAGTGAACGATAAGTAACGTTAAGGGATAATGTAAAGGTTGTTATAGCGAATACAACTCGCGAAAGGCTGATTATGAGCCCGAAGCAAAGCCTGAAGGGGTTGTATTCGCTATAACAACCAACTCGCTATACATTATCCCGCTTATTACATGGCTACCTACCAAATAAATAAATAATTTGACACAAAATATTAATTTAAAAAGGAATGTAACGGTTATTGATTTAAAAACTATTTATATGGCTTCCGCTAAAGAAAACAGTCCGTTCAGTCTCTACCAGAGAATGTAGACGGGCTCTGGTCTCTACTGTTAGAATCCTGCTTCCATGGCAACGCTCTGACCTTCGCGGGGTTTACACGACATCCACCAATCAGATGCATCACTGTGGGATTGTGGGATTGTTTAGGATTGTGGGTAATGAAGTACTTATCCAAGACATCGCGAATAAAAGACATTTATCTCAAATCAAGGTTAGTGCCCCATGAACTTTTGGCGTTTATATGAGCATATACAAACGCTTAGGCCCAATCCCAATTCTACCCCTTTCCCCTTCGTCTACCCCTAACCCTTCGCCTTCCCCTTCCCCTTGACCCTTGAAACAGAGTGGCAAGGCATAGGGGTGAAAATATTCCCCTAAGAAATGGGACACCACTACTACACCGTTACACGTCATTATACGTCGTCGCCTACGTCACAGGAGATGCGCCGATGTTTATCACAAACTTCCAAGATGCACAGGACTTGTTTTCTGTGGTGTTGTATTAACACGTTGGAGGTACAGACCTATGTTTGTCCTATTTATTTATTTACTGTGTTAAACTGTGTGAAATACGACATTGTGTGGCGTTCATGTGCGTTCAACTCATAAATACGATCTTTACGAGATGACTTGAACGCACCAGTAGCTTGTGTGCTTTGTTCGGGGGAGAGGAGATTTTTTTACAAACGTTTCTTTGAAGGAACTGCCCAGAGGAAAATTTTACTGCTCAAAGCTTGCTTTTCTATAGCTCAGGAGACAAATTTGAGATTCTCATCTAAGCCTTATTTTAATCTCTATTTTGTCTAAAATGTTTCTCATATGTTTCTCCTAAAATTCACTAGGAGCAATAGGTGAGACAGAGGAAAATTTTACTTGCCAGAGCTTGCTTTTAGGAGACAAATTTGAGATTCTCATCTAAGCCTTATTTTAATCTCTATTTTGTCTAAAATGTTTCTCATATGTTTCTCCTAAAATTCACTAGGAGCAATAGGTGAGACAGAGGAAAATTTTACTTGCCAGAGCTTGCTTTTAGGAGACAAATTTGAGATTCTCATCTAAGCCTCACTTTAATCTCTATTTTGTCTAAAATGTTTTTGGCAGTTAAACTTTGATACATCTGAAATGTTGAAATTGTAATTTCTTTGCTCTCAAGTTACCAATAAATTACTGTTTTTATTTTACAATGTGTTTTGTGTGGTTAATAAAATAATTTTACTGAATTACATGCAGTAAAATATTTCAAATCATTTATAGAAAATAATATAAAAGAAGAGGGTCTTTGCAGCCTAAAATAAAAGATTTACAATTAATTTATTCATACAGTAATACATTATATTTAAAAAATCATGTGGATTAATCATATGATATGAAACAACCAAGACAGTGATCCAAGTCTGAGAATTCAATGAGCACTTGTGGAAATCTCTTCCTTTGCTCTATCTGAGTTTAGCATGAGATGCATGAATTGAAGCTGGGATGAGAGTATATTGAGTTCATGGAGAGAGCTCTCTGATTTCTCTGTCTGAGATCACAAAGAGACACAGAAGTTGAGAAACTCTGAGAATTATATTAGAGCTTGTTGAGATCTCTTCTGAAACTTAAAAGGAGACTAAATTGAGATTTAGTGCATCTTATTGCTCCAGAGAAAAGCCTGAGACACAGGAGAAATAAACCTTTGTCTCAGTTTGGTGTCATATGGATCTCAAAGTTGTCTAGGAGAAATAAATGAAACATTTTGGAGATCTCTTTTCAAATTTTCTTTTCCTCTGGGTGACCATAAATATGAACACAAGATTGAATGTAACATAAAGCAAATCATTATTTGTTGTTAAAATACTTATTAAAGTCAACAATTCTTACATTTATGGTCTAATTTTTTGCTTGGGCAGCCATTTTGCGTCTGTAGCCGGTGTATGCAGTGACATTTCTCATACCCCTTCGTTTGAAGTGTGGTCCCGAAAAATCTTCGTTTGAAGGGCTATCTGGCCCTTCCCCTTAGCCCTCCCCCTCCAACCAAAAGAGAATCGAGACAGCCCTACCCCTTCACATGCACGAGCAAAACAGAGGGGAAGGGGTAAGTGAAGGGGTAAGGGGTAGAATTGGGATTGGCCCTTAGTACAGCCGTAGCTGGTTTTAAGTCTACCATGTATGGTTACGTTTTTATGGCTTATACCCCAAATGTCTATGGAGAAATTGTATTGCATTTTTACTTCCGGCACCGGCTGTGGGCGGGACTGTGATGCTCTATTAGGTTATTTGTGAACTTAGCTGCATTTTCACTTTAGTTTTTAGTTAGGGTTTAACAACATTAATGATGCTCCAAACGTATAAGCTAGCTCTTGTTCAATTGTATAATGTAAAATAATACCTGGAAAAACCCCACATTTTCAACCTAGTCTTATATAAAACATTGTAGGCATAATTATCATTTTATATAGTAAATTAAATACTTCACATTTTAACGTTTACTCTAAACATTTCAGTATTATATTGAAAATCTATTTTACATTACATGGACTGAACATTAATTAAAACTTCATATGTTCTACATTTTAACGTGTACATCTTTTAACTTATACTTACAAAAATCTATGTTGCCACGTGGAGGTGTGAACACGGCAAGAGGAAAACTAAGAAAATACCATAAGAGTTACGTTTCTGGAAAAAAGAATGAAATAAGTGGTGTCAAACATTCAATTATGTAATCTAACTAGCCGTAAAACAGAAAACATTAGCTTACATATTACAGTGACAATTCTTGACTTCGAATTCGATTCTCTTTATTTTCACAAACATAAAAACCGACAGCAATGGGTTAATTTGATTCATTTTAAAGTTGTTTGACCAAGCTAGCTAAAGTTACGATGCTAACGCGGGCTTCTGTATTCTCCGGTAAAACAGTTTAAAAAATCACAAACAACTTATCATAAATGGATTAATATTATATACACTCGATGCAAAATAAAATGCATAATTAGATGCATAATTAGAACAGGAGCAATACAACAAAGGATGTTTCGGATTACTTACCAACATGTGCGTGACGGATTCCCACCATAGACATGTATAGAAAGGCTAGATGGCTCAAGGCGGAGTCAGCTGTGTCGTCACTTGGCGGCCATCTTAGGTCAGGAGACTGCGCTGCTGCTCCCTGCTGCTGTGGACGGAAGGTGAGTGACATACGCCAACTAAAATGCTCGTAACTTGCTGAATTCTTGACGGATTTACAAACGGTTTGGTTTATTACAAACCTTATTAACGTGGCTATGATTTGTGCTGATTGCGATGTTTAATAAACTCGCAAGTATGCAGTTAATTTTTCACAAGTATGCAGTTAAATAGCCGCATCCCTGACGTTTATGACACACCAAGCCGTTTGAAAATCGGTTGAAAAGTGAGCAAAATATAGTTATTTCAGCACTACATGCACAATAGACTATAATGTTATAACTGGACGACTGGTCCTAAGATGGCCGCCGTGTGACGTCGTCGGGTCCCATTGGCTCTCAGCGCCGGTAAGCCATCTAGCCTTTCTATACATGTCTATGGATTCCCACAATATCCCGAGGGCTTGTGTCCAGCGAAAGTGACGTCGTTTCCTGTTTCCCAAATGGATTTTTTTCATAACTTTGATGAAAACCAATCACATAAACTTTAAATAACAGAATCTTGTTTGTTTTATAACTCTTATTATTCCAACAATGTTAGTATTTATTAACTAATTGCATTAAATAAATTGTATAATTGATTAAATCTTTTAGAGTTTATTTACTTTTAATGTATAGATTTTAAAAATAAGAGTTTTTAAATAAAATAAAACAGATGTAAATGCATAAAAACTAACTCTGCCATGAATCATTTCTGTGAGTGTACCAAATAAATCTATAATTTGACACAAAATATTGATTTAAAAAGGAGGTTATTGATTTAAAATTGATTGTATTGCTTCCGTTAAAGAACACTGTGTCCATGGCAACGCAATTCAACCAAGCCATGTAATAAATACATATATATATTTATACATATATATATATTTTTTTAAATGTATGTACATTTATAACTCCTTTACACTATTACCTTTGCATCAAATTACAAAAAAATAGTTAACGCGGCTGTGACTGTTTCTAATCCAGCGGCTGTGGGAGTGATGGTAAAATGGACGTCTTTCTCTTTTCTGACTGCCGTTATCAATCTCTCTCTTTTTATTTTCTCTTTTTGAAAGTTGTGAAAACACTATTATGGAGTCTTTCTTTTGCTATTTGAGCAAATGGGAACAAATATATGTATATTCTCTTATTCACTGCTATAGAAATTTACCCAACTATGACGACTTTGTTGTGGTTTCAATCTTCCTTGGGAAATGACTTCTCAGAGATCTTTGATGCCAGAAAAGTTAGACTTTATTCACAAACAAAGCCGAGCGCCCTTCTGCAGAAAAAGTCGCTCCAGAGATGTGGTCAGCTTCACATATATACCCACATCATTTCCAAAAATGGTAATACCTCCTATAGATATTTTTGGGCTAAAGACTCACACACGTGACACACACAAATAGAATTATCTGCTGCATCAGCAGCTTGACCTTTCTTCAAGCCCCTAATAGTACATCCAAAGTCACACACTCACAAAGAAATAATAGTGTCTTAATATGTAACTAAATTACTGATCTTTTAAATAATAAAATCTTCAACATTCCCCTCTCTGGGGCTTACTTAAGCCCCATTTTACTATCCCTTTCCCAGAGTGTAGTTTCACAATCCAGCCCTCTCAGTTATGCTACCTAGTGACTCAATTAAGTCACTCAGTCACCTTTCCAATGACTAGGTTGTGCTACCACACTCTGGCGGAGTATTCGAGCCAAACATCTTTCTCCACACCTTTTCTTTCTTTCAGTTGTATTTTCTTTCTTTCAATGGAGAAAGTAAAAGACTTCGAATTCTCCCTAACAAAACAAAAAAGAGTAACACATTGTTATAAGCGTGAGCGTGTAGTTTGTTCTGCCTTGCCTGTGGTTGTCACAGTTATGTAGAATACATCAAACATCAAACCATGCATTATACTATTAAAAGTTTTTCTTGTAGTGTAGACCTTCTCTTCGACCCAGACACTTTACGCATCGTAGAGGGTCACCCTTCGGGGAGAGGTTAGGCTAGCACATACACCCAGGGTCTGGCTCGTCAATCATCTTCTCCTTCCTCACTTGAATCATTGTCCAATGCTTGTAAAATCCAATTTGTTTGGCCTGGGTAATCCTGATAATATGTACTTTGGTTGCCCTCTAAGTTTATCTTTCCATTCTCTTGATATTTTAGCACCTCCATTTGCTTAACTGTGGTTTTGACAACTAGTGATCTTAATATGGGAAGTACGCAACAGAATAATAATCCTCCTATTAATATTGCAACTCCTAAAAACATTCCTAATTTTGCAAACCATGCCCCCAATGCTCCAAAGTTTAAATCAAACCAGTCCCACATTCCCCCATCTCTTCCGGCATTTGCTTTAACTTCTGCTCTTAAGCCTTTTATCTTAAGCATAGCTTCAGTAAATTTTCCTTCTAGGGCGGTATTATTTGGTATAAAAGTACAGCACTGATCTCCAAACATAACACATACACCTCCTTTGTCTGCCAATAGCCAATCAAGCGCTTGTCTATTTTGCCATGTCATTTTACTTGTTTCATGTAATTGTTCTCCTAATGCAGATAATGCATCATCAGTGTAATTAATAAATCTCTGCTGATTATAGTAAATATAATTGATCCATTCGACATTTTTGTTTTGCGTGATCCATATGAATATGGATTCAAACCCTGATTTAATTTCATCTCGAGCTTTAAACTCATTAGGTATTCCTCTAGGTTGACCTATTGAATCTAAGTCTACATTAGGATCGGGTTGATAGGCTCTCTTACTTCTGTTTTTGTCTCCTTTTATTACGTGTTCTGGTTCCATCTGTGCAATAGTAATTTCTTGAATTAGTCTTACTCTAGCGCATATTCCTTTCCATTTTAATGGCAAAGAGGCTAGGAGCTGTTTTTTCCCGCAAGCCCAAAAGAAATCTGCTACAACCATAGTTTGATCTTCATACAGCTCTATTGATGGTAATGCTATAGTCTGATTTTTACATTCTTCATTTGGCTTTATCTTTTTTCCTTTTCTTGTTCCTAGCGCTTGAAGTTCTGGAATTCTTACCGGTATATTTGAATTCCAAGCATTAGTTTTATCTAGGTTCCATATAGTATCGCACTTTCCTTCAAATTCTCCTAAATCATGAGTTCCTGTAGACTTATTAAAGCACTCATATCCTTGGCTGTAGTCTATACTGTACCATTTTGGTATTTCTACTTTTCCTTTTTCTATTTTAATATTTGCATTTACATCCCAATATTGACACCAGGTTCCCCAATGTGCTCTATTAAATTGTTCATGAAATTCAGAATTCCCTGAAAGAGCTAAGCACTCAGCTGAGCAGTAAGGTCTAAAATAGTCATTTGTATGACAAAAGTGACTATTAAACACAGCACATTGTACGTAATCATGTGGGTTTGGAACTACTATTACCTTATTCAAGGGAGATTTGGAACACACTAAGCAGTTGCCCGCACCTATTTCTCTTGCTGTATATGTTGCCCATTTATACCAATCATTATTTTGCGCTGTTTCCCATAAAATATCTTCTTCTCTATCTCCCTCAATCTTTTCTTCGTCAACATTTCTACGTTGTTTTGATAACTTTTTCTCTTCAATCAATTCTTGTTCTGTTGGGGTTATTGTTGAGTTGTCACTAGGTCTATTTGAGGGCTGAGAAATCAATTGTAGGGAAGTCAGGGGGGTCATGTCTGTAGTTTGAACTTGAAAGGAAGTTGGGCTGCTGATGCTTATAGCTTGAGCTTGCAGTATCAGACACAGTAAGTATGTGAGGGTCATTATCAGGCCCATCATCAGACTCATTCCTTTCAGTTTGTTGATTTTCTCTGCTTTGCTCAACAACTTGTTGTCCTGAGCTTTCAATGTTCTGCACCCTTTCGTCCTGATCCTCCGTTTCACGTGTTATTTCTTCTCTTTCTTGTCTTTGCCTTGGAACTCGTGTGCAGTGGTTCAGATGAAACCAGGCAGTCTTTCCTTCCACCTGGACTGCTGTTGGAGTAGCTGTCACTACTTTGTAGGGACCCTCTCTCCTAGGCTCATTCCACTTTCTCCTGAACACCCTCAGATAGACTTGATCACCTGGAACCACTGGACAAGGTGTCTCTGTCTCCTCACTGGGCTGCTTTCTCGATTCCTGTAAATATATAGCTTTATGTATTGCAGTTAGTTTCTTCATATAAGATCTTAATTCCATTTGCAATTGTTCCAATGGAGGTCCTTTATAGGGACCTCTGCAATACGGCACAGGCATGGGTCGACCCGTAAGCATCTCATGCGGTGTTAGATGTGTAATCCTATTAGTTTGCATGCGATAGCTCATTAGTGCAATTGGTAAAGCATCAATCCAATTGAGTTTAGTACTCACACATATTTTGTTAATTTTGGCCTTGAGGGTCAAATTAATCTTCTCAACTATGCCTTGTGATTGCGGCCGATAAACACATCCTAGTCTTTGTTTTATTCTTAATTGCTGTAACACTTGTTTTACAGTCTTCTGTATGAATGCTGACCCATTATCAGAACTTATTTCTGATGGTATTCCAAATCTAGGCATTACTTCTCTTGTCAAGAATTTGATCACTGTTCCTGACCCTTCATCTGCTGATGGTATTGCCTCTACCCATCTGCTAAATCGATCTATTACCACAAGCATGTATCGTTTGCCTTGTACTCGCTTTATCATGTCCACATAGTCCATTACTAAGTGTTTAAATGACCCTTCTGGTACTGGTATGTGGCCTATAGGTGTTGCTGTTCCTTTCCTAACATTGTTTTTGGCACAAATTTCACATGTGGACAGAAAATTGTCTACCATTGCATACAAATATGGAGACCAATATCCCTGCTGTTTAATCTTCCTAATTACTTCCCCTCTCGCGCAATGGTCAAAACCATGAGCATCTGCAATTAGAATATTTAAAAATGCTGTTGGTGCAACAATCTGTCCTTCATGTGAACGCCAAATATCTTGTTCATCCTTTTTGGCCCCTCTCTGATACCACATAGAGTGTTCATAAGGGCCTGCTTCTTTTTGAATTCTAACAAGATCTTCCAATTGAGGTTGTGGTTCTATAAGAACTACTGGAGTTAATATTGCCACTTGACATCCTGATGCTTTTTTAGCTTCCAAGTCTGCTACGTTGTTACCTTTAATGACAAAGTCATTTCCTTTTTTATGAGCCTGGCATTTGATGACTGCCAATCGTTTTGGTAGCATCATAGCAGAAATTAATTGACCTATTTGTTCTGCATGGTGGATGGGAGTTCCATCACTCTTTTTGAAACCTCTCTGTTTCCATACTGCACCAAACAGATGACACACACCATGAGCATATGCTGAATCTGTAAAAATATTTGCTGTTAGTCCCTTTGCTAATTGACACGCAGTTGTCAGCGCTTTTAATTCTGCTAATTGAGCAGAACAAGGCTGTACACAATGTTGGGATATTACTGGTACAAACTCATCCTTGTCTTTTCTTACCACTGAATATCCTGTATGATTTCCCAGATAATCTTTAAAACTTGAACCATCTACATCTACTTCTGGTATTGGTGTAGATTCAAGATCTGGCCTTAGTCTGGTGAAGGCCAGTGAATTGGCCACACAATCATGTTGCTCACCTTCGTAATCCAAAGGAATTAACTCTGCTGGATTTACTGTATCACATCGTTTAATGGTAACATCTGGGTACGTAAGCAATGATGAATATGCTAGAATACGAGCTTGAGTTAACACAAATTTACCTTGTTCTATTAATTCCACAGTCTTATGGTGTGCATAAATAGTTACTGGGTATCCCATAGTTATTGTAGATGCTTTTTCATATGCATAGTATACTGCTGCAAGGCCTTGTTGGTAGCATGGTGGGTAGCCTTGAGCTACATTGTCCAGCTTGGTGCTATAATAAGCTATGGGCTGTTTCTTCCTGCCACTGCAAGTCGCTTGCATCAGAATAGCTGATGCATATCCATCAGTTCTATTTGCAACATATAAATAAAATTGTTTAGTATAATCAGGGCCGGATTAACCATTAGGGCAATTGGGCAATTGCCCAGGGGCCCAGGACATCTAAGGGGCCCTGGGCACCGTCAAATATTATGTCAAATATTATGATTAAAATGTCTCCACGATCTGCTTTTGAAGAAATATCGTAGGATCGTGCATTCTATCAGTTTGCAGTTCTGGCGCCTCCGTCTCAACATAGGCTGTAGCCTACAGCGCGACGTATATTCACATGAAATGCAGAGGAACGGGACACTGTAGTTTATAAAAATGAATTATTTGCATGTGCTTTAAAGCCTTGCCGGTTAAACATGTCATTCGCTGTTCTAACGGGCGCTTTTCTGAGCGCAATAACGTTACACCCCGACGCGCACATGAGCCTGTCTAACAGCGTCTGTTACTGGACTAAGTTATCTTTCGAGTCTTATTGCTCTAATACTGTCAAATACACACAAGGTTTACATAAACAAAGTTGGTTATGTCTAAAGTGAAAGAACAGTAGAAAAAAATAAGAAACAAATCTGCTTGTCAAATGTGTGTATATTAGACTCGTCGCGGGCAGATCTTAAAGAGACAGTAGCCCTAATAGTAAACATGCTGCAGCTTGTCCTTAAAGGGATAGTTACCCCAAAATAAAAATGATGTAATTATTTACTCACTCACTCTAATGTTGTTCCATACCTGTATTAATTTCTTTCTTGTGCTGAACACAAAAGAAGATCTTTTGAGGAGTGTGGCTAACCGGGCGGTTGCTGGTCCCCATTGACCATAGTAGGAAAAAAACTATTATGGAAGTCACTGGGGTACATCAACTGTTTGGTTACCCACATTCCTCCAAATAACTTTTATTTTCAACAGAAGAGGGAGACTTATTTGGGTTTGAAACGGCTTGAGAGAGTAGGCTAAATGATGACAATTAAAAATGTCCCTGTTAATAAAACAACAAAATACAAAGAGTAAATCCCTCACTCTTGACTGAGAACTTTAATAGTAGCTTTAATAAGAATCAATGTACAATTTATACAGTGAAGTCTATGTTGTGTTTTATTTTCATATTTCATATAATTTAATGATTTTCTTCCATGCTGTTAAATAGTACACATACTGTAGCTGAAAAAATAAAGCACTGTTTATTTCATTTGTATATTAAGTTAATATACAAATGGGGGGGGGGGGGGGGGGGGGGGGGGTCCTACAAGTCATTGTGCCCAGGGGCCTCTGAACTCTTAATCCGGCCCTGAGTATAATCCGGATTTCCGAGGACAGGTGTCCTCTGTAACTCTTTTTTCATGGATTCAAATGCTATCATTGCATTTGTATTCCATTTCAATGAATTACCTAAATTTTGTAGTCCTGCCTGTTTCATTATTTCTCTCAGTGGAGCTGTTTTTATTGCATACTCTTCTATCCAATCTGCACTGAAGCCAGTCATTCCTAGAAAAGTCATCATTTGTTTTACTGTTTGTGGCAATGGTGCTTTACTTATGCCTTCTAAATGATTTGGAGCTATGGCCTTCGTACCATATGAAACCATTCTTCCTAAATATTCAACCTGTGGCTGGCAATACTGTAGTTTATTTTTTGATGCCTTGTGACCTCCTTCTGCTAATTTTGCAAGTACTTTTATAGAGTCTTTGTGACACTGTTCTCTTGTTGTTGAACAAATCATCAAATCATCTACATATTGTAATAAAGTGCTGTCTATCATAAGGTCTTCCAAATCAGCTTTAAGAACTTGATTGAATATGTGTGGAGAATGTTTAAATCCCTGTGGCATTCGAGTGTAAGTATATTGTTTATCAGCATATGAGAATGCAAATAAATATCTACTTTTTTCTTCCACAGGTATGCTGAAGAAGGCATTACATAAATCAATTACTGTGAAATATTTAGCATCAGGTGGTACATTTGTTAACAGCGTATGTGGGTTTGGAACATCAGCTGGCCAATCTTCTGCTATCTCATTAATTGCTCGCAAGTCATGTACCAGGCGCCATTTAGATTTATTTGCTTTAATTACAGGTAAAATTGGAGTGTTACAGTAACTTTTTGTTTCTATTAACACTCCTGCTGTTACCAGACCTTCAATTGTATCCTTTATGCCTGCTTCTGCTTCAGGCTTTAAAGGGTACTGCGATTTACGAGGTAGGCGTACACCTGGCTTGAGTTGTATTGTTATTGGACTAGCTGATTTAACCAATCCCACATCGGTGTCATGTTGAGACCATAACTCAGTTGGTACTTGTTGCTCAACTTCCTTAAATAGTTCATCATCAATAGTCTCTATTGATTTGTTGGTTGTTATCATTTGTTTTTGCATTTTTTGATTAATGACTACTTCCTGAGGCAACCCCATTAATTTCGTTGGATACAAAATTTTAATAAAATTCTTGTCAACTGAATGAAAAATTAACGGATTTATTGTTGGCTCCCACTGGCATTGTTCTGCTTTTTTCATCATTGGCCCTAAATCTTTTGTCTCACAATTTTTTCCTGTATATAAGGACACATGTGGCATGGAGTCTGGTACATTAAACCAATTTTTTATGAATTCATTTTCTATTATAGCCATTGCAGCTCCCTGTTTACTTATTATGATGTCTTTCACATCTAGTTCAACTTTTTGGTTTTCTGTTTCTTCTTGCCATAGTTTTTCTATTTTCTCATCTCTCTCAGGGTCATATATCATAGTACAATGAAATTCAGATTTTGGTAACTGTGCCTCAAAAATCTGTGCTTCAATGAACTTTCCCCATGTATCAATTATTTGTCTTACCTCATTTTCTATTTGTCCTATCCAGTATACATTTGCTTTTGGTTCAGAGATCATCATTTGAGTTTTTATTCCTTGTTGGTCTATATACACTCCTTCTGGAGAACACCAAATTTGAAGCCCTAATTTACATAATGCATCTCTTCCTAACAAATTAACAGGAGTCTGATTGGATACGAGGACAGGTAGTGTCACACTTTTATTTTTAGTTTGTAGGCAAACTGGAGTAGTCATAGGAATTAGTTGCATTTGTCCCGAGAATCCTATTGTCTTTGCAAATTTTCCAGACAAAGGGAGATGTGAGGCATAATTTGAATTTACACATGTATAAACCGCTCCGGTATCTACTAACATGGGTGTAGTTTTACCTTCTATTTTAATCTTTAACATTGGTTCTTGATCAGCATTATTTGTCAAAATTGGTAGCTGATTATCTCCCATAGGATTCTCTGGGCATCCCTAATATCCCTGATTTGGACCTCCCCAAGGGTTTACTGGGCCTTGACATGGACCCCGAAAAGGGCGCTGCCAGCTCTTCCCCCTCCCATTCCTCGGTGACTGTGACCACGGATTGATGGGGCAAATGACTTTATTATGTCCAGGTTGTCCACACCCCCAGCATACGTTTAAAGGGGTATTAATAGGCTTGCCTTTTCCTCTTTGTCTCCCTTGTGGTGGATATGTTGTCCATCTCATTGGCTGCTGCTGTGGAGCATAGACATTGACAGTGGGTGCAGGGATCTGGTGTGCATTTGGAGGTATTGCTACAGGTGGGGGTAGCTGCATTGCTGACTGTGGTGCATTCATAGGAGCCATTACTGTCATTTGTTCTGATTCTTCACCTTTTACAACAGCTTGAATCTTTTTCTTATGATTGTTTGTCAGCTGTTCAAGCTGTAACTGAGTTAGTTTTCTCTGTAGATCTTTTTCTTGAATTTTTAATTTCTGTTCATTTTTTCTGTATTGTTCTACAGCATGCGTCACATGATCACAAAACTCTTTGTGTGTTTTGGAGTTTAAACCGACCACATCTTCCAGCTTGCTCTTTACTGTTTGTGGCATAGCATCTACCACAGCATTTCGGAACAATGTAGCCATTAATGGGTCTCCTTCTGGATTCCCTTCAGTCTCTTGCTTCCATCTTTTTAATTGTCTCTGTATATATCCGATTGGGCTTTCTGTATCTCCCAGTTGTTCCCCTTTTAATGCTCTAGGGTCTATTCTGGTTGGATACTCCTCACGCAGTGCCTGCCATACTGCTGGACGGAATGCATCAAAAACAGTCCCATCCATGTAATACGAGTCAACAGCTCTGTCTAAGTCAGATTCTTGGAGGATTTCTTCCATTTTTGATCCACCTATGATTTTTGCCAGAAGTGCTTTAATGTCACCCACAGATAACAACTTGCCCATTGTTTCTTCTTCAAACACCCTAATCCATTTTCCAGCTCCCTCATGAATGTTTGGGAGGCGAGTGACTAACCCTTCAAGGTCCTGTGAGGCCCAGGGCACATATTGACCCTCTGTACCCTTAATTAGAATTGGGAGTTGTTTCGGCAGAGATCTAAGCCTTCCTTTATCTCTTCCTTGTGACCACCTTTCCTCGTCAAATGATAACTCCTGTTCACTTTCTATATCTAACCTGTCCACTAGTCTACTCCTATTTCTGACTAATTTGTCTGTATCTTTTATTAATTGCTCCGTTTCTTTAATTTTCTTATCTATTTCTTCATCAATTATTTGTGTCTCTATTTCAATTTCCTCTTCTTCTTTTTCTACTTGGTGTCCCTCATATTGTGTTTTTATTTTTTCTAATGCTGCCCGTGCTTGTTTATAGCAATCTAAGGGCAAGCTCTTTTTGGATGTTTTATTTTGAGTCATTTTTTGTCTTACATCTGGTCCTGTTTGTTTTTGTTTTTCTAATTCCACATGTCCCTCCATTTTCATTTCTCCTATAACTTCTACTAGTCCATTCAACATTGGAAACTGACCTTCTAGTATTTTTGAAGGTGGTTTGGCAAAGATGTCCTCTTTTCTTTTTGTTTCTTTGTCTATCTCTTTTATTATTTTCCTTGCCTGCTTTATACTTTTCAACATTTCTTCACCCTCTTGTTTAAACAATGCCAGCACTTCACGCTCTTTTTATCGTTTAGCTTCTCTAGTCTTTCTCTTTAGGCTCTTATTCTCTAACTTGTAATTTTTTACCAAAGTTTCCATTTCTTCGCACACTGTTACATCAAATGTCCCTTCCTTTGGCCATTTTGTCATCATATTTTGAGTTCTCTTTTGCCATTTATTTGACATTTTATCAATTAATTCCTTACACAATGGGTATTTTAACCCTAGCATTTCCACTGGAGTGGCCATAATTCTCCTCTAATTTTAAGTCTAATATTAAGTGTATTCTTAGGAAGCACTTATTTTTGTCTTAAAACAATTTTGGATTGTCTAGTTCCAAATATTATTTTGCAATGGGAACTCAATATATTATTTAACTTTCTTTATCTTTTCCTATCACTTTCATTTGAATGTTTCCTCAGATTCAACTTTTCTCTATTTCTTTTTAATTGCTCCTTACTCAACTACTGTTAATCATTAATAACAGCCACTTTTTATTTAGATTATAGTAATTCTCTATTATCTATTATACTTTTCATAAATAGATTAAACAATTATTTAGCACCACTCATCAGGATGTCTTCAAATAGTTTATTGTATGAATCTATTTAGCAAATCTAGTTTTCTAAATTAGTTTCTCTCACATTCACAGTATTTTCCCATTCACATCACTCACAAAAGTCCTTTATTGAATTGGGACAATTTTTATTCTTTCACTCTTGTTCCTGGGGCTTATTGCTGCTTATCCCCGGACTCATACTCTCATTCCTTTATCTCTCCTCGAGTGGACAGTTAACCCCCCACCACCAGACCACAGTCTGTGTAGGTCAGCAAAGGGTCAAAATTCACAAGAAACAGAGCTTATTTTTAACCGCAGTCACCCTAAGCCCACACATCTACACACACACACACTCTCTGTTTTACTCAACTCCCTGTCAGTTGTACTCACTTATTTTATAAGCAATATATTAAAAAAAAAAAAAATTCCCTACGCTTCCCACAGTGACACTTTTAACTATCCTATTCTAGCCTACCTGAGCAGTCCCTTGTTAATCCTAACAAGGCGGTAACCATAGGCTAAAACTATCCTATTCTACAAGATCCAACCTACCTGAGCAGTCCCTTGTTTAACCTAACAAGGCGGTAACCATAGGCTAAAACTATCCTATTCTACAAGATCTAACCTACCTGAGCAGTCCCTTGTTTAACCTAACAAGGCGGTAACCATAGGCTAATCTTAATCTGTGTGCATGCTATATATCTATCATGGCCCTTTTGATAAATAAAACACAGATCACCCACTGATATCCTTATCAGTAAATACAAATCCTTTCGTACGTACGATAAAACCTTAGCGCAAAACTAATAGTACCAGTGCCCATACAATCCAAATAGGATTGCATAAGAACTGGCAAGTATTACCAGGAGCTCCCCCGCGCTATTTCAAATTTCTTGAGATCCTCAAGCCCTTGATATTAGAAATCACAATGCATGCAATCATTTCTGGAATCAAAGACCTTTTTTTTTTTTTTTTCTCAAAACATTTTCTTAGTTCTTTGAATTTGAAGAAGCTTTTTTAAAGTGTCTCACCGTAACGAGCAAATATCTGGGCGAACCACACAAACTTATAAGCAAAAACTGCGTACCTGTGGCCACTTTTAGTTTGTGTCGCTCGTCCAGTCGAGCCCGTCGCGGCTTTGCCACCAGCTTCTAACGGAGCCTTCACGTTGGGCGCCAAATGTTGTGGTTTCAATCTTCCTTGGGAAATGACTTCTCAGAGATCTTTGATGCCAGAAAAGTTAGACTTTATTCACAAACAAAGCCGAGCGCCCTTCTGCAGAAAAAGTCGCTCCAGAGATGTGGTCAGCTTCACATATATACCCACATCATTTCCAAAAATGGTAATACCTCCTATAGATATTTTTGGGCTGAAGACTCACACACGTGACACACACAAATAGAATTATCTGCTGCATCAGCAGCTTGACCTTTCTTCAAGCCCCTAATAGTACATCCAAAGTCACACACTCACAAAGAAATAATAGTGTCTTAATATGTAACTAAATTACTGATCTTTTAAATAATAAAATCTTCAACAACTTCCACTTCTGAGAAACTCGGAAATGTGAAAAGGGTCCACATATGAACACAGAGAAGATGATGCATTCCTGGCAAACAAACCTATTTTTGTTAGTATCCCTACCTGTCTGAATCACTAACTTCGGGTACCCCTATCTAAGATGGAAGAGATGGAGCAGGTTTGCGGAACACTGGACCTACATTCCAGGGACGTACTCTGCTGGGGTGGTGCTACACTAATGCCCAGCCGGGCCCCCACTGAGCACGCTTTGTGTGCACTGTCTGCTGCCGTTAACCGCAACTACGCCATAAGCAACTTCTTATACTTTAGTATAATTAATCCTCACTTTCCTTGTCGGAGTGAAGCTCTTCTGCTCTCCTTTTCCAATCTCTTCCATTCAGACAGCCCTAACCAAATAATAAAATATTTCTACCTTATTTGCTGATTTGCCAGGGGTGTCGCCGAGAATAATTGCCCGCGCATCCTCCACCATTAATGTTAGGGGCTAACAGTTTAGGACCCAAGAACCAGATGTTTGAAAGAAGACCCGGAGTTAGAATTATAATAAATTGAAGAAAAGTTTTACTGAAGATAGTTTGCATTTTCATCAGCAGAAGTCAGCTTCAAGACTCACACAGGAGTTTGTAGGCCGCCCCGCTTACAGTTACAAAGATCACAGCAGCAATACCCGACACCAAGGTCTAAGCTATGCCCTTGCTTCAGGTTCCAGTTTCTGATTGGCTAAGAAATAGATAAACATAGTAATTTCCCACACATATACAGATAGACTGAGGCCTATCTCCATGGATTATGTGGCTGACACTCGGACCCTGAAGTAAGGCACGTCACAGATTTGGGTTGCCGGGCGCCAGCATGTCCCGAACAACAACTCAGTCAATCTCCAATAATGCCAGTGTTTCCTTAACCTTTAACCAAGAAGACTAACACACCGACACCGACACATAGCTTTTCCAAGGTTGGATTTGGCCAGGCTCTAACTATAAACAGGAGAGTCCTCTCAAAACATCAAGATACTGCGTTCTTTCTCTCAAGGAGAGCTACACTTTAGTCTAACTGGAAAGTAAGGCTTTAACAAATAAATTGTCCCTTAAACTATTGGTTTCAATGACCTCATGGGCCCTATTTTAACGATCTGAAACGCAAGTGTCAAAGCGCAAAGCGCAAGTAACTTTGTGGGCGGATCCCGGCGCTGTTTCTATTTTCCCGGCGGGATAAACGACTCTTGCGCCCGGCGCAAATCTAAAAGGGGTTGGTCTGAAGTCGCTTCATTATTCATAGGTGTGGTTTGGGCGTAACGTGAAATAAACCAACCAGAGCGTCCTCTCACATTCCCTTTAAGAGCCGGCGCGCTTGTTCCACGGCGGATTGCTATTATAACGGCGGATTTGCCAGTGCACGCCAGGAGCGGTTCACAGCCGAGGAGACCGACGTTCTCGTCAGAGCCATAAAACACAGAGAAGTGACATTGGGGATGATGGGAGAAACCACACAAATTAGCTTCGGTTAAACAGCCGTATAATTTGGGTAAATGTGTAGCCTAATATAGATTTATTTTATTTTTTTATCTAGATAGATTTTTTTCACATCTTCATGGACACAACAATGATTTCCCTCGTGTGTTAATATTTTTCCTTGTAATAATGTATGATTTGCAAAAATGAAAACTGCTGCGTCTGTTTATATTAGAGAATCAAAGTGGATGCGCGTTAACACGCTACATTATGGCCAAGCATGCGCCCTTAAAATACCATATCACTAACGCGCAACGCGTCGGTGTACAAAGTCAATTGCGCTGGGTGCAAGATAGGGCCCATAGTGTTTTAACACATTGACAATGCCAATGACAATTTATTTGTATAGCACTATTAAAAACAACAGCTGTTGACCAATGTGCTTTCCACATAGACTCACAAATCAATAAGGAACTTTATATTTAAAAAACATGTAAGCACATACAAAAAGACAGTCTTTAATCAAAAGCTTTTGAAAATAATTTTTTTTAAGTTTGGATTTAAAAATAGTAAGAGATGGAGCCTGTCTTAAGCTAATTTGGGAGAGTATTTCAAAGTCTTGGTGCAGCGATGCAGAACGCTTGATCTCCTCTGCGCTTTAGCCGCGATTTTGGGGTAGACAGTAAGGCCTGATTTGAAGAGCGTAGAGACCTTGCAGGCTTTTGTTCCATTTATAATTCTACTAGATACGTTGGTGCTAATCCATTTAAAGATTTATAAACTAAAAGTAATACTTTAAATTCTACTCTGTAACACACTGGTAACCAGTGCAATGATCTTAGAATCGGGGTGTTATGCTCTCTCTTTTTTTTTTCGCACAGAAAACGGGCCGTAGCATTTTGGACAAATTGTAAACGAGATAGTGTTTGCTGACTAATTCCCAGATATAATGAGTAACAATAGTCCAATCACGATGAAATAAAAACGTGAATTAATTTCTCAAGATCTTTAAATGAGAGAAACGGTTTTGCTTTAACGAGCAGACGTAGCTGATAAAAACACGATTTTACCACAGAGTTTATTTGTCGATCAAATTTTAGATTATCGTCCAAAACAAAACCCAAATCTTTCACCCAGGGTCTCAGGTACACGGACATCTCACCCAGATTTAAGTTTACAGATTTTGATAGCTCAGATGGGCTAAACATAATTATTTCGGTTTTCTTTTCATTAAAAATTAAAAAAATTAAAGAAAGCCATGCCTTTACCTCCTCTAGGCATGCTGTAAGAGACGTTAGGCTTAAACAAATCTCGTTTCACGGGCAAATAGACCTGTGTGTTGTCTGCATAGCAATGAAATGACAGACCGTGCTTTTTAAAAATGGACCCAAGAGGAAGCATATATAGAGAAAATAATAATGGAGCTAAAATAGAGCCCTGCGGAACTCCATAGTGTAGGTGTGCTGTACTCGAATAATGTTCGCCCATCTTAACTGAGAAACTCCTATTTGTTAAAAATTATATTAACCATTTCAAAGCTGTACCTCCTATACCAACATAGTGCCTTAGATGGTCAATTAGGATAGTATGGTCAATAGTATCAAACGCTGCTGTTAAATCGAGAAGAACAAGTACTGTAAAATCACCAGAGTCGCAAGTAATTAAAATATCATTAAGAACTCTGACCAATGCGGTCTCTGTGGAGTGTCATTTTCGAAAGCCAGACTGAAATATTTCAAATAATTTTTTCGAGAAATTTAGAAACAAATGGCAAATTAGAAATTAGCCTAAAATTTGTCAAAACAGATGAATCCAGGTTCGGTTTTTTAATCATTGGACGGATCACTGCATGCTTTAAGCAGTCAGGCATAATGCCAGATTCTAGACTGCGATTTATTATAATCAGAAAATATAGAGCCATATCTGTAATGAGTTGTTTAAATAAAAAAGGAGGAAGACTATCCAGTGGTGAGCCAGAAGGCTTGAGCTGCTTAGCTATTTCTAACAATTCCGCCTCAGTAATTGAGTTAAACTCACTAAGTGACACAGCGTCAGTTGCATTTAAGATATGGTTATTAGGATTAAGAAAAATTGTAGAGGATGTGCAGTTCATACTCTGTCTAAGATCTCTTATTTTGTTTTCAAAGAAGAATAAAAACTCATCACATGACGGGGATGTAACCCCCGGAGAGAGTACGGCCGATGGATTTAAAGTAGCATTTATAATATTAAAAAGTGTCTTTGGTCTGGAGCAGTTCTTGTTAATAATGTTTGATAGATGTCGACATTTGGATTTTTTTACTTCCTTCTGGTAGCTGCGCAGAGCGTCCTTTAAAAATCTCAAATGACACCTGAAGCCTGTCCTTTTTCCACTTTCGTTCCGCTCTGCTGCAACAGCGTCTAAGGCAACGAATGGAATCATCAATCCAAGGTTCATAATGGGATTTTTGTCGCGGTGATCTTAAAGGGGCCACGGCGTTCAAGACATCAGAGCAGGTGGAATTAAATCTGGAGAGAAGTACTTCCACAAGCAAATTCATCGGGCGATGGCATCACTTCATCAAAGATGGTTAGGAAAGATGATTTTGTATGATTATTAATGTAACGATATGGAGCCTCACAAGATAAGACTGTAGATATCTTCGCATGGCAGAGTACAGTGAACATAACAGTCTTATGATCAGAGAACCCGTTTTCACAGACTTCTAAGTCAGCAATACAAACTCCATGCTGGAGCACTAAGTCAAGGGTATGGCCACCTTTGTGTGTGGAAGCATCGATCCCCATAATAAAATCAAAAGCATTTAGTAGATGCATAAATTCCTTAGCCAAGCAATCATTCATGCAGCATACATGCACATTAAAATCACCCACGATAAGAAACGTATCATATTTTGGGGTCAGATCACCAAGGAATTCTGCAAAATCTGTTATAAAGTTTGTGTTATATTTTGGTGGTCGGTAGATAACAGCAATCAGAAGTGGGTCAGCAAGTTCAAAGCAAAACATCTGAAGTTCAAAACTGCTGTAACTGTTACTCGCCACCGAGCAACAGGTAAAATGCTCTTTATATATAGACACTAGTCCACCACCCCGGCCAGTTGTTCGTGGGGAGTTAAAATAGCGACATTTGTTTGGCAGAAGTTTGGTAAAAGGGCTCAGATCTCCTGGACAGAGCCAGGTCTCAGTAAGAAATAGAAAGTCCAGTCTCTGCACAGAGAACAGATCATTTAAAATAGAAGTTTTATTTACGATCGATCTGGAGCTTATCAAGGCCATCCTTACATTCAGGGGATTTTATGTAGATTCCTTTTCATGTACTGCATGTGGTAGCGAGCGAAGATGATTCAAACACACTCCTCCACGATGGAAACGAGGAGAAAAATCAAGAGTGTGAACGCTTGAGGGCGAAGCCAGCTCAGTCGGAACCAAGGGAATTATCCATTGTTGAAGCGGATACAAAGAGCGTCTCCGAACAGCTCGACGCCAGGTGAATGGAAGCTCTCCATGCCTCAGCAACTCCAGCCTCAGCTTAACCGCGGTGCCCGCTTGTTTTCCCCGGCGTCGCCTCCGCCTCAAAATCGGAAAAGAGCCAGGCCAGTGACGCAGGTATCCAGGTATAGATTATAAAACCGGTGGTGGTATAGAGTGAGAACCATCCTGTAATTGGTATGGCTGCACATTTGATGAGATTTCCACATTTAGATTTAACAGAGTTTCTCGATTATAAATTAATATTGACGCGCAGCATTTCTGCACGGTAGCACAAGTTAAAACATATAAGCAAACAAACAACAGACGGAGCAATAGACGGCCTGCCACGCACATCGGCGCCATCTTTTTGCCTTCAATTGTTGAAGACCTTTCTCAAACACTAAACAAGTCCATATTTAATTTCTGGAAGCCGGGCTAAATAAGCAAGCACTGTTACTGCATTCAGATGTCAAATACATACATTAATGAACCGTATGTAAGATTGTGGCCAAAACTGGTACTGCAATCACTTTCAAATGACTGTAGAGCGGTGTATCCCCTCCCCCTCCCCCCTGACTCGAGGTTGCCAGATAGGCTGCAGGATCCAGCAGGAACGTAGGCTGCAACAAGGAGCTTCCAATGGCAAGACTAGAGCAGAGCTGGCAACCCGGAGGCCGAAACACTACTGACTTCGTGATTGGTAGATAGGTGGAGGGTGGCGCATCAGGCCAGAACACAACATGACAACATCAACATCAGTTGAGGGCTGAAACTTCACTTTTAAATGACAATATCCTGGCCGGACTACTGTTGTCAGTGATATAAGGATTTGAAATGAACATGATTTCTTAATGTCTACTGACATATCAGGGCCATTTTATGATTAAAGGTGGGGTATGTAATTCTCTTTTTTGACAATTTTTTCAAAATCACTTGAAATCCTATTCCTAACCCACTTACAGCCACTGAGTTAGAAGCACTGAAATGAAAATTTATTAATTTAATCATCTGTGGAATGGGCAGGACTCGAAAAACTCCAGCCAATCATTTCAAAGACCACCTAGAATCATTGGACAGTAAGTACGTCAATCAAGCGGTCGTAGTATACCCCCCCCCCCCCTCACGCGCGCATACTAAAAGCTCGTGAACGAGAGACAGAGAGTTGCTTCCATTTGGAGAATGGCAGACATGACACCAGCGCACAAAATAAAATCTATATTTGAGAGAGCAATTGCAGACAAAACGGCAGAAAGAGACAAGTCAAAAAAAGGGGACATTCTAGGCGCTGCTTTCCAACGTTGGCGGCAACTGAAGGACCAGGAAGGACTACCAACAGATGCGGCTGTGGCATTTTTTCTGCTGGACAGGTGAGAAGCCGATTAACCCGCCGGACATGTTATGACATGCATTTTGTGTAAGTTGTTAGTAACTCCATCCATCCATCCATCCATCCATCCATCCATCTTCTTCCGCTTATCCGGGGCCGGGTCGGGGGGGGCAGCAGTCTAAGCAGAGATGCCCAGACTTCCCTCTCCCTAGCCACTTCCTCTAACTCTTCCGGGGGGACACCGAGGCGTTCCCAGGCCAGCCGGGAGACATAGTCTCTCCAGTGTGTCCTAGGTCTTTCCCGGGGTCTCCTCCTGGTGGGAGGCATCCGGAACAGATGCCCGAGCCACCTCAGCTGACCCCTCTCGATGTGGAGGAGCAGCGGCTCTACTCTGAGCTCCTCCCGAGTGACCGAGCTCCTCAACCTATCTCTAAGGGATCGCCCAGCCACCCTGCGGAGAAAGCTCATTTCGGCCGCCTGTATCCGGGATCTTGTCCTTTCGGTCATGACCCATAGCTCATGACCATAGGCTAGAGTAGGAACGTAGATTGACTGGTAAATCGAGAGCTTCGCCTTGCGGCTCAGCTCTTTCTTTACCACGACAGACCGGTACATCGACCGCATTACTGCAGAAGCTGCACCGATCCGTCTGTCAATCTCCCGTTCCATCCTTCCCTCACTCGTGAACAAAACCCCAAGATACTTAAACTCCTCCACTTGAGGCAGGAACTCTCCACCAACCTAAAGTAGGCAAGCCACCTTTTTCCGACTGAGGACCATGGCCTCGGATTTTGGAGGTGCTGATTCTCATCCCAGCCGCTTCACACTCGGCTGCAAACCGTCCCAGTGCATGATGAAGGTCCTGGTCTGTAGGGGCCAACACGACAACATCATCTGCAAAAAGGCAGAGACGAAATCGTGTTGTTCCCAAACCCGACACCCTCCGGCCCCTGGCTGCGCCTAGAAATTCTGTCCATAAAAATTATGAACAGAACCGGCGACAAAGGGCAGCCCTGCCGGAGTCCAACGTGCACCGGGAAGAAGTCTGACTTATTGCCGGCAATACCAAGCTCCTGCTCCGGTCGTGCAGGGACCGGACAGCCCTTAGCAAAGGACCCCGGACCCCATACTTCCGGAGCACCCTCCACAGGCCGCCACGAGGGACACAGTCGAATGCCTTCTCCAAATACACAAAGCACATGTGGATTGGTTGGGCAAACTCCCATGAACCCTCCAGCACCCTGTAGAGGGTATAGAGCTGGTCCAGTGTTCCACGGCCCGGACGAAAACCGCACTGTTCCTCCTGAATCCGAGGTTCTACTATCGGCCGTATTCTCCTCTCCAGTACCCTGGCATAGACTTTCCCAGAGAGGCTGAGAAGTGTGATCCCCTGTAGTTGGAACACACCCTCCGGTCCCCCTTCTTAAAAAGAGGGACCAACACCCCGGTCTGCCATCCGCGATGCTGCAGAGGCGTGTCAGCCAAGACAGCCCCACAACATCCAGAGACTTGAGGTACTCAGAGCAGATCTCATCCACCCCCGGTGCCTTGCCACCGAGGAGTTTCTTGACTACCTCGGTGACTTCAGCTTGGGTGATGGACGAGTCCACCTCTGAGCCCTCAGCCTCTGCTTCCTCTGCTTCCTACAACCCTTTTTTGCAGGAGCGTAGAACGTAGAATTGGGGCTGGGCGATAAATCGGCTAACATTACAATTCTCGTGCGCATCTCGTCAGTAAAACCGGTTACGCGATTAGTAGTAAATCGTCATCACTTGTAGTAAATGCATGAGAATTGTAGCCGATTTATATCCCAGCCCTACGTAGAACTAGCTAGCCAGCTAACTAACCTGCTTGTGGAGGAAGCTGATGTGAGCAATTGTATTGTATTTATGTATGGAGACTAGAGATTGTATACATGCTGATGCATGTGAATAGTTCACTCAAAAATGAAAATTCTGTCATCATTTACTCACCCTTGAGTTGGGACAGTGTAATGTCCTACAAGTATAAAATCCTTTTAAATGATCATTACATTGTTTAATTAAGGGTTGTACATAGTTTATAACAGAGCTCAAGATAAATGTTTTCATTACTACTGGAGCTGCCAGTATTTATTTAGTGGACTAGTGTAGGGAATAGTGAATGAGTGTATAGGAGGCGATTTCGAACACAGCAAATGTCCTCAGGATTACTAGAAAACAGACATGTGAGTTTGATCAGGGTTGGAGTAAACTCTTCAGTATATTGGACCTCTAGGGCCAGAGTTGTATAGTAATATAGAAAAAGAAAAATATATTTAATATTCTACATAGTTATTGTGATAGCCTATCTATTGGAATTTGCAGTTGAGAAACATCATAGCATTAACTTTGTTAATCATTAATAAACCTTTATTTGAGAGTAAGATAGTGCAGTGCTAATTGCACTGCATGGAGCTAAACATTTACATTTACATATTTGGCAGACACTTTTATCCAAAGTAACTTGCATCGCATTTCACTGTACACATTTACATTCTTATCAGTTCTGATAAGATAAATTCTGATAAGTCCTGACTTGTCAGTAAGTTTCATTTTCATATACTGTACTTCTAGTATATGTAAACGCGAAAGAGGAATCAATTAAGTGTCTGAAACTTGCCTCTCTACTCTCTGCATGTGCACGCTTCAGGTGTGTGAAGCTGTAAGCACAGATAACAGCACGCGAGTCCCATTTCTCACCTCTTCTTTCATGTTTAAAATCGTTTGAATGTGTAAATTGGCAAGACAAAACACATCCAAATGATAAACTTTCACTTTGTGATGGTTAAACTTAGCAGTTATCATCATGGTTGCTATCTTACAAGAGATGGAGAAAAATCCTACTTCAGTAAGTAAACCTGTCCCCAAAAATGTTGGCACTCTAAAGCGCTTCCCTCCACGTTTTCGTTTCGCATCTATTATGCGCAGCATAATTCTTTTTGCGTTCATGCGCGCGTTTAAGTGTTTGCATAGGTCACAGACGTATAAATTATTAGTTTATGCACATGCATTTGTAATATAGTGAGTTTCAGCTGTTTATGTTTATTTCTTCGATTCTATATATAATAGTAAAATGTTATTATTTTATATTACTTTAAATACTGCTAAATCTCTTATTTGTGCTTTGTTTAAAAAGGAGTGTGTGTTATGCACATTAATTCATTTAATTATTTTCGCTTGGCATACCAGCGTGATGACGTCATCGCACGCATCGCATAGTAACCCGTGACTGAGTTAGTGATGCTTCATTCGTAGTAAATGCAGAGATGAGAAGTCATCACAAATGCGTTTTCTCTTCATTGTCTTCTTACTTACAGGTAATGGCAAAGTATGATGAGAAACACACTCCAGATTTAAGCATAAACACTGTTAATAATATGAATGAGTTGTGTGCATGTTTAATGCAGTTGTTTTGCTATATGAATAGTGCGTCATGAGTTTGTCATGTTGAGCACATGGTTAGCATAAATGCTCCGCGATTAGCGCGAAAGTCCGCCACATAACTGGTTAAAGTATAAATACTATTTGAATCTATAAGGGATAATATTGTTTAGTGTTATAAATTATTCTTAGTTTACATACGTGGTTGTTAATCGGCAGTGATGTCTGTAAACTGTGTAATGCGTTACATTTGAGTGAATGTAGTTGAGTGAATTTCACGTGTCTCGTCATTCAATGTAATACATCAGACAACGAATTTGTATGTGTTCTAAACTGAGAATAGAGAGTGGATTCTTAATGTATTTTACATTATCATTCTCATGTTATCATTTAGATAAAGGGTAAATGCTAGTTTAAGTGTTTTATGTATAAAAATGATCCATTAGGATACTTTGACAATTGTAAACCCTGAAAATGTAAAAGAGGTAATGTTTATAATCAGGCATTAATATGAAAAAGTCATATGTGGGTTGACCATGTAATGTCCTGAACAGTTGACAGTTGTAATATGAATATGTTTCATTTCGTAGTAAATGCAGAGACGAGAAGTCATCACAAATGCGTTTTCTCTTCATTGTCTTCTTACTTACAGGAGTACTACACATTTGTCCATGCATGCATACCTGTGCACCAGTTATGTGTGCCCCTGCTATTAGGCTCTTTTGATATGAGAAAAATCTGCGCAGAACCAATCAACGCTAGATGCATGCCAGTTAGAAATGTGTCTGAGTGAGGTCCAACGTGCTCTGATGTCATCCTGGCTAAGTGTAAATGTAATGCAAAAACTGTTTCCATTGCAGTTTTGCAAAATATTTATTTTTCAAATTGCCTGAAAAAACACCTCATGCGAGCGTAAACTTTTTTGCGATAAATGGGAGTTTTTACGAAATTGACGTGTTTCCATTGGGCGTATTTTTAATTCACAATTTTAATTTGAGCAATTTGAAGGGTAATGGAAACACGGCTATACATTCTGGACCATTGGACTGATTTCACATGTGCTTCACGATGCAATTACGCAGATGCGTTCTCGTCTCGAAGCAGCGCCTCGTTCGAGGTGGTAATCCAGGCAAGGGTTCAGAGGCAAGCAACAAGCAAAACATAATCCAAATACAAGGCAGAGGATCAATGGGCAGGCAACGATCAGATGGGGTCAAACACAGTTAGACAGAAACACGGGTGCAATGCTCAGAAATGTTCACAACAGCAAACTTCTCGGTTACTAACGTAACCTCGGTTCCCTGAGATGAGGGAACGAGTGTTGCGTAAGCTTGCTTACGCATCGGGAAAGCCCCTTTCTCGAGAAGATTGAAGCCTAAAATTATCC
This sequence comes from Phoxinus phoxinus, assembly GCF_949152265.1. Classification (NCBI taxonomy): domain Eukaryota; kingdom Metazoa; phylum Chordata; class Actinopteri; order Cypriniformes; family Leuciscidae; genus Phoxinus; species Phoxinus phoxinus. The sequence goes on along the minus strand of NC_136882.1, from coordinate 4,871,909 downwards.
TTACAATTTGCTTTAATTTAAAACGCACTTGCTGCAGCAAGCAGACCCAAGCGAGACGGCTCGCACGCTTATTGGCTGCTCTGCAGCAATTGACCGTTCGCAAAACCCCGCCCTCTAACGGTTCTCGTCCAATCCTAGCTCAGCAACTGTAACTAGGAGAAGGACCTCCGTCAAACATTCCGATTTCAGCATTATAGTGCAATGATGCGCCTATGGCAGTGAGGTCTGCACGGGCTTAAAACTTGCTGTATTTTATGATTGCTTGCAACTATTATTAAAAAATAGGCTACATGTACAAACAACGTTTCACTACGGCACTGCGGCCCCCTCATCAGTCAGCAAACAAGAGGAAAAAAAGAGAAAAGCACGGACTTACTAACTTAATTACGAAACGTTGATGTGGTTGAACAGGAACAGTCACAAATTCCTCTGGAACTCAAGCATTAACCTGTTAACCTTCACCAGAGCGAGGACGCTCTGAAGCGTTTTTTTTTTTAAATAGTTCAAAGTTACTATCAGATTTAATGTTATTACCTTGACAAACTATACATCATTAAAAATATATAAGTCTCACGTTTCAGTATTTGACCACTATTGTATTCTGAGAAACTTATAGTGACAGTTATGTCTTAATTTGTGTCTGGATTTATGTAATGAAAAAATGAGTCGATACCTTTAATATGAATTATGAGCGTCAGCTGCTCCATTCAGAAAAAAACTCCGGTGCTGTTGTCTTGAGAACGCGTGACAAAACAACGTTCCTCAGGGCTTTTGGCTCAAAAATGTGCAGATTTGGAGAAATATTGGGTAACACTTTACAATAACAGTACATGAATAAGCATGTACTAATACCTGAATTAATAATTACTTTACTATGTACTAATGATGAGTTAAGACATGTACTAATGAGGAACTAACCTTAACTACGACATGAGTCATATGAATTCATGCATGAATATACCATCTTAACTACACGTTAGTACATGCTTGTTAATTAATGTATTAATTATACATTAATACGGTTATTAATTAACATTTTGTGGTAAACTAAATCAAACATGCTCTAGATTAGAAGAAAGATGTAAAATTGCATCTAAAAGGGCACAATGTAAAATTGTTGTTCATAAATTTGACACCAGCAACTGTCACAAACATCAGTGAATGACACTTAGATGTCTTGCAATATTTACATTTTACCTTACTGAACACACAATGATGCATTCATCATTAAAAACAATTTAATCTCATTCCGTTTTAAGTGATCCCACTTCTGCCATCAAGAGTGAAATACCTACACTAACATATTCATTAAACAGATGCAATTTTCAAACTTAAAATCAGTGTTAGCATGTATTGACTTATCTAACTCTGGGGGATACGGTGAATAAGCTAAAGTCCCAAAAATGTTCCTTTAAATCTGTTGTTGTGTTGTATGTAAAGTAAAATACAGGTAAACGTAAGCCTCTTGATTTAAGGTGAACTGCTGTTTATGTAGTCATATAGATTCAAATACTCTTATGTGTTGTTGTGCATATGTGTTATTATTGTTGGTTAACATGTATGTTACAAGATGTCTGTTATCATCACTTAAACCTGTGAATACTGGCGGGGTGACACTAGGGGGCAGTGGGGAGCCGCGGGGCGTTTCACTTGTTCACATGAAGTAGTCACACTGCCAACGAACTATATTTCAACGTTGTCTTTGTTGAAATTTGCAGGTAAGAAAAGTGATATGACATCATTACTGGTGTATAAATAAATTCGATGTTTTAGTTTGATGCATTTGTTTCATGGAATTGATAAGAATGACCGCATCGACGCACCCGCGGCTGGAGTGCGGCCTGCTGCTCGGCCGCGCTGGCTGATGTGTTCGCCCGCGCTGCTTGGTCGTATGGTCGCCCGCGCTGACTGGATGTCTGCGGCCGCGCTGTCGGATGTCGTGCTGGAGATCGCGGCTTTACAAAGTTTAAATGAGATTAATTCCGTCTCAGTGCACTCCATGGTTTAGTAAAGACAGTTTACATATATAACGTTAAATTGCTCATTAAAGTGCTTGAATGTTAATCAAGCTTTATAAGCTTAGTAACTGTTACTGAAATGTTAATGTCAGTAATGTTTCATTTGGTGAAATACACGGTTTAAATTTTCTGTGACCATACTGTATAACAAATAAATGTGTAATGAGTTTATGAAAAGAGAGTTTTTCACTTGTTCCCATGAAGAAGTCACACTAAACTGTTTCAACACTGTGATAGAGAAACTAACTGATTCTCTTTGTTGAAATTTGCAGATCTTACAGTGTGTGACAGCAATAAAAAGTATATGTGCCACCAGAAAACAGCCTCTTGTGTGTGCAACATTTAAAATAGCTTGATGTAAGGTGAACTGCTGTTTAAAAGACTGTTAAATAAAGTGCATTTTACCTTTTGAAATTCTGAAGTTTTTTTTTTTACATGCTGGTAAATACATATTCATGTTAAAGTTACCATTTTCTTGGATATACTGGTGCAAACTAAGAATCACCTTCCTTGATGTTATTTGGTATTGTAGATAATAACTTATGACTGCTTGATTGTACGTATTATTACTAACTCATCATTTATTACTTATAAAGTAACATGAATTCATGACTTGTTAATGTATCATAATGTCATGACTTTACTTGGGGGGGCACATCATTACTAACTCATCATTAATTACTTATAAAGTAACATGAATACATGACTTGTTAATGTATCATTGTCATTTCTTGTCTTGGCCCTCCAAGAGTACATCTTTAAAAAGTTATCAATTACACATGTTCTATACATATTCAGCTCTTCTAAATCAGGTTGTAAAGGTTTGTAAAGAAGTGGAAGAGCAGAGGTGCTGTGCCCGCATTTGGATGGAGAAGGAACTGACCGGTAGGAAAGTGGACATATTTTGAAGGGCCAATAGTGGCCCAAAAGAAGAGCAAGAACACAAGACTAACATCCGACTGCATTATGATATAAAGACAGTAAACCAATCCACAAAATAACCATCATCTGTGCTAACACTAATTTTAAGTTTGAAAATTGCATCTGTTTAATGAATATGTTAGTGTAGGTATTTCACTCTTGATGGCAGAAGTGGGATCACTTAAAACGGAATGAGATTAAATTGTTTTTAATGATGAATGCATCATTGTGTGTTCAGTAAGGTAAAATGTAAATATTGCAAGACATCTAGTGTCATGATGCTTGTGACAGTTGCTGGTGTCAAATTTAATTTAATACATCTTTCTTCTAATCTAGAGCATGTTTGATTTAGTTTACCACGAAATGTTAATTAATACATTAATTAACAAGCATGTACTAACGTGTAGTTAAGATGGTATATTCATGCATGAATTCATATGACTCATGTCGTAGTTAAGGTTAGTTCCTCATTAGTACATGTCTTAACTCATCATTAGTACATAGTAAAGTAATTATTAATTCAGGTATTAGTACATGCTTATTCATGTACTGTTATTGTAAAGTGTTACCAAATATTGATATATTATCATAGGTTTACATCATATTTCTATAGACAGGAATAATATTTATTGAATTTATATCCAAATGCGTCGATGTATACATAAAGAGCGCTGGATACTCTGATGTACTGTGTTTTCAATCCATACAGCAGGCTGAGGGCGCCATTTGCACAGTTTTTTCCAAATATGAAAGCTCACGAAGAAGAACAATAACCTGTGACCTTCCAGGACGTCACTGACATAAACACAGCTAACGTTAGCTTTCAGAGATCGCTATAACATGCAGATAAAGATGTTTTGAAGACAATAAACATGATTGCAATGATATTTGATTTACCTGTGTTCTTCGAGTCATGTCAGGTATTTTTATAATAATAGATTATATGTATAATGTAATGCTAATCGGTATAGACTTTACAATAGTGCAGAATAATATCAAATCATATATTTTCTGTCTGATTTTCTTTTCTGAAGCCAAATAAGCTCATAGAAGATTATTTAAAACACTCGACTTGCACTATAAAGTAAGTTTGGAGCACAAAAAGGGTTTTAATCTCATAAATTGTCGTGTATTGATGGTGTGCTAAGCTAACATGCTAGCTAGCTCTCTAGTTGCACCTGCCATCTAGCTGTTATTTTTTATGATTTTTTTTCTAAATCGGAATGCTTACTGAAATATTTCTTTATTTAAGAAAGGCATTTGATACAGTTTCAAATGTGAAGTGAAGATTATGAAAGAAATTAGGGGGTGAAACACCGTGATTAGCCAGTCGTTAGCGATTATAATGGAGACAAAGGAAAATAATATTTATGGCCATAAGCCGGCTGGAAAGGTGTAAATGTGTGCAGGAGAGAGTGACACTGAATGGGGCTCGTTTGCACCACAAAACAATAGAGACAATAGACTGAATAGATGCTAATAGATGACAATAAACACAAGTTTGCATTTTAGAGTCAATTCAAAATAAAGTCATTTGAGATGATCTTGAAAAACATTTAACAAAATACAGAGTTTTAGACTTATCACCTTCAAATTTTAAATATAACATGGTCAGACATGTGGCTTTAGCTGGAGTGCATTTCTAGAGTGCTGACGGGCCAACTTCAATTTAATTTTCATGAAGATGTTTCATAAAAATAAATTTCTAATAACTTACACAACTTTGAAGCTATTCATAATTTTTTTTCATTATGACAATAATTCATTCTACATTTCCAATAAAGTGCCAGGTGTCAGCTTTCAAATGAGACCGTACTTGAGCTTTTAGGACAAAGGGTCAATTAATTGAATCTTTTTTAGGTTGGGTATGCTATTTCTGGGGATTTTTCAAAAGTGGCGCTGAAGGCTAACAGGTTTAAACTTCAAAACAAAGTTCGCGCAGTTGCACAACTATTTACGCAAATATATCCTTATCAGTCGGCTACGAGTTATGAATGAAGAGAACAGCATCGAGAGTTGATGGTTTCAGTGCGTCCTCTGATTGCAGTGTTGTGACTGAAATAGCGCGCGCGGGAGCACATGCGCAAAACAGTTTTGTAAAATGATATATGATCAAATAAAAATGATTGATATATAATTTTACAAAACTGTTTTGTGCATGTGCTCCCGTGCGCTATTCTGTCTATACTTTCTGTCGTGCCCTGGAGGATATGTCTGCTGCATTACTCCAAAACCAATCACTTAATGTATGGATCTCAACCCAGCCATGGCTATGGTTCTCAATTGTTTGACGGGCGTGGTAACAATAACTAAGGGGCGTGGCTTTTGCGAACGGTCAATTGCTGCAACCTATGGAGAGACGCGACTGACATGAGAGCCAATAAGGGCGCTTCGCGCCCTCTATGGGTCATAGCCCGCCAAAATGGGCGTGGCTTCGTACTATAAAAGGCTGCGTTGCCCATAGATGCCTTGTTTTCATCGACTGAAGCGATACCAGACGGAGCACAACACGGCAAGGTTACGCAACACTCGTTCCCTCATCTCAGAGAACCGAGGTTACATTAGTAACCGGGACGTTCCCTTTCGAGAGTACTCTCGTGTTGCGTAAGCTTGCTTACGCATCGGGAACCCCGTGTAAAATGCCGTGTGTGCTCACAAAATTTATTTCATCACTGGGGCTCATAGACAAATAACTAAAGTTCAGGCCAACGGGGGGCTGAACCGGGAATATGTAGGGATGGGGCCGAATGTGATTGGACCCTAAGTGCTACATGAATAAAGAATGCTTGACACATTATATCACAGTATGCCGAACCTAAGTTGGGCAGCATAACTGCTATAGTGCGACTAAACTGATAACAGTCTAGCTTGTAACTCGGGACCTTCTAGGTTATAAAACCTGATAAATGTAGACAGAGAGGCCCAGCCTGCCGCCATACAGATATCCTGTAGTGAAATCCCACTGGACCATGCCTCTAGTAGAGTGAGCTCTAACGCCCAGAGGTCAGCAGAGGCCTTTGGATCCATAAGCCAATGAAATAACATCGGCTATCCAACGTGAAAGGCTCTGTTTAGTGGTAGCCAACCCTTTAGTGCAGCCACCAAAGGATACAAAGAGCTGCTCCGTTTGTCTGAACACAGCAGAGCGCTCCACATAAATTCTCAGGGCCCTGACAGGGCAAGAAAATTCACATCCCTCTCACAGTCAGATGCAGGGAGAGCCGACAGTGAAATGACTTGCGCCCTGAAAGGAGTGGCAAGTACTTTAGGAACGTACCCTTGTCTCGGTTTGAGAATGACTATGCAGTCATTGGGCCCAAATTCAAGACAGGTAGCGCTCACTGAGAGCGCGTGCAGGTCACCCACACGCTTAACTGAGGCAAGGGCCATCAGGAAAACGGTTTTGAGCGAGAGATATTTTAAGTCTATAGACTGCATTGGTTCAAATGGATCACCTTTCATGGCCTCTAGGACCGTGGAAAGGTCCCAGACGGGAACTGGCGGAGGTCGAGGAGGGTTTAACCTCCTGGCTCCTTTAAGGAAACGGACTAGGTCGTTTTTCCCCAGTGACTGACCAGACGCTGGCATTAGGAAAGCCGCAATGGCCGACACATATACTTTGAGCGTGGAGGGGGATCTGCCCGCGTCCAACAGCTCTTGGAGGAACCATGTTTTTCGGATCCATGTTTCGTGCTGAGGACCAGCTCGAGAACACTGACCATTTTAAAGCATAAAGACGCCTAGTAGGCGGCGCTCTAGCCTCTGTGATGGTGTTTAACACTCCCTCTGGGAGGTTAATGAGTACCTGTTGAGAGCCCATGCATGCAAGGCCCACAGTTCGGGGTGGGGATGCCAGAGCGTCCCTTTGGCCTGAGAGAGGAGATCTTTCCTCACTGGGACCGGCCAAGGGGCTGTCCCTCCTAGCTGCGTCAGCTCCGGGAACCATGTTCGGTTCCTCCAGAGCGGAGCGACTAGGAGCACCGTGCACCTGCTCTCCCTGATTCGTGCGATGACCTGTGGCAACAGCGCGATCGGTGGGAAAGCATAGAGCGGGCGGTTGGGCCAGTTGTGGGCCAACGCGTCCCTGTTCTTTGTAAAGTATGCTGGGCAATGAGCGTTGTCTTCAGAGGCGAAGAGGTCGACCTCTGCCCTGCCGAAGATGCTTCATATTAACTGAACCACCTGGGGGTGAAGAGACCATTCCCCTGGGGGAACGTTGCCTCTGGATAACATATCCGGACCCAAGTTCAGGTGTGGGGCGGGACTCGGGACTTCAGCCATAGCTGGAGGGGGCGCATGTGTAACAGCCCCAGCTGAAGCACTGCTGATGCTGAGGCCATGCAGCCCAGAATCCTCTCAAAAATTTTGAGAGGAGTGACGTTGCCGGCTCTGAATGATGCCGCTAGGCGCTGGATAGAGAGAGCGCGCTGTGACGTAAGCCGCGCTTTCATCGAAACAGAGTCTATTTCTAGCCCCAGAAAAGAGATTTTCTGACTGGGCGACAACAAACTCTTGTTCCAATTGATTTTGAGACCCAGATTTTCCAAATGACTGAGTAACAAAACTTTGTGAGATATCAGTTCTGCCTCTGACTGAGCTAGAATTAGCCAGTCGTCTAAATAGTTCAGAACTCGCACGCCCTGTTGTCTCAGGGGAGCGAAAGCCGCGTCCATGCACTTTGTGAACGTACATGGTGCTAAAGACAGACCGAACGGTAGGACAGTGTTCTGATAAGCTTGACCCTCGAAGGCGAATCTCAAGAATGTGGCGGGGTGCTATTTGTATTTGAAAATACGCGTCCTTCAGATCCACTGACATAAACCAGTCCCCCGGGCGAATTTGCGCGAGGATCTGTTTGGTCGTCAGCATTTTGAACGATCGCCTCATGAGCGCTTTGTTCAAATGTCTGAGATCTAGGATGGGACGGAGACCGCCGTCCTTTTTTGGGACGAGAAAATAACGACTGTAAAAACCCACCTCGTATAGCCCCTTTTCACAGCAGTTTCGCTATTTCGGCGCAAAGCAGATGTGCTACTTCGTTTTTAACCGTCGTTTCGACCACGGCTCAAAAGCGCAGGGGTCTGCGTGCGAACTGCAGCGAGTAACCTCGCTTTATTATCTGTAGCACCCATTCTGATACACCTGGGATGATTTCCCATGCTTTTGCATGTATGGCTAGGGGTAGAATGATGTCTAGGCTCGGTCTTGCCTTGCCTTGCCTTGAAAGGGATCCGGCGACCTGAACTCTTTGTGCTTGTGACACTGTATTTACAGCGCTTATATGAGGCGGCGCGCATAGAGTTATGGGCGTCTGCTCTATATACAGATGGTACTCAACCAGAATGAGACTTTTAAAAATTGCGGGGGTGTATTTGCTGCCTTTGACCGCTAAGAGGCGCTACAATCGCAGACTTTGAAAAGTGTCAGTTTATTCTCTCTATTGCGTAATCTACCGCCGCGCCGCGGCTCATTGAGAAGGATTGAAATGTGGTAAAACAGATCAATTCAAGTTAAACATGTAGTTAAATGAATTCATATAATCACAAGACTGAAATTAAATGTAGGCCTAATACATTTAATAAATAATGAAAACATTCAACACAAAACATTGCAATAGAAAAATATTAGGCTACATCAATGAGGCTTTGCAAGAGCAACGTCTTATCAGCGGACCGACGGTAGCGCAGTGGACAACGCAACAGCACGAGCTTCACGGAGCTTCAAGCGATGCGAGATCGAATCTCTCTAGCTTTGGCTGACAGCGTTAAATGTTTTACCATTCTTGATGCTTAGATAGGAGAACTGTTTATTTGAAGTCAAGCGTTTTGTTTAATTATCAATGGCACATTACAACATAGCCTACATTTGCTACTTTCCAGTAGAGCGGCTGCACAGACGACAAAACTGATGAAGGAAGATTATCAGCCGATCGCGTCAGAAAATGAAAATGACGAAGCTATCTTTAATCTGCTAAATTATTGTTTTGTGAATCATCCACGAAATTGAGATGACTGACAATTGATACCCGCCATAGCAAAGGAAGAAATTTTTAAAAACAGATCCTGGACATTTCAAGGTTTAAATAAAGTGTCGGGGGCAGTTTATTTATTTAAAACAGGGTTGCATCGAGTTAGAGTTTATTTTCTAAGTAAGAAACAGAATCTTATTCTTGCGACATTTTAAATCTGTATTGCCAAAGAAATTGCAGCTAAATAAACAATTAAAACAGTAGGCTAGTCTACAAAACGAAAATAGTTCAAAGCAACATAAATTAAGATTTTCTTTGCTTCTCTCTCGTGCTGGATCTCTTTTATTTTAGTTTATTTAGTCTCCCTGCACTGCGCGCGCCGGGTCTCTCTCGACATTAAACGAGATTTCAGGGTAAAACCCCATTATACAGATAATACTGATGTCGCTGTGTGTCATCCATACAAATCACGAAAAAAAACTGTAACAAATGATTGAGTCTTGCTTCAAACAGAATGCCTGGTTGAATTCACCGTACAATAAAACGAGGTGGATCGCGAATAAGCGCTCTGTATCTGCTGCTCACTTGCATTCGTTTAGTTGGCAAGAACGTGTTTCGTCGATAGTTCATGTTTAGATAATGCCGGATTGTTGACAAACACACTACTCAAACATGATTCTACAAAACCAGTTGAAACAAATGGATTGAACACTTCAACTGAAAGTGTGTGTGAGACCTCTTTAAATACAATAGGCCTACATAAAACTACAATATTTATAATTTAAGGGCCTACATTTGGACACATCGAGAGATTTATCTTTAAAAGTATTTTGCCTTTGCCTGGTCATCAGGCTCACTCTGCATATGAAAGACAGAACATTTAACACCTCCCCAACCCCCAACCACCCACAGGCTATCTGAGTTTGAGACTGACTTAAAACACAGAGAAGTCGCAATTCACACTTCATTCTAGACATAGCATTAGTCTAGTGAAGTGTTGATAATGAAAGAATTTAATTATTTAGGCTACATGTATGTAGGCTAATATTTCTGTCATAAAAGTTTATTAATAAACATTTAATTATTTCAATAATTGAAGAAATAAAACACTACCTCGGTTTGGGCCAGCTTTTTCCAAGCAAACCTAAATACAAACGCATGTTCATTTGTTCAAACGCATGTTCATTTGTTGTCATGAATACAATGTTCAACTCAATGTTAAATTCCACGGGGATCTTTGGATCCTTACAACCAGGGTGCGCGATTTGTGAATTAGCTATTATTATTTTTTTATATATAAATCTCGAACCACAGTGCTTGCTGCTGCTAAACTAAATAACATTTATATAATAATTATGAACTTAAATGAAACAATATCGCAACATTTCGACAAATACATTATCGGATCTATTTTTACAATTTAATTCAAGGCGATTTAGCCTAGAGACTACATTTAATTATAGCGAGATTTTCACCCTTGTCCGTTCATCATTGGGAAGCGCTCACAGCTAGTTTGAGTAGATCCTCTGCACCTCTCGGTTTCATACGGATTACCTAATCAGATAACATTTATTAAATATTTAGACATTTAAAGGCTTTAGACATAGCCGATTTCTTATCGTGACTGAGCGGAGGAAAGTGGCTTTCGGTTCATTTTTGAAGGTTTGAACGATGTAGGCTACTCTACTCTGATCTGTATGACTAAAAAAACTACGGAGTAGCCTAAAGGGCCTAAGTTATTGTCTGTTATGAGAAAAATAAATCACGGCAATTCGTACGAATTTTACGAGGTGGCTAATTCGTACCAATTCATACGACCTCACTCAATACATATTTTACTACATATTTTACGATTTGCCAAAATCGTATGAATTCATACGAATGACCTACTCCTGACCCCGCCCCTAAACCCAACCGTCACGTGGGTTTAGACAAATCGTACAAATTCGTACGAGTGAGGTCGTACAAATTCGTACGAATTAGCCACCTTTTAATCACTCGTACAAATTCGTACGAATTGGTCGTGAGATAGCGTTGCAATGAACGCACAGCCGCGTCTGTCGAACACTAATTCAACATGCCAGAATAAAACCCGACTTTAGAACAATGGATAGCGCCACTCGGCGTGGTGTGCCAAAATACTTAATTATAAACTTCAATATTTCATTCAAAATAATCTCAAAACGCTTTGTGACATTTTGAAAGCCGTGCATGCATTAAGGCACTGGAACCATGAACTTAACTGAAACTGGTTCTGATTTTATTGTTTGTCGTTTAAACGTGCCTGTTGCATATCTTTACATTATATATTTTAAATGGTCTATTGGTGAAGTAATTTATAGCATTGGTTACTGTGGAGGGAGGGGGGATTAAAATAATTCAGCAGAAGCAGGGATGTTTAGACCAGAAGGAAATCCCCGTCCCCGCTGGCAAATCGCACCTTGCTTAAAACCATGTTTTTACAAACTCTTTATAGGAACCAAAAAAAAGGCTATCCTGCATAAACAATTTTTTTGTTTGTTTGATTGTCTGCATTAATAATAGGCTATGACATGCATTAATAGGCTAATGTAAAATGTACAATAATCTTTGTTTGTACGGGATTCGAACCCGCGTCATTCAAATGACCGATACGTAAGTTCTACCACTCGGCCATGAATTTACTCATTTAGAAATGCCCGGTTTATCCAATCTGTTCCAGAGAAGCGCTCATCATCCGTATCATTCCTCAATAGAGTAGTAAACAAATAATCAGCTTCATTGCACCTAATTTATTTTTGTTCGTTATTTTTGTTATTATTATTATTTTATCATGCTGCTCCCAACGGGCAATAGGCTTATGTCGCCCACCGACGTCTAGGCTACAATATGAAATAAAGGCTATATTGTTCTCGTCTCTATTTTTAAATTATGATTCTATTTTTCTGTCCTAAACAATGTTCTATAGTAGCCTATTTCATCTGTTAATTGACATTAACCCCGCTTACATTTCAAAATACGGCAATAGCTGCTGTTTTGCACAATGTCCCTCTGCGCCGCCTGGCGGTCATTTCGCGAATGACTTTGAAATGCGACTGGATTATTTTTACCGCGGTAGTTTTGCCGCGGTGCCTGTCGCGGCGGTAATAGGCATTCTGGTTGAGTACCATCTGTATGATACACATGCCGCGAGAGCGGGGAAATGTTTTATGAGAGGGAGCCCTAAGTGTGTGTGGGACACTGAACGGGCAGTGTTTATGAGTAGGGGTGAGCACTGAATAGTGGGCACATTTCCTACATTTAGAACACATTTGGCATACACCGGATAAAAAACAGACATTTTGCTCTTTTTCAGATTTATTTGGGTCGCCGTGAAAACAGCGTTTGTGTGCAGGCGAGCATGTTGTGCAACGGGCTCGTTTGCTGCGATATGAACAGTCACCTTTGAAGCGGGGACTGGGGAAAAAGTGCGCGAGCTTTTCGACGGTGGTCCGGCCGCAGCGAGACTTAACCGTCGCCGTTTCCCCCCCGTGGTCAGGAGGGCTTTGGAGGCTCGGGGTTCACCGCAATCCTTGGTCTCGGCCCCCTAGGGGGAGGCGGTCTTCGACGGCTCGACGAGCGTGAGCGCTGGCAAGCATCGGCGGACTGACGGCGCTGGAAAGCCTTGCAGCGGTGTAAGCGCGACCGGCAAGGGCTGACGTAGTTCGGCAGGCTTTAGAGTGGTGGGCGGCCTTCGACTGCCATCCAGAGGAGGGCGGGCAAAGGTGCGCTGACACAGCCTCTTCGATAGGGGGAAGATGCTGATAGCCTTTTTCCAGGGCGCCGTCCACAACGGAGAGCATCGAGGAAGCAGACGATTTGAGCCTTGCAGAAAATGGCGCCTTCCATGACTTCGTCAACTCGTCGTGGAGTTCGGGAAGGAACGGAGTGGGCCTTTGCTGCGGGGTCAGGCGGCGCCCCTGCAGAAACCACTCGTCGAGCCTGTTGCGTGTCGGCTCCTCGGGGGAAGACCACTCGAGGCCGAGGTCTTCGACGGCCTTCGCCAGCAGGAGAACGAGTTCCGTGTCCACGCTGGCCCTAGTTCCACTGGTGCTGGCTTGGGTTGATGGGGCGGGGTCCGGAATGGAGCCTAACCAGTCCTCGCTTCCCGAAGCGGCGAGTGAACAGCTGTCCTCTTCCTCATCCTCAGGAGCACCTGAACGGCGATGGGAACGGCGGCGGAAGCAGACGGGCGTTGGCCATCAGGGACAACCGGTGAAGGCGAATCAGACAGCGAGGCATGCGGGGTGTTAGCCGGCGTAAGCTCGCGGACCGCTGAGGCCTCTGGAGCTCTCTGAGAGCGGCGCTTTTTACGGCGCGGCCCTTGAGAGAGCGGCAGTGTGGTGTCTTCGCCGAAGGAGGCTAATCGAGCCCGCAGGGTCGATAAGGCCATCTCATCGCACTCCGGGCAGCCGCCTTTAGAGAGCGTGAAGTCTAAGGCTATGTCTTACCGTTTTATCAAGAAAAAAGCCAACTGAGGATCCCGTTTGAGCCCTAGAGCAGACCGGAGATCTCTCCATTTGTTGAAAGCCTTCCCGATGTTGACTCTCGTCTTATTCCGACGCCTGTCTGACTCCAATTTGGCACTTTTGGTGGCATAAAAACAAAGTTTTATTTTCTTTGTCTTACGTGGAGTTTGCGTTGAGGTTTGGAATGAACTACAAGCCGGTCTCTTTGAGTTTGAATCCATCTTCTACAGAGAATAGCGGCGCATACACATACCCTGCAAGCCATAGCCAGGTGAGCGTGAATGCGCATGAAGTCACGCCCAGTCTCAAATTCCATCCCGAATCCCTCTTATTTATTTTACTGTACAGGATTATAGAGGCAATCACAGTGATCAGAGAAGGGCTCATTCAACCCATCAGGCAATTGTTTAAGCATTTATGGGTTAGAAAAACGGAATTTTTAACATGAAATGTTGCGCAATGCACCTTTAAATCAATATATTGTCTTATCTGAATGAGTATGCAGGAGGATTTTCACATAGTTTTGAAGCAAATATTCTAGGCTACATGATACAATTCTCAAAAGCCTTGCGAATAAATAATCATTATGGGTATTATGACCTTATTTCAGTGACATTTTTTTTTCTCCACAAACCACGCATAAACATCATCTCAAAACTACAAACTTTTACATACATGCTGCTGATATACTATTGTAGCAGAGTTTGTGCTGAATGCAGTGCTGAATACAGAGTAATAAGACTTGGTAACACTTTACAATAAGGTTCATTTATTAAACATTATTTAATGTATTAACTAACATGAACAATACATTTGTTACAGTATTTATTCATCTTTGTTAATGTTAGTTAATATGAATAAAGCTGTTCATTGTTTGTTCATGTTAGTTCACAGTGCATTAACTCATGTTAACAAGATTTTAATAAAGTATTAGTAAATGTCGAAATTAACATTAACAAAGATGAATAAATGCTGTATAAGTGCAGTTCATTATTAGTTAACGTTAACTAATGTAGTTAACTAATGAACCTTATTGTAAAGTGTTACCTAAGACTTTAGCCATGAAAATGTCACAAGTAACAGAAATAAGCGCAAATGTCAGAGCATGTCAGAACACCTCCAGGACCATGAAAACACCTCAGACCCCAGAGGGTTAATCTCATATCACCTCTGTTATAGAGATTTTTGAATCAGGCCTATTGAAAAGTGATTGACAGTTAGGAAAATTTTAGCAACGTGTCCCTTTCAGGTGTCTAGTTTGTGCTGCCTTTGAGTCATTCATGTAAAAATCTGTTTTCTTAATTGTTAGTACAGCTGCAAATCACTTGTTGTCCTGGCATACAATATTTGGCACAACTTCTAATTTCCTTAAATCTTTGCAACAGAGGTGAAGAGAGTCCATGTTAACATGACAATAGACACGTTCATGGGAAATACCCTAAGTTTAAATAAACCACAATTGTCAATATACAATAACCTCTAATACTCACAGGTTACTTTATTGCTGCAAATAACTATATCAGTGACTTTTTGATGGAACTTTGCTCACTGTAATTTATGTTGGGCTTCTAATCTTATGTTCAGTGTGACTCATAGAGCGCTGTATAGTGACGACAGACAAGAGGATAAAAATTAACACTCATGTCCAGCTTGATGAGGATATAGCCAAAGCTTTTAAAGGTAAACTGAGAAGTCAACAGAATTATAATGCATTTCTATGCAAATTATTATACATATATTTAAACATGGATACAAAAATGTTAATCATTGGTTAATTTTATATAAATTATTTTTCCCTTTCACAGATCCTGTGATAAAGCAGTCTTCAAATACTACAGTGACTGAACCACAAGCCCTCAGTTTCAGAAAATGAGTCGTTCTCAAAGAAGTGATCGTCCACTTGAAGATGAAGATTGTGACATATAAACTCTTCCGTTTCTTTGGTTCAGCCATTTGTAGGCCCTTTCATTTCTGCACATTGTTTTCTGTAACTTTTTTATTTTTTCAGAAAATTGCATTGTGATGCTTATTTAGTGATGTAATATTAATAGTGTACTTTTCAGTAATACATGTATAACTGAAATGTTCTACAAAAAAAATATAAATATAGCTCTGCCATAGCATTTCACTGATCTTTGTTATAATGTATATTGTTCAAAAGATTATATATGCTGCTGTACACTTACATGCAATAAATGTACTTGAAGTGGTTCCATTTTAGCACAATTTAATATATTAAAATATAGTGCAAATAGCTTAAAATTTATCGTAAAGGACAAGTAAGGTATTTTACACTTAAAGCCCTGTTTTCAGATCGTTTCTGATGTAATAGAACGGTTAAGATTGAAATTTGGACACATGCTGCTGGCCCGAGAACTTTTGGTTTCTGTGGTAGCACCCCCACACCTCCACAATGGCTGCATAGGTGCACTGGAACAATCCTTCCTAAAACACATTAAACTTTCGTTTACAAAGACGTGAAACTCACCGAGTGGTCAGGGGTGTTCACTGATATGCTCACACAAAAATCGGAGTTGGAAAAAAACTACGATAAAACCTGTTGGAAAGCATCTTTTGCAGCGATTTTTGTGTAAAATACCGAACTTGTCCTTTAAGCATATTTTGAAATACACTTAACATACTTGAAGTTGTTTCAAAATAATACATTAAATACACACTTAGTACAACTTAAATATATTTATTTTTCACCTGGGTATATTGCTTGTATGTTTCGAAGACACTCGTAATTAATTTTTTATGTACTTGTAACACAAATTAAGTACACTTTAATATATATAATTAGTCCCTACACAGGCATATAGTAAAGTATACTTAAAGTTGTTCCAATTTAGTACACAATTTAGTACACAAATGTACACTAAATACACTCAAAGTTATGATTTACTACAATTTAATTACTATTAAAATAGACTTCCAAATTACTCAAAATAGCACACTTCAAGTTAACTAATCATTAACACACTTGAAGTATGATAATTAGTCTGGCTGCAAGTATACTTAGCATATTATTATTTTCACCAGGGTAAGCAAAATGATGCTCCTGCAATGAGGGTGAATAAAGATGACATAATTTCTGTTTTTGGGTGAACTTTAACAATCATTTTAAGAAGGTTAAACCCTTCATTTCTTTGTAAGTGGGAACTTAGAAAAATAGCAGGGGATCAAATAATTATTTCCCCCACTGTAGACTACATTTCTTGCAAATCCTCATTAGACTTTCCTTTATCTTAAACTGGTAAATAAATTATGTGAGCTTAAGTTTCTGTTTCAAGAAATATCTACTTCTGTTAAACTTTAATTTTCTCCTGAAGATCCTCCCCTTTTGATAAGCTATAAAATGAGCTCTGAAACGGGTACATTAGGTCCTTCACCTCCTGATCAAAGATGGATCTGCAGATCTCAGTTTTTCTTCTTTTCCTTCTTTTCACTGCAGGTACAAAGTCAAATAACGTTTGTAAGTTACTGGGTACAAATACAGATAATTGATGTCTCTCTTTTTTTTTTATTACTAAAGGACACTCTCTCGGGTGTTATGAGTGCAACAGTCAGACGGGTTCTTGTGCAGATCAAACTGTTCGAACATGTCCAGCTGGATCTTCTTGGTGCTGGAGTTCAGCAGGAGTAAGACAAGTTGGTAAGTCCAATATGATTTAAAGTTGGAGATGCTGCTATTATTTACTGGAGCTGCGACAGAACAAATTCTTGTTTTTCTTAACAATTTCAATCACAAAATAATCTACAAAGATTTTTTTAATTAGTTTTCTCTAAGATTATTATGATCTGTATTTTAAAAAATGTAAATAAGAAAAGTTCTCATTTTCAAGTTTAATTGGTGTTTCCTGTATTCATATTTTTTAGGTGGCATTACTTATAAAACGATGAGTAAAGGTTGTGTTCCTGCCTGTCAAAGTTGGTCCTTAAACCTCGGGTATGCAAGGTCGATTACCTCCTGCTGTCGCACAGACCTGTGTAACCGCCAAGATCTAGGTATTTTACTTAAATGAAAATGTGCAAATCTTCTGTAAAGTCAACATTCATTTTACTTCCAAATGACATTCTATTAGAAAATAAAATGCAGGGTGTGTCTGTCTGTCATGAATTTATTGAATGGAGCAGATAAAGGAGTGTTGTTTCATTAGATATTTAGTACAGAAAATAAAATAAAATACTTGTTTTCCTTCTGTAGATCCCGTCTCGAATGGAAAGAAATGTTATACTTGTGATGGAAAGAGCTGCTCAAAAACATTGAGCTGTTCAGGGGACGAAGACCGCTGCTTTACAGGAACAGGTGAGAATCTGGAAAAGGAAGAAGATCATTATCTTTTAAACTCTCTTATGTTTAAACATTTGATACAGATCACACATACCAATGTACAGCTCAGACTGAATCAGCCTTTGTTCTTCTTTCTTTTCATCAGATAATTCTGGTGGCCCGTTAGTGGTTGCAAAAGGCTGCGCCTCTAAATCTATTTGTGATGCCACGACATCGGTTGAAAATGTTCAGAGCATCTCCTGTTGTGAGGGGAACCTGTGTAACGGTGCGCAGAATGTGTCCCAGAGCTTCCTGTTCCTCAGCTGTTCTCTGCTCTCCTACTTCCTGCTGCACTGAATCCAGCAGCTCCACAGATCCTGCAATCAGACACACTGTAATGAAGAACTTCTCTGTATCTTTGCTGTTCTGATGGGATTTTTGCTGTAAAATTCTGTGACATTTTACGTAATAAAATACTACCTTGTTCATGGGGTCATAATTAAGAAAGCTTGTCATGCTGTAAAAAAGTCAGATAAAACTGCAATATAAAAAATCTTTTTTATTTCTTAAGAGGTTGAAAAAAAGGGATAATTCATCAAATTACAATTAGATTATTTTTTGACTCACCCTGGTGTTGTTCTAATGCCGTATGTCCCTTTTTTGGACCACAAAACAAGAAATATATATATATTTTTTTTAAATCCCCTTCTGCTCATCCAGATAATGGCAGTGAATAGTGAATGGCAGTGAATAGCAGAGGTGGGAGACTCGAGTCATATGACTTGACTCGAGTCAGACTCGAGTAGCAATTTTCTGGACTTGAGACTTACTTGACTAGATCTCTGAAAAGACTCGACTTGACTTTAGACTTGCTCCTTGTGACTTTAGACTTGACTCGGACTTGTGCCTATTTACTTGAAATGACTTGTGGAAAATATTTTTTTTTCAATTATTGTGATTTTTTAAAAATATATTTAAGAATGAACTATTTATACGCATGCGTAAACCGCTAGACGATATCCGGAACCCGCTTGCCGCCTGCCAAAACAGCAGATCCCTCCGCGGACACCGCAACAACACTATCAGCTCCAGCCCCGAGGATAATAAAGTATGGGTTATTGGGTTTAGAGATGACGCGTACATGGCCAAGAAAAGAACGGCTGTGTGTAATATCTGCAGTGCCAAGGTAAGTGATTCATCGGCCACAACTTCAAATTTCATTCGTCACTTCAAGTTGCACAGCGAGAAGTAGGCTAAGTGTTGGTTGGTAACTCACTGAGCAAACGCAAAGATTTTGCTAGTTTTCAAGTGTTGTATGTCCGATGAATTACACAGCCACTGCCATATGCGAATATAATGCTTTTTATTAACAGCTCTACTTGTCAACACGATCCCGTATATTCAACTGCCCACATCCGTGTGTGTATATCGTACATGCGCATCACGGCGGGGGGGAAACAGACGTTCTTAAAGAGCCCAGCACATTTAAAGTAACATGTTAATAATACACAAATTATATTGTACTTCTGTACAGATCATTTATCAGAATGATCTACATCAAGCATGAGGTTTTCTGTGGTATCTATCTACTTCCAACTTAAATATTAAAGCTAGCGATATAATAATGTAAACTTGAGGTCCACATTCACAACGGGTGTGCTATCCCGTGCCTGTCAAAAACCTACTATGTAATGTCCAAATGTGCACCTCGGTCGATCTCAGCTAATGGCTGCTAAAACAGAGAAATTTTAGGATGCTTTTGTTTAGTTTACACTTTCATAGGGGACATCACATCAAAATAACTGTAGGACTAGCACAAGATGGGAAAAGTTTTAGAAATTCTTGTTTACTTGTGTTCATTTAATTTATTTTTATTTTAGAGCATTTAATTTATTTTTGTTTTAGAGCATTTAAAGTGCTTCTTAACAATATTTTATTTATTACACACAAGTTAATTTATTTATTTTTGTAACCCATCATCAGCCCTCTGTGTCTAAATAAGTAATAAAAGTCCCTGAGTTTAAAAAAATGTGTCAAACGAGCCTGTGTGCGACTTGGTATGACTTGATGACTAAGTTGCGACTTGACTTGACTTGACAAAGAGTATGACTTGACTTGACTTGACTTGACCCTTACAACAGAATGACTTAACTTGACTTTGACTTGCAATGTTAAGACTTGGACTTGACTTGAGACTTTCATTTAGTGACTTACTCCCACCTCTGGTGAATAGTGACCAGCATCAAGCTTTTTAAAAGATTCAGAAGTGTCACAGAATGGTCCCATGCAACGTGTTGTATATTCCAATGATAGAGTTTGGTGAAAAACAAACCAAAATAAAAGTATTATTTAACAAAAATTCTGTCCTGCAGTTGATCTTCTGTCCACGGACCACATTAATGACACTATTAGCACCGCAGTTCACACTGGCCATTGTTATTCAAGCTCGACATGAAGTCCAATGGCCTCAACATACTATGACTCACTGTCGTGGCCATGAAAAACTAAGTGAACTGAACATGTCCCTTCCCAGTCACCGTACAACATTCCTGCTGACATTCATTCATGTCTATTTCGTGCTATAACTAGCAGTCAAGGAGTTATTATCGGTTCACTCGATCGGTCAAAGCACTGGTAATTATTTGAATGTGCATATTGACCGCAGAAACATTTAATCAACAGGTTTTCTGCTACTTAAATAAGAGCTTAAATAAAATAGTGACATCTAGAGGAGAAGAATTATACATATTTCATATTTCATATTCAAAACATATTTTGCCCAGTCCAGTAAAAGACCATCTGAGCAGACATTTGGAATAATTAAGGAATAATTAATGGGGAGTTGAATTATTGGACAAAAAATGCACTCCTAAAGGTGTGAATGCAAAGTTTTTACTTACCACACGTCCACACCCAGGGGCGTAGCACCAAATTTTGGGCCCTGGGTACAAACCATCTTGCTGGGCCCCTGTACCAAATACCATAGTCAAGTCAAGTCACCTTTATTTATATAGCGCTTTTTACAATACAGATTGTATCAAAGCAGCTTCACAGTGATAACATGAAAATAATACAATAAACAATTTCATCATCGTCCACCTTTAAGGCTGATCTATAATATTGTTGAATATTAAATGTCCCCAACTAAGCAAGCCAGAAGGTAAGGCAACAGCGGCAAGGAACCAAAACTCCATCAGGGACAGAATGGAGAAAAAAACCTTGGGAGAACCCAGGCTCAGTCGGGGGCCAGTTCTCCTCTGGCCAATGAGTGAACAGTGTATGATTATGATTCAGGAGCATTACAGGTCAGAAGTCAGAATGAATCAGAGTATTTGTCCAGTTCCGGTTGGTTGAAGTCGGAGTGGAGAGGAGGAGAGACTGGTTGACACTTCAGGTCAGCGGCGTCGTCGTGTCCTGGCGCTGGTCCTTCATCAGATCTGGATACGGCCTGGTTCCGGTGGACAGCAGTAAACCTCGGGATAGACAGAGAGACTAATATTAGCGTAGACGCCATCCTTCTTATGATGTACCAAGTACATCAGGATTACGGGAAGTGTTCCCAGTCCCGGCTGTTCTAAACTATGCAGCCTAATTATAAGTCTATAATGTGTTATGTGTATGCTAGGCCGAAGAGATGTGTTTTTAGTCTAGATTTGAACTGACAGAGTGTGTCTGCTTCCCGGACAATGTTAGGAAGACTGTTCCAAAGTTTTGGTGCTAAATAGGAAAAGGATCTACCGCCAGCAGTCTATTTTGATATTCTAGGTATTATTAACTGGCCGGAATTTTGAGATCGCAGTAGACGTGAAGGACTATAATGCGTTAAGAGCTCGCTCAAGTACTGCGGAGCTAAACCATTCAGTGCTTTGTAAGTGTTCAGCAATATTTTAAAATGTATACGATGTTTAATAGGCAGCCAATGCAGTGTTGACAGAACGGGGCTAATATGGTCATACTTCCTGGTTCTGGTAAGAACTCGAGCTGCTGCGTTTTGAACTAGCTGTAGTTTGTTTGTTAAGCGTGCAGGGCAACCACCCAGTAGAGCATTACAATAATCTAGCCTTGAGGTCATAAACGCATGAACTAATTGTTCTGCATTATTCATTGAGAGCATATGACGTAATTTATATATATTTTTAAGATGGAAGAAAGCGGTTTTACAGATACTAGACACATGACTTTCAAATGAAAGATTGGTATCAAAGAGCACACCCAGGTTCCTAACCGACGACGAAGACTTAACAGAACAGCCATCAAGTGTTAGACAGTACTCTAGGTTATTACGTGTGGAAGTTTTTTGTCCAATAATTAGAATCTCAGTTTTTTCTTTAGTAGTAGGAAATTACTAGTCATCCAGTTTTTTAAATCAGCTATGCATTCCGTTAATTTTGTGAATTGGTAGGTTTCGTTAGGTTTTGAAGAAATATAGAGCTGAGTATCGTCGGCATAACAGTGAAAGCTAATTCCATGTTTCCTAATGATATCTCCTAATGGTAGCATGTACAGAGTGAACAGCAGCGGTCCTAGTACTGAGCCTTGTGGTACGCCATACTGAACTTGTGATTGATAAGACATCTCTTCATTTACTTCTACAAACTGATAACGGTCAGATAAGTATTTAAGATTTAAACCATGCTAGTGCAATTCCACTAATGCCAACATAATGTTCGAGTCTATTTAAAAGGATATTGTGGTCAATGGTGTCAAATGCAGCACTAAGATCAAGTAATACTAATAGAGAGATACAACCACGATCGGATGATAAGAGCAAATCATTTGTGACTCTAACGAGAGCTGTCTCGGTACTATGGAACGGTCTAAATCCGGACTGAAAATCCTCGCAGATATCATTTCTTTCTAGAAAAGAACACAGTTGTGAGGATACTGCTTTTTCTAATATCTTTGACAGAAATGGCAGATTAGAGATCGGCCTGTAATTGAATAGTTTTGTAGGATCAAGTTGCGTTTTTTTAACTTAAAGGTTTTTGGTACATATCCTAGAGACAAAGGTGAATTAATGATATTAAGAAGAGGATCTATGACATCTGGAAGCATCTCTTTCAGCAGCTTAGTCGGTATAGGGTCTAACATACACGTTGTCGATTTAGATGATTTGACGAGTTTGCAAAATTCTTCCTCTCCTATAGCAATGAATGAATCAAATTTTCCCTCAGGGAGACTACAATGCACTTCCTGATGCGATACTGTATTAGACGGTTGCATAGTTATAATTTTGTCCCTGATATTATCGATCTTATAAGTGAAGAAGTTCATAAAGTCATTACTGCTGTGTTGCTTAGAAACTTCTGGGCTTGAAGCTTTCTTTTTCGTTAGTTTAGCCACTGTTTCAAATAAATACCTAGGATTATGTTTATTTTCTTCTAATAGGGTTGAAAAATAAGCAGATCTAGCAGCTTTTAAAACCTCTCTGTAAGCAATCGAGCTCTCCTTCCATGAAATCCGAAATACCTCTAGTTTTGTTTTCTTCCAGTTGCGCTCCATTTTTCTGGCTGCTCTCTTAAGGGCCTGAGTGTGCTCGTTGTGCCACGGGGTTGGACTATGTTCTTTAATCTTCTTTAAGCGCAGCGGAGCAACTGTTTCTAAAGTGCTGGAAAAGAGAGAGTTAAAAGTTTTCGTTGCAATATCAAGTTCTTCTAAGCTATCCGGGATGCTGAGATGATGAAACTGATTAGGAAGATTATTGATAAAGCAATATTTAGTGGCAGAAGTGATCGGTCTAACATATTTATAACACGGAGTCGGCTTTGCAGCCTTGGCTAAATGTAATTTACACGAGACTAGATAATGATCTGAGATGTCATCGCTCTGCTGCAGTATTTCAACGGCATCAACATCTATTCCATTAGTGATACCAATGGGTGGGGTATTGCATTTTTATCATAAAATTAATTAATTAATTAATTAATTACACTTAAAATTACACTTAAAAAATTAATTAATTACACTTAAAATGTAAACAAAATAAGCCACACTCTGATTAATATATTTTTGTTTTATTGTCAAAAGTACTACTTACTGAGATGACAAAAGGTCTAGCAGGTCCAAACCTGGACTAAATCAAATATACTGAAGCAGTTCTGAACAATGACCATACCAAATGAGAAAAACTTTCTCTGAACATTAATAAACACAAATTAAATCATGTTAGTTTGTACTAAATGCCCATTGATGGGTCTTTGCATGTGCATATTTGCTGATCATGTCTTTAAAGTCCAGTTTTTTTGCCAACTGACTTTCTACAGAGAGTATGGCAAGGCTGTTCAGTCTATCCTGGGACATTGTTGATCTTAAATAGTTCTTTACAAGTTTAAGTTTACTGAAAGCACGTTAAAATAAGTCAATCATTAAGATGTGCATTAAACTGAGAACAATCCTGTACTTAATGTAAGAGCTTGCGCAAGCTAATTTGCATAACAATGCGGTAAAATAGGCGCTAACAATCTGTGTTTTCGCGCCACCTAAAGATATTGTTCAGACTAGGGCTTCACAATAATGGTTAAACTGATAATCAAGATTATTAATCATATAATTTGAAAAAAAAAGATTCTGTCCCTCCATTGACAGCTACACATCTACCACTTTGACCTTTCAAAAAGTTCATAAAGAGATCGTAAAATTAATCCATATGAATAGTGGTTTAGTCCAAATTTTCAGAGGAGACACAATCACTTTATATGATAAACAGATTCATTTATTTTTAGATTTATGCTTTTATTGCTATAAATATTGATGAGCGAACATAAACATAAGCTCAACCAAACCTGCTTGACACACAAGAAAAAAAACCTCATTGGCTCTTGCGAGGGTTGGGTATCGACTGATTATAATTCTCTGGTGTCGGACTCACAGAGTTTGTGTGACATTTTTGAATGAATTTCTTTGTCGTACAAATAATTTTTTTGAAGAACTTGTGCTTGCCTTCAAAACGCATGGTCCAAATATCTCTAAATGGCCCATATGTCCTTATTAGTTGTGGATAATGTTCAATGTAGTGGTGTTTAGGATGCAACACAAAATGACGAAATACTTTTAAAAGCAAACCTCTGTGCTCTGAAATTTTAGCCCAGAGAAAATCTATATTATCATCAGTGAATCTGAATGTTAGATTAGATTAGCCTTTATTGTCTCCTGACGGAGAAATTCATCTTGGGCATTCGAGATATCAGATGCAACACAAAATACATAACACATAACATGATTTACCTACAAATAAGATACCATAATTTACGACGACACACCACATTCCCCCCTACCCCCACCCCCACCCCATTCCATATTCCTAGCACTTTCTATCATGCTGTAGTCAGTAGCCTCTTTATCTCATTGCATCTAACCCACACCCCCTATTTGTTGTTATTCAATATTTTTATAGAGAGTGGTACAAATGAAAATTTAAACCTATTCATTCTGCAGTTTGGTAACCTGTACCTTCTGCCCGAGGGCATCATCTCATACTCACTGTAAAGGACATGATTCGGATCGCTAGTAATTTTTAAACTCTGTTTCCTCACCGCCTCCTCAAAAAGCTCATTAAGAGTAGTCGGTGGCACTTGTCCAATTATTTTTCCCGCCCTTTTAATCAGTATTTGGAGCTGTGTTTTTAGTTTAACTGACAGGTTACCAAACCAAGCTACAATACCATATCGGACAATAGACTCAATAGCTGCCTTATAAAACAATAGCATAATATCTTTGTCAACACCATGAACTCTTAGTCTTCTTAAAAAATATAGACGCTGACATATTTTTGAGGAAACATACTCTACTTGATGTGACCACTTTAAATGTTTATCTAATTGAATTCCTAAATATTTATATGTTGTTACTTGTTCAATTGGTACTCCTTCAATTAGAATAGGGCTTTGATCGCCTATAGACCTAGGGTCAAAAATCATTTCTTTGGTTTTATTAACATTAAGGAGCAAGTTATGCTTATAAACACATGAACTTATACAGACAATAACAAGCAGAACACAGCTGAACAAAAATGACAAATCATATTAGTAACCATGGAGACAAACGAGCAGTGGGAGCTGAACAAAGGAAGACAGGAACCAGTCCATGAAAGTGAAACTATGAACAAACATAACTAAATATCCCTGACAACATCAATGTTGTGATAAGGGAAGACAGTAAAACATAAAACCTGCTCTGTCAGCTTGACACGACAGCTTTGGCACATGCTAGCTATGCATTTTAGAAGATAGGAAAACACTGCTTAAAATTATATGACTTTACAATGCTTCACGCAAACAGTTAAGACTATGAAAATAAAATATGATCATAAAAAAAATACTTTTTAACTTGAAATTATTTTTTTGCAGAAGGATTGGTCATACAGTTTATGCACAGCAAAAAAGCAAGTGTTCATTTGGTGTAACACTGCAGTTGGATTTACGAATAAACTCTTACTCTTGTTAAAATGTACTCTGTGAGTAATGTACATTTCACACATTCGAAAGTGTTATTTTAACTCCAAAATGGAAGGGCGTTTTTTTCTCTCATAGTTTTTTGTATTATTACTTTGTGTGTGTGATACAAGTAAAAATTATGAAATAAACAAGTAGAAAAGTTTTATTTATAAAAAGTGCTTTTTGACAAGAATATCTCTTCAGAAATAAAAGCATTTAGCCTTTAAAAACAAACATTTCATAAAATCTGTTCATCTTCGCTGTTCTGATAAATCAGAAACAAGTTTATATAAAACGGTAAAAAAAACATTCTTTCTTACGCAACATGCCCAAAAGCAGTCGGGTATCAATTCAATTAACAGAATTTGTAAAAACATTCATGACAAAACAGTTTTTGCTTGTGTGCTCCACAACAAATCAGAAATTAGTTCAAGAGGATTAAAGATCTTCATGCACAAAACAATGCACTGGAACAATATACAAATATGGTTCTTCAAAACCATATGATGCTTGTAAATCAAATGGTCTGAAAAAAGAAAGATCCTCTACTCTTGACAGACCAAAAATATTCTGTTCTCTTACAAGGAAAGCATGAAGATGCTCGACAAAACCAACAGTTTCAAAGTCTTTAGTGACCAAAAAGTTTTGGTCATCCATTAGAACAATTTCAGTGATTTTACTGAAGGTCATTTTCCATTTTAGTGCAAACCAATTGGTCGTGATGATACTCAGTTCCAGAACGTCTTAACCATGAAGCCACTGTGATCTTACTATCCGAAAAATGTGGGTACCTTTCAAGAATAGTGTCACGGTATGGCAAATCCTCAACATCTAGAGGAACCATATTCAACATTACTTACAGGTAAACTTTCCCATAAGCAATTGCATACTGGTGTTTTAATGCAAGAGACTTTGTGATGTTTTTTTTTGTTTGTTTTTTTACTGTTTTTAAAAAACTTGTGTTTAGCTTCGAAACGCATTGACCATACATGTACTAATGGACCAATCTTGCGTATGCAACGTGGATAATGTAACATGAAATTGTGTTTTGGAATTAAATTCTTATGCGGATATAACTCTTTAAAGAGACTATGATGCTCTACAATAAGGTGTTTCAGATAGTAGGTCAAACTTTCTGTTATTACTAGTGAAAATACTATGTTAATGATCTGCAATAACAAAAGTAGTAAATGCCAGTGTTTGTTTTCCTCATCAACAAGGTCTCCAAATATCAGAGGAATATTTCTAATTAAACAGAACGTCTGAATGGCATTCAATCCTACACCGTTACCCATCTGCTCAAGGGTTACTCTAGTAGGCCGTTTTTTTCTTCCCAAGTAACCATAGTTGAAAGAATAGATTCTGTTACATATCTCTTGTCTTGATATAACGCCAGAAAGATATTCAAGAAGTAACTTTGTCTCATACTCTCCGACACCCTCAAGGATATCATGCATTATATCAGGAGCGTAATTGTCACAAATATGAAAATACTGCAAGTCGTTTAGCAGACGTGCGTTTAACCCCCAAAGACGCAGTAATGTTAGGGTCAGCTAACATATCTGCATAGTGCTGTTCTTGCAAAGCTTTGTTTCGTAATACAACATTAGTGTCGTCTTCACTGAAAATAGACTGTGATGTTTTCTTCTCTACTAAAGAATCGACAGAAGTAATGGGCACTGAAAGACTCCGTAAACTCAAGAAGTGTGTGCATTCCTAAATTTTCCTGTAACCTGGGAAATTGTGCCAAACAAGGGCTCTTTGAAGAAAGGAACTTGAATTCCTGAACTTTCAAGCACTTTCAAGGACTTTCAAATCTTCAACAAGGGGCCGCAAAATTGCATCAAATCCATAATTCTTCACATCCTGTGCATGGAATAATTACAGTAAATGAATATTCATTAAACTTGAATTCATTTTTGGTGGAAAATTCCTGAGAATGAAGGAAATAGCTCCAATTTTGTGAATGCCTTGCTTGGAGCCCAGCGGATTAGCATATTCAAAATCATCATAATATAACTGTATCTGAAGTGCATTTTGTTGTTTACTGAAAAGCAGGGTTTTTTTAAGATAACTTCCATCACAAAAATCGTATTATTTTACGATTAACAGTTGTACTCCCACTTGGTTTTGACATATGTTCACATAAATCTGCATTCCTAAAAATAAACTGCGTCCAACAGGCGTATGTAAATCAATGTGTCAGTTACAGGGACTTGATCATATGTCCGCGTCACCCGATTCAATCTACTGTCAAATCTTATCCCTAACTTGATCTCTATAGGGCCAACAACAGCCCATTTGTTTTTAAAATATTTTTTCCATTTGTGTTCTGTGCTCAGATTTGTCGGATTATCCAGGTTATTAAAACAGTCCTCTATTTTGGATGCTGTTGCAAAATCATCAGCAGGAAGTAAATTCATTACATCACTTTTGATATTAGAATGTATTTCATGGACCATTTCTTCCATATCCGATACTACAGATACAACACTGGTTGCTACTCCACTATTTAGCAATCTAGCGATAATGGATGCACACATTTCTTGAGTGTCAGTCACCCTCCTTTTATCACTGAGTGATGTCTCTAGACTCTAGTAGTTCATTGTGATCATTTAAATCTGCCGGTTCATCTCCATCAATTTAATTTTCAGTCTCTGTTTGGTCTAGAAAGTCATTTCTATGAACACTACTCAAGTGTTTTCGAAATCCAGCATAGGTCATGAAGCTATACTTACAATTCTTTTGTGTACATTTCAAGTTACATTATTTGTTCATTCACAGCTGAATGTACCGCTTTGCAAACAAAACAGGGGAA
This sequence comes from Phoxinus phoxinus, assembly GCF_949152265.1. Classification (NCBI taxonomy): domain Eukaryota; kingdom Metazoa; phylum Chordata; class Actinopteri; order Cypriniformes; family Leuciscidae; genus Phoxinus; species Phoxinus phoxinus. Next base: position 4,842,992 of record NC_136882.1, on the reverse strand, counting down.
CATTTTAGTCCTAATTTAGAAGTTTGGCTCGTAGGTCCTTAAGCTATTGTAACTGCGCTTATTTCCGTCATTGATATAAGTAGCAGTGGGTGGTAAAAGACAAGAAATGTACAGTTTTCTACTATCTTGCTAATAACATTTCTTTAGTCATTCGGCAGTCTTGCAGCCTGAATCACTGTAGGAAATCCACCCTTACATAGTCATGACTACTACTACAGATATAAGCCGACCAATATTACTTTCTCTAATAGGTTTAGTTTGGTCATGCCAAGATTTCCCATGTACTTTTAGCTAAATCAACATTACAACAAAGAGAGGTGAGGCGCACCCTATTTAGATTGGTCTAACAGCACTTTGATGTCCTAAGCGGAAATTCCTTTTTTATCCTCCACAGATAAGTACACTTGAACCAGTGCCAAGAGTTAGCCAGAGCTGTAAACTACCCTATCCTCCTCCTAAAACTGGACTTTAGTCCGTCATTAATCTGAACACACATTTGTGGTAACATGGTTACAGTGTAATCTACTAGAGTTAATCATTTCGGAAAAATACATAGCAAATTTTTCAAATGCAAACATTTATGAAAGACTGTATTACGGGAAAGACTGTATCAGCATTACGGGCTGATCCTTTGGTTTTGTTTTCAAAGAAAAGATACAGAAACACACTTGCGTTTGTCTGCCGCAAAAGTACTAAAATCGTTCCAAAGACAGCGGGCTGTCCGCCGAAGACAATTTTTGCGGAGGCAACAGGCAAGCATAAATCATCTCTCTGCTTGCAGTGCGTCAATCCCGCTTTTTGTCAAGGTAATTGTCACAAACACAAACGTGACTGACGACTGTCCTGCCGACCACATTATACATTATACGTCATCAATAGCGATTGCGTTCATATCAGCAGCAAACCGTACTGGAGTTCACATGAACCGTACCCCAGACCACCCTTTTTAAGCGGACTCAAGTACGGTTCGCTGGTGCGCACCCGAGTTCGGAAGACAGCGTTCACATCATCCAAACGAACTTAACTCTGACGTCATTCGAACCCGATTGCGCACCAAAAGTGCTAGTGTGAAAACGCCCTGAGTCTCCTCTGAAAGGCAAAGGGGGAGGTGTTGCTGTAATCTATAGGGTTACACGACATCTTACTAACTATTAAGTAACTTTTCAACTACATGTCAACAAACTCTCATTAGAGTATTAGTAGACTGTAGTAGACTGTCAGCAGACTGGTAAGTTATGGTTAGGGTTAGTAGAATAGGTTGACTTGTAGTTGCCAAGTTACTTATAGTCATTAGAATATCTGTTGAGTTTTTTTTTATGTTTTAACGACGGAGATAATTGCTTATCATGATAATAGCAGATTGTGCAAATATAATGCACAACAAGGTCTATCTGTTTCCATTAAAAATATAAATCATTTAAAAATACTATTTGGCCAGTGGAAAAGATTGAGAAAAACTTTCTCTGAAATGGATTTTACACTATTTTATATATTTATTAAAAAACAAGGCAAGGATAGGCTACTAAATTATTATTATTAATGCAATGTGACGGCACATCCGTATTTCATATTTTCCTAATGTCTTGTACCGTTAAACATGTTATCACGTGGATGAATAATCATATGCAAATGATATGCAGATGAGGATATAGTAAAACTAGGCGTTGTAAGCTCCATATATGGTTATTTCGGGGAGGAGACGCATGTGCGCACAATCTTCCGCTGACTGGGATTTATAAAGTGAATTCTGCGCAGGTTCTGGCGTACGCACGGTTTTATAAGTCTGAATATTTTTTGGCCCACACCATTTTTGTCTTTTGGGCGCACGTACACTTTTAGTTAGGATCCTACGCACAGATTTATAAATGAGGCCCCTGGTCTGGGACGTCCCGGCCTATGAAGTTCTGTCACGCTATTGGACTAATTTCACATGTGCTTCACGATGCAATCACGTAGAGGCGTCCCCATCTCGGTCCCTCTTCAGGGAACCAGGGTTACAGTCGTAGCCTGAGATCTTTTCAGATGTTTTCGTATTTTGGACCAGACAAATATATATATATATATATATATACACACAGGTGAAACTCAAAAAAAAATTATATCGTGCAAAAGTTCATGTATTTCAGAAATTCAAAAGGTAAAACTAATATTAGTATATATAACTATACATACAGTATGCATGATTATACTTTTGAGAGGGCTGACATTTCTGTATTTAAAATCCTTTTTTTATTGATTTCATGTAATAATAAAATTTTCTGAGATTTTGAATTTGGGGTTTTCATAAGCTGTAAGCCATAATCATCAAAATTATAACTTTTGCACGATATTCAAATTTTAGAGTTTCACTTGTATATTTCTACATGCAGGTGGTTATAGGTGTACATATACATACATATATACATATATGTATATATATATATATATATATATATATATATAAGTGTGTGAGTGCGTGCGTGTGTGTGTGTGTGTGTGTTGCTAGATCAAGAGAAAATTATTTGTTTGTCATGTCCTTGAGAATGTGATCAAAATGATGCAACTCACTCAGATGTGTTCTACAGTCATTCAAGAGTTTGTCTTTCACAATGTCTAAAGTCTGATCGTTAATGATTTCAGAGAAAATGAAACTTATTGTTCTGTTTAAACAGGATGAATTAACCAGTGTGTAGGTGTTGATCATATACTCCTGAATTGCTGCTGTTGTAATACTTAATTATTTAAGTCTGTTTCATTCCCATCCTCCTCACTGAATGGTAATCCCTAAAGCCTTTCTATTTAAGTTGAATTTATTTCTGCAGAACAAAAGAAGATATACTTCTGTGTTCTACAGAATAAAGAAAGGCATACAGGTTTCGAATGGCATGAGTGTGAGTGCATATTACATGAGTGTTGGTGGGGGGCGCATTCCCTTCAAAAACAAAAGTAATCCACTGCGTCTTCAGTGGCTCAGATGTCGGGGGTAAATGACGACTGCTATGTTCATTCTTATATCAAAATTACACGGCTCTCTTGGGATGGCGTTATTAGTTGACTGTAAATAGAGGTTAAAACACATTATCAAGCAGACTTTCCTGTTTCAGTTCATCTTCATGAGCCGTTATTTTACCTGACTCCAGATCTATTTCTTTGAGACTTACGGATGAAGACTGACGGTTAACTTTAATCTTTGCATCTGATGCTGCAAGGGCAACTTCTAGCTCAAATTCCACTCTTTTTGCCTTTTAGTTCAGCTTCTTGTCGTTCAATAGCTTGTTTCTTCTTCAATGCAGCATGTTTAAGTAGTGCAGCTTTTTCTACTTCAGCGGATATACGTGCAGAAGAAGTTGTAGAAGCTGTAGATTTGCCATCTACTCATGTTTCTTACGCTTCATACTTTAATTCACTGACACAGAGGAAATGCTATCATCTGGATGTACTTCTAGATCGAGGAACAGGTGAACACACTCAGGCAAGGAACAGATGAACACACTCAGGCAAGGAACAGGTGAACACACTCAGAAAAGGAACAGGTGAACACACTCAGACAAGAAACAGGTGAACACACTCAGACAAGGAACAGGTGAACACACTCAGACAAGGAACAGGTGAACACACTCAAGCAAGGAACAGGTGAACACACTCAGACAAGGAACAGGTGAACACACTCAGGCAAGGAACAGGTGAACACACTCAGGCAAGGAACAGGTGAACACACTCAGGCAGGGAACAGGTGAACACACTCAGGCAGGGAACAGGTGAACACACTCAGGCAGGGAACAGGTGAACACACTCAGGCAGGGAACAGGTGAACACACTCAGGCAGGGAACAGGTGAACACACTCAGGCAGGGAACAGGTAAACACACTCAGACAAGGAACAGGTGAACACACTCAGACAAGGAACAGATGAACACACTCAGGCAAGGAACAGGTGAACACACTCAGGCAAGGAACAGGTGAACACACTCAGACAAGGAACAGGTGAACACACTCAGGCAGGGAACAGGTGAACACACTCAGACAAGGAACAGGTGAACACACTCAGACAAGGAACAGGTGAACACACTCAGACAAGGAACAGGTGAACACACTCAGACAAGGAACAGGTGAACAAACTCAGGCAGGGAACAGGTGAACACACTCAGACAAGGAACAGGTGAACACACTCAGACAAGGAACAGGTGAACACACTCAGACAAGGAACAGGTGAACACACTCAGACAAGAAACAGGTGAACACACTCAGACAAGGAACAGGTGAACACACTCAGACAAGGAACAGGTGAACACACTCAGACAAGGAACAGGTGAACACACTCAAGCAAGGAACAGGTGAACACACTCAGACAAGGAACAGGTGAACACACTCAGACAAGGAACAGGTGAACACACTCAGACAAGAAACAGGTGAACACACTCAGACAAGGAACAAGTGAACACACTCAGACAAGGAACAGGTGACCACACTCAGGCAGGGAACAGGTGAACACACTCAAGCAAGGAACAGGTGAACACACTCAGACAAGAAACAGGTGAACACACTCAGGCAGGGAACAGGTGAACACACTCAGACAAGGAACAGGTGAACACACTCAGGCAGGGAACAGGTGAACACACTCAGGCAGGGAACAGGTAAACACACTCAGACAAGGAACAGGTGAACACACTCAGACAAGGAACAGATGAACACACTCAGGCAAGGAACAGGTGAACACACTCAGGCAAGGAACAGGTGAACACACTCAGACAAGGAACAGGTGAACACACTCAGGCAGGGAACAGGTGAACACACTCAGACAAGGAACAGGTGAACACACTCAGACAAGGAACAGGTGAACACACTCAGACAAGGAACAGGTGAACACACTCAGACAAGGAACAGGTGAACAAACTCAGGCAGGGAACAGGTGAACACACTCAGACAAGGAACAGGTGAACACACTCAGACAAGGAACAGGTGAACACACTCAGACAAGGAACAGGTGAACACACTCAGACAAGAAACAGGTGAACACACTCAGACAAGGAACAGGTGAACACACTCAAGCAAGGAACAGGTGAACACACTCAGACAAGGAACAGGTGAACACACTCAGACAAGGAACAGGTGAACACACTCAGACAAGGAACAGGTGAACACACTCAAGCAAGGAACAGGTGAACACACTCAGACAAGGAACAGGTGAACACACTCAGACAAGGAACAGGTGAACACACTCAGACAAGAAACAGGTGAACACACTCAGACAAGGAACAAGTGAACACACTCAGACAAGGAACAGGTGACCACACTCAGGCAGGGAACAGGTGAACACACTCAAGCAAGGAACAGGTGAACACACTCAGACAAGAAACAGGTGAACACACTCAGGCAGGGAACAGGTGAACACACTCAGACAAGGAACAGGTGAACACACTCAGACAAGAAACAGGTGAACACACTCAGACAAGGAACAGGTGAACACACTCAGACAAGGAACAGGTGAACACACTCAGGCAGGGAACAGGTGAACACACTCAGGCAGGGAACAGGTGAACACACTCAGACAAGGAACAGGTGAACACACTCAGACAAGGAACAGGTGAACACACTCAGACAAGGAACAGGTGAACACACTCAGACAAGGAACAGGTGAACACACTCAGACAAGGAACAGGTGAACACACTCAGACAAGGAACAGGTGAACACACTCAGACAAGAAACAGGTGAACACACTCAGACAAGGAACAGGTGAACACACTCAGGCAGGGAACAGGTGAACACACTCAGACAAGGAACAGGTGAACACACTCAGACAAGGAACAGGTGAACACACTCAGACAAGGAACAGGTGAACACACTCAGACAAGTAACAGGTGAACACACTCAGACAAGGAACAGGTGAACACACTCAGGCAGGGAACAGGTGAACACACTCAGGCAGGGAACAGGTGAACACACTCAGGCAAGGAACAGGTGAACACACTCAGACAAGAAACAGGTGAACACACTCAGACAAGGAACAGGTGAACACACTCAGACAAGGAACAGGTGAACACACTCAGGCAGGGAACAGGTGAACACACTCAGACAAGAAACAGGTGAACACACTCAGACAAGGAACAGGTGAACACACTCAGACAAGGAACAGGTGAACACACTCAGGCAGGGAACAGGTGAACACACTCAGACAAGGAACAGGTGAACACACTCAGGCAACACTCAGGAACACACTCAGACAAGGAACAGGTGAACACACTCAGACAAGGAACAGGTGAACACACTCAGACAAGGAACAGGTGAACACACTCAGACAAGGACCAGGTGAACACACTCAGACAAGGAACAGGTGAACACAGACAAGGAACAGGTGAACACACTCAGACAAGGAACAGGTGAACACACTCAGACAAGGACCAGGTGAACACACTTAGACAAGGAACAGGTGAACACACTCAGGCAAGAAACAGGTGAACACACTCAGACAAGGAACAGGTGAACACACTCAGGCAGGGAACAGGTGAACACACTCAGGCAGGGAACAGGTGAACACACTCAGACAAGGAACAGGTGAACACACTCAGGCAAGGAACAGGTGAACACACTCAGACAAGGAACAGGTGAACACACTCAGGCAGGGAACAGGTGAACACACTCAGACAAGGAACAGGTGAACACACTCAGGCAGGGAACAGGTGAACACACTCAGACAAGAAACAGGTGAACACACTCAGACAGGAACAGGTGAACACACTCAGGCAGGGAACAGGTGAACACACTCAGACAAGGAACAGGTGAACACACTCAGGCAGGGAACAGGTGAACACACTCAGACAAGGAACAGGTGAACACACTCAGGCAGGGAACAGGTGAACACACTCAGACAAGAAACAGGTGAACACACTCAGGCAGGGAACAGGTGAACACACTCAGACAAGAAACAGGTGAACACACTCAGACAGGAACAGGTGAACACACTCAGGCAGGGAACAGGTGAACACACTCAGACAAGAAACAGGTGAACACACTCAGACAGGAACAGGTGAACACACTCAGGCAGGGAACAGGTGAACACACTCAGGCAGGGAACAGGTGAACACACTCACCCCAGATTTCCACCAACTGCGGAACGGCTGCGGATCGGCTCCGTGTCCTTCAATACCCACCAGGCCCGGATTTGTTGCGGAACGGACCCTCGAGATCTCGCTAATTCACATGTGATCGCGCGATATGTAGTTTCGATAAACATAACCAACAAACCAGGAACAGTTTTCCGCCAAGATCATATTTTCCACCAAATATGATCCGGCATGATCACGGTGTATTTTATTTTGAAAATTAAATGGATCTTTTATTTTGGTTTGTCCTGTTTTTTGCTCGACTTCCTGTCCTGCACACTCTGCCCTGTAGTGCTGCGGAGCTCTCCGGCATCCGGCAAAAATAGAAGCTCTGCGGATCTGCTCCGGAGGGCTGCGGATCGCCGGAGTCGGAACGCAGCCGTTCAGCAGTCAGTGAAAATACACTCATTGACTTTAATGGAAACCGATTGACTCCGCCGCCGTTCTGGAGCGGATCCGCAGCCGTAGATTGACTTATTTAGATTGACTTCAAAAAGTGGTATAGAAGAATTAGAAGCAACTAGGTGCCACTACAGTAATGACACCTATTAAGAGCTATTATGCTATCTGTTGAGTAGGTTTATATAATCTGCTGTGACTGTGTGACCAGATAATGAACATATTTAGCTAATTTTATTGAAATGCTGTTTGCATATCGAATGTGAATTGCATCATGTTGTGATGCTGCTAAAGGCTTGTTTGAGACTAAGTTGCAAAGTGCAGTATCTGTTTGCTTTTGCAGTCAGTGAAGTTGCCCGACTCACTTAATGACTGTTCTTTTTGCACCCTGCACTTAGCTGAGTTGTGTCACGGCATTGTTGTATCTTCAGTCAAGCACGTTTCGCATTTTACTGTTGTGCTTTCTGCTTTAGTGAACACTATATTGTCATATTTAGTCTCTTGAGCCACTGCCACGTTATGCATTGTCTTGTGTCTTGTGAACTAGTCATTCAGGTTTTAACCAATAGTGATTTGGCATGTTAAATCCCACACCTAGTGGGCCTGTATGTGTGTGTTGTGTTGCGAAGGTTAGCTGCCTGCACTTTGCTGGTTGTCACTATTTCCTGATATCTGTCTCTTATTAGCAATTTCATACTGAAGCAACTGCTTCATATCACAGTCATGTTAAAAACATCAATGTTTTCACTCATCCATAAACATTATTAGATCCATCGGCTTGACGACAAGATTCATAATTCCACAGGAAGTTAGCGACCCCTAGCAGCGAAAAAAATACATATTGTATCTTTAAAAACCGCGAAAAGAAAGTCTCAAAATCAAAATGAATCAAATGAGATTGATCCACGCGAGTCACTTTATCCACACATGCACGTCTTTGTTGCATGTGCAAATGATACACTAAAACAAAAAAAACATTTGCATTCACAAAAATGTCTTTATTTGTACAAATTGCAACACATTCATTCAATTTAGAATTTTGCGCACGCAAGTTGAAAGGCATTTGGTTGTGGATAGTAAAACATTTCTGCAACATGTATCAAGTTTATGGATAATTGTGCTTGCACGTGTTAATCATTTTGATACTAAATTTATCCCATACAAAACACACATTTTCAAATATTGTAACGCACCATAATATGCAATAATTGTCACTGAACATAAGCAAAATTAGGCTCATGTAATAAGGGTGAATAAAAGATGACAATTTCCATTTTTGGGTGAACTATCACTTTAAGAAGGTTGGTTTAAGTAGACTTGCAATCCTTTATTAAAATGTCCTTTATCTTTAACTGGCAGGTCAATTGTGTAAGCTTAAGTTTCTGTTTCAAGAAATGTCTATGTCTGTTTAACTTTCCTTTCCCATGAAGATCCTCCCCTTTAAATACACTATAAAATGAGCATCTGAAACGGGCACATCATTTCCTTCACCTCCTGATCAAACATCCTTCACCTCCTGATCAAACATCCTTCACCTCCTGGTCAAACATCCTTCACCTCCTGATCAAAGATGGATCTGCAAATCTCAGTTTTTCTTCTCTTCATTATTTTCACTGCAGGTACAAAGACAAATAACGTTTGTAATTTTACTTGGTACAAATACAGATAATTGATGTCTCTTTTTTATTACTAAAGGACACTCTCTCGGGTGTTATGAGTGCAGCATTCAGACGGGTTCTTGTGCAGATCAAACTGTTCGAACATGTCCAGCTGGATCTACGAGCTGCCTGAGTTCAGCAGTAGTAACACAAGTTGGTAAGTCCAATATGATTTAAAGTTTACAGTTATATTTGACTGGAGATGCTGCAAGGAAACAAATACTTGTTTTTCTGATGGAATTCTGATTTTTTTATTTGTTTTATTTTAGATTATGATCTGTATTTAAATCTAAAATTGTATCTAAATGTTGACATTTGTAAATAAATTTTCCAGTTTAATTGGTCTTTCCTGTATCATTCATATTTTTTAGGTGGCATTACTTCTAAAGCGATGACTAAAGGTTGTGTTCCTGCCTGTCAAAGTGGATCCCTAAACTTCGGCTATACAAGGACGATTATCTCCTGCTGTGGCACAGACCTGTGTAACCGCCAAGATCCTCCAGGTATTGTTCTTAAATGAGAACGTGCAAATCTTCTGTAAAGTCAACACTCATTTTACTTCCAGCTCAGAAAATAAAATGCAGGGTGTGTCTGTCTGTTGTGAACTGATTGAATGGAGCAGATAAATGAGTGCTGTTTCATTTGATATTTCGTACATAAAATAAAATAAAAGGATACTTGTTTTCCTCCTGTAGAATATAATAACCCGAATGGAAAGAAATGTTATACGTGTGATGAAAAGAGCTGCTCAAAAACATTGAGCTGTTCAGGGGACGAAGACCGCTGCATTTCAGCAACAGGTGAGAACAAGAAGATCATTATCTTTTAAACTCTCTTATGTTTAAACATTTGATACAGATCACACATACCAATGTACAGCTCAGACTGAATCAGACTTTGTTTTTCTTCTTTCTTTTCATCAGTGAATGCTGATGGCCAGTCAGTGGTTGTAAAAGGCTGTGTCTCTAAAGCGTTTTGTGTTGACACGAAATCTATTAAAAATACTGTGAGCATCTCCTGTTGTGAGGGGAACCTGTGTAACGGTGCGCAGAGTGTGTCCCAGAGCTTCCTGTTCCTCAGCTGTTCTCTGCTCTCCTACTTCCTGCTGCACTGAGTCCAGCAGCTCCACAGATCCTGCAATCAGACACGATGTAATGAAGGACATTTCTCTGAATCTTTGGTGTTCTGATGGGATTTTTTTTTTTTGCTGTAATATTTGATGTGACATTTTACGAAGGTGGACGATGACGCAATGTTATTCTAAGAAAAGGCTTTGTTGTATGCTGCTTTGATACAATCTGTATTGTAAAAAGCGCTATATAAATAAAGGTGACTTGACTTGACGATGTAAAAATCAAGAAAATTACTCTAATTAATGTCAAATTACTCAACTTTTCTGATACTCGTGTTCCCATCATGCACTGGGCCTTGGATAATTAATGAGGTTGATGTTTTACTGTTTTTCAGCTGTATTTACACTGTTTTATCATTGCTTTTGTTGTTAGGTTTAGTAACTTGCCATTTTGTATCATTTGAAGTTCATTTTCTACTCAAAATAAACACGAGCAATAATGATGCATCAAATGTTACCGTCATTGTGTACCATTATTGAGGTGTCTGTGTTCCAGTGCCATGATACTGCTGATATGTAGATATAGGGCCTTATCTTGCACCCAGCGCAATTGACTTTGTACACCGACGCATGTATCATTCCTATTTTGCACCCGCGCACAGCGGACTTTTCCCTCCACAGACGCACGCGGTAAATTAGCAAATGTATTTGCCCTCGGGGGGGCGGTTTAGCTAAAAAGAGGAGGCGTGTTGCGGCGCAAAACTCTCCTGGTGCTATTTTGCAGTTTCAAAAAATGTTATAAAAAATAGGCATAAATCTAGCTTACACATTTACCCAAATTATTTGGGTGGGTTTCTCCCATCATCCCCAATGTCACTTCTCTGTGTTTTACGGCCCTGACGAGAACGTCGGTCTCCTCGGCTGTGAACGGCTCCTGGCGTGCGCTGGCAAACCCGCCGTTATAATAGCAATCCGCCGTGGAACAAGCGCGCCGGCTCTTAAAGGGAATGTGAGAGGACACTCTGATTGGTTTATTTCACGTTACGCCCAAACCACACCTATGAGTAATGAAGCGACTTCAGACCAACACATTTTATATTTGCGTCGGGCGCAAGAGTCGTTTATCCCGCCGGTATAATAGCAACAGCGCCTGAGATCCGCCCACAAAGTTACTTGCGTTTCGCACTTTATACTTGCGTTTCAGATCGTTAAAATAGGGCCCAATATCTATTGTATTATTTACTTAGATGTTTCTAAGTCTAAGTGATCTTGCATGGAGACAAAATGTTAGATCACAGCAACATAAAGGAGGAAAGTTTGATCCTGACTTCCTTGATCCTTTTCCAGTGACCAGAGTCGAGGGGAAATCTGTTGACCTTGTGGATAGCTGTGGCAAGGTCAGCATAGACCATCTGAAGCCATATTTAGAGGAGATGCCAAGAATCCGTCATAAAATAAAGGCAAAGAGAAAAGGCCTATAAAGAGAAGACACCGCCACCACCACCACTTGCTCCAACACCACCACTGTTTCCAACCCCCAGTGTTGGGGAAGCTACTCTGAAACTGTAGTTTGACAAGCTACAAGCTACTCGTATGTTAAAATAGTTAAACTACAGTGTCTTATACTCTTTGTGCATGTGTGTGTGTGAGATAGAGAGAGAGAGAGAGAGAGAGAGAGAGAGAGAGAGAGAGAATTTGAATTTTAACAACAAAACAAAACAAATTTTAACAAAACATTTATATTACAATTCTTATACACTATTCAACACAATTCTAATACAAATATAACCAAAATAATACACATTACATTAGTGATATTCATTGTAACACACAAGAAAATAAAATAAAAGTTTATCTACAACAGAGCAAATTGCATCATTATAACACCACTTATTTGAAAAAAAAAACATCAAGTCTTTCATCATCTTATACAATTTAAAATCAATCCACTCTTGATTTTATCCTGTTTTTTTTAAATAGACACAACTTGACCTCCTTCTGTATGGAATTATTTTTGAGACAATAATAATGAACGTAACTTTTCAAGAAACTGATGAAAATATCAATTGAAACTGAAAAAGAATAAATCGCGGGCACATTTTTTTGACTTCGTTCTTAATACACTGCATGTTTTGCTAACTATTTCTCATATTTCTTTCGCTGATCTGAACTTACAAATGCGCCTCCAGAGTTTTCATTTACGCTTCTGAAGTTTCGGATAGCCACAGGTGAGACGGCGTCAGGAGAAAACGGCTGAAAGGCGTAGTCTGCTGAAGATGCTGCTCGCTCAGGCTGAAAGGGCTTGTTCGACGGCGAAGTTCAGTAAACACAGTCAGAGACGTGGAGTTGTCGCTGAAGGAGTTATATCTGCTATAATGGCGAATTTGCGGGGCTATTATAGGCTAAGGCCACGCCCCGTCATACATGTCAGAGCCGGCTTAGTAGTCACGGGTCAGGGGGCTCTGACGTGTATGACCCCAGGCTCCCACGCCATTGGATGTGCAGTTGTAGCAGCACAGCTTATGAGCAGGTCAGATGCTCAATGTGCTAGCTGTGCAGTGGGGAAACTCCCTTTCCTTTGCAGCTAAATGTGTTTTACATATAACCTTCAGTAAATCGAGGAAAGGGAGTTTCCCCACTGCGTATAGAGCTGGTAAGTCCCGCCCCCTCCGTAAAACCCCGCTGGACCTCAAAGTTGAAAAACCGTCAATGCAAGTGAATGGGAGAAAATTATTATTTTCTATTCCCGTTTGAATTGTGCCATGAATGTGAACATATGTTGTCTGTGAATTTTTTATATAATCTTTCATGTTACAATTTTGACAGTATATGGTATGATTCGTCGGCTAGCAGTTGTGGAAAAGACATAACGAGAAAGACTACATGTCGCCTATGTGACGTCACCACATAAAGTTGACTTACCCGTGGTTTTCACTTGCATTGACGGTTTTTCAACTTCGAGGTCCAGCGGGGTTTTACGGAGGGGGCGGGACTTACCAGCTCTATACGCAGTGGGGAAACTCCCTTTCCTCGATTTACTGAAGGTTATATGTAAAACACATTTAGCTGCAAAGGAAAGGGAGTTTCCCCACTGCGCACAGCTAGCACATTGAGCATCTGACCTGCTCATAAGCTGTGCTGCTACAACTGCACATCCAATGGCGTGGGAGCCTGGGGTCATACACGTCAGAGCCCCCTGACCCGTGACTACTAAGCCGGCTCTGACATGTATGACGGGGCGTGGCCTTAGCCTATAATAGCCCCGCAAATTCGCCATTATAGCAGATATAACTCCTTCAGCGACAACTCCACGTCTCTGACTGTGTTTACTGAACTTCGCCGTCGAACAAGCCCTTTCAGCCTGAGCGAGCAGCATCTTCAGCAGACTACGCCTTTCAGCCGTTTTCTCCTGACGCCGTCTCACCTGTGGCTATCCGAAACTTCAGAAGCGTAAATGAAAACTCTGGAGGCGCATTTGTAAGTTCAGATCAGCGAAAGAAATATGAGAAATAGTTAGCAAAACATGCAGTGTATTAAGAACGAAGTCAAAAAAATTACCAATACAAAATTACCGTTCGAAAGGGAACTAATAATTCCCAGCGATCATCAACTATTTATTTTTTATTTTCCCATCCCTAAATGATATGCAGGTATTTCTTAAATATAAGGACCATATAAAAACATGTACACAATAAGTGCATTGTATCAAATGATTCATTTAAATGTTAGTACATGCTGTAGTAGTTAAAGACACTTATTATAAAGTGGGACCAAAAAAAGTTTACCTTGACCTCACTAAAAGGTTGTAATAAGCTAAAACATTTGTTTTCACATAAATAATCATTTATGAATGGGCAGCTGATCTCTGGTCTCTCTGGATCATCTTATCCAGCAGATGGCACAACTGCTCCAAAAGGGGAATTTGAATTGAGCTCTCAAATATTCAGATGATTGGAAAATATTGTTCATGTAGCCTAAATTTATAAAAACATTTCAAATATGACTGCTCATCCGGGAGTTGTTTCCTACATAACTGTGCTTGTAGTCTGTCTGAGATCTGTACATTCCAATTTAAATCAATATTTCCTTTTCACATACTGTATAACGGTTTATAATAAGATGGGTAATGTCAGAAACTCATTACTAGAAAATAAACTTCTGGCTGCAGCAATATACAATATCTGATTGTACATTATGCATTACATATACAGCACAGTCAACATATGCAGATATTTTAATAAATAATCATTTTAATATATAATATAAATGATTAAGATATTTAGACAGTTTTTCATGTTCTTTAGGCTAAATGATTTCAATTGTCTTTGAACTACACATTGTTGTCTTTCATGTCATTGTGTCTGTTTTTGAGGAGTGTTTACCTTGTGTTTGATTGGTTGTAGTCGTACAATCTTTGTTTAGGCTCACCCACAGTGAAATTCTCTATAATAAGAGTTTAGTACAAATGTACAGTAGCAAAATGACATCTCTATTTCCCAATGCATCTGTTAAGGCCATTGTTAAAAATTCATAACCTTATATTGATCCTGAAAGTCACCAATATAACCTGGTTCATTTAGATCTAGTAACAGGGGTCCGTTCTTCGTACGTTGCTTAAAACATCCGAGATCAAGCGAGACATCCAAGATGATATAATCGGCCTAATCATGATCTGGCTAGTTGGGTTTTTCGAACACACCAGCCGGTTATGATTAGTATAGCTGGATTGAGTTATCTGAGATAATTGCGCGTGCATGCGCTGGTTTAAAAGGGGATATGTATCGATAGTAGAAACATTGATCAGCAACGCTGCTATTGGCTGCTCACCGTGGCCAAAGAGCACGCACAGTTTTTCTCCGCAGCAGAGCAAAAGCTAGTAGTCGAAGTTTATGCGGAATTTTAATGTTTAATGAAAACGCCAGGGAAGACATCAAAGTCTGTAAAAGCCAGGAGATGGGGCTGGCAAATAGTAGCAAACAAATTAAATTCAATAGTGGGGACCATGTTAAATGTTTCTATCACTTGTTACAGTAGCCTATATACATTTTTGTATTTTAATTATATTTCATAATTACTTTGTTCATTGTAATGTCAGAGCCACCACCCACTAGAACATTGGAACAAGTAAAAGTGAAAATGGTAATCTTTACTAAGCTACTTATACTGTTCTTGGTCTCTTTTAAAAATACACCGTTAAATGATGTGCATGTGTTGTTCATGTGCAGCAACCAAGAAAAAGGCTATACAAATTTTAATAAAAAACAGGTGGTGGTCCTGCTTACTGTCCACTTGTCCACTTACTCCCCGACAGAAGGGCTGGCCCTTGGGTTGAATGTGAATTGACCCTATTGTGGGGGGCATCTCTTCCTTAGACCCACGGCAGGGACCAGTAGCAGCAACAGCTTCATTACTGGTAAATGAGCTTTTAATTATCTTAGTACACTGTAAAATAATTTGTTGCTGCATTAAATTAAGTAGGCCTATTATCCAAATGGCTGGTCTAAAGCCTGAATTGCTTTACTTTATGAAAGTAAAGCATAAAGTAAAGCCTAAGTAAAGTAAAGGAGCTAAGCTTATTTGTCTTGACTTTTATTAAACATTTAGTGAATTTTAAAAATGGTGTCCCACAAATGGTGCCGCTCTGCTACTAGGTCTGCCCGAGGTCACCATCAGGCTGGAGGTCATCAGGCTGGAGGTCATCATCAGGCTGGAGATCATTAGGCTGGAGGTCATCATCAGGCTGGAGGTCATTAGGCTGGAGAGGTCATCATCAGGCTGGAGGTCATTAGGCTGGAGGTCATCATCAGGCTGGAGATCATTAGGCTGGAGGTCATCATCAGGCTGCACCTCCACCACAGGGATCCTCTCCTTTCTGATGTGTAATACGGCACATGTAACAATAATGTCACAGTCCCTGTCAGGTGCAACCCTCAGACTTTTCAGACACTGAAATTTTCCCTTTAGTTGCCCATGGTCAATTTAAAACTGTGCCCTTGTCCTGGCTAGAGCTCCATTGTCCGGGTTGTGGGTCAGGGAATGGGGTCATAAAATACTGCCTGCAGGTATAGCCCCTGTGTCTCCAAGCATGTTGTAATCACCTACATAATGAAAAAATATAGTTATGTTAGGCTCAGAATACCTGTAGCCTATGTAATACAGTGTGCTTGATATTTATATTTTCCGTTTCCATGTTCAAATAATGTGCTACATGTGACTGATATGGTATAGTGTCACACACCACCAAGACATTTTAGTCAGTCAACTGCATACTTTTTGATTCCATTCCTTTTTGTTTTATTTCATATAATAATATTACAAATATGATACATTTAGAATTGTAATAGTAACTTACCTGCACATTTACACTGTTCACAAAATCCTCTTCATTAAGGCCTTGATGGGAACGTGTGTACAGTCTCTGGCACCAATCACGTTAGTGACGCCTGACACAAAGGCTACTGTAAATCATAGGCTACTTATTGGCCAAGTCATGATTGCATGATCTTCATTAAAAAAATATAATGTACCTGCATTGGCAAAATAAAAAAATAAATCTGCTTTACAACCTTGGGTCTGAAAAAACCCCATAAAAAAACATAAAAAAAAAAAGCTTGAGCGCGAGGTAAACTTTGTGAATGGCACGACAGGCAGCACTTTTCTCCAAGTTCACCGTATCACTCACAAAGAATCTCAGGGAAATGCACACAGTTTGTGCTGTTGTTAAAGCCAGACTCCGACATTATATGTGTTGTTCCAACAAATTAATGATACAAATGACACTCACGGGTCACGAGAAAAACGATATCTCTCTAAAAGTACGCTATCGCGCTGCGCTAAAGGACTTCCCGGATCACCTCCGCTTATAAAGCCGGGATCTAATCCTGTTAACATGAAATAAGCCTGCTCGCGAGCAGGTTTAAGATTGCGCACCTGTTGCTATGACAGCAAGTCCAGGATGAGCGTCGAAGAACCAAACAATCCAAGATCATGCCAAATCGCCAACAATCAAATCCAGCTAAGTGAGTTAGCGACGTACGAAGAACGGACCCCTGGTTGTTTTGAGAGCTATAGCAGACGGAAGATTTATAGTGTAAACTGACTTATGGTTTAGTCTACTTCACACAAATCTATTCCATGGCTTCAGGAGACTTTGAATACAGAGCATGATTCATATGGACTTTTTTTTTTTTCAAAGCTCATCTACTTGTGTCCATTCATATTCATTCCGTGGAAACCAGGATATTTCCTTTTATCATCTACAGGAAAAGTTAGTTTTTTGACGGCAAGTAAATTATAGCGTAATTCTCATTATGGATGAACTTTGCTTTACTGTATTAATTACCTTGTCTGCCTTGGTGCAAACTGTTGGGGAGTAGTTAACTACAAGTAGCGACGCTACTAACTTAACTAGGCTACATTTTTCAGTAGCTTGGCAGTAGCTCAGATGCTTTTTAAACAGTGTAGCTTTTCCAGTAGCTAACTACTTTTTGCAGCAAGTAGCGGTGTAGCGCGAGCAAAAGCTACATTGCGTTTTGTCGAGCCTGCGCGAATCAGCGCGATGCCAGGATATTCTTCTTTTAGAGTTGTGACGTTCGCGAACGAACCGATTCTTTTGAACGGCACATAAACATGAACGATTGGAGCCGAGTCGCGGCTGGAGGGGAGCCGTTCTTTCTGTCGTTCCTTTTTTTTCCTATGCGTGTTTCACACAGATGCACACAAATGAGCTCCTCCGCGAGACAGAGCAGTTATAGGGGGAGGGGCGCACCCAGCGCAGGGGTGTTGTGTGATGATAGTTGTGTTCCATTTTATTTATTCTAATTTTATCTACAGTAGCCTATATATTTAAAACTTTAAATATATAGGCTTATATAGGCTTATATAATTAAATATATAGGCTTATAAAAATGTTCTTCCACACAAGAACATTTTTCTATCAAAATGTTCTTGTGTGGAAGTGTTTGTAGTAAAAGCTGTTTTGCACAGAAATTCATTGCAGCCGGCTTTGTTTTGATTGTTTATTTGTGAGTAGGTATGAATAACATAGTCAACGTAGCTTTACACATACACACACTTTGGTAAATCCAAAATAGTGATGTCACTGTCTAAGCAGAGGGATGTTGTGCGACCCTATGGCCACACATGACAAATGAGGTAATAATCAATATTTCAGAATAATTCAAACTCAGATATTGGTGTGTGATATCTGAGTTTTAATTATTTGACTACAAATCTCACCTCATCATTCCTCCCAGTGATTATTTCCAGGATAAACTGAGATGTCCCCAAGCTGGCTTCTTAAAACTGACTACTGGTAAATATTTAAAAAGAGCCAAAAACAGATCGCCAAGATCCGGATCCCCTCAAAGAGCCATTTTTTGCCATTACCGCCACCTATTGTTTAATCACGCATCTTGCGGCTAACGGTTCACTGATGTACAGAAGTGGGTTGACACACCCATATTATCCATGATGGAGCAAGACGTGGCGGCAGATTTGGAGGATGGAGAAACAACTAATGTTAATTACCCATGGCCTTATTTGTCCAAGTTCATATTTGTTGCAATTTTGCACTTTTGACAAACAGTCTGATATATTTGAGTGTAGTGTGTAATAAAACAATACTCTTTGAAATCATAATTGTATTGCATTGTTTTAAACACTAAATATTTTACTTAAAACATTCCTCAGACACTTATTCAGTTATTTATAATATACGTTGTTCAAAAAAATCAAAAGTAGTTTCAATGTAGCTAGCTACTTTTTGATAGTAACTTGTAGTGTAGCTAACTACTTTTCCAAAAGGGTAGCTTGACTGTAGTTTAACTACTTTAACTTACGAGTAGCTTGTAGCTTGTCAAACTACAGTTTCAGAGTAGCTTCCCCAACACAGTCTCATCTGATATATATATTTTTTTTGTTATCTGCACAGTCAAATTTTTTTGCGTGATTTCGCATTGCTTCTCTCTCTGTGTCACACACACATACTGTGTTTGAAAGGCAAATTTAGATGAGAATTATTTACATCCCCACAGCTGACCTTCCTTTAGGACTCTCTCTCTCTTCTCTCTCTCTCTCTCTCTCTCTCTCTCTCTCTCTCTCTCTCTCTCTCTCTCTCTCTCTCTCTCTCTCTCTCTCTCCTGAAAGGCAAAGTCAGCTCGTGTGTTTTGTGGAGACACACTCCACCTTGCCTCATGACAGCTGTAGTTCAGACAGACAGAAATAAAAAATAAAAGAAATAAAAAAGAACGAGTGAAAGAAAACCCAGAAAAACATGTCACTGTAGGCCAGAGGACATTTTCTATTGTAAGAGGTTAGCGACCCCTAGCAGCGAAAAGAAAGTCTCAAAATCAAAATGAATTAGGGCTGAACGATTTTGGAAAATAATCTAATTGCGATTATTTTGACCAATATTGCGATTGCGATTTAATATGCGATTATTTTTTAAGCTCTTTATCTTTTATATTATTCAACAAACACAAGCAATAAATCATTGTAAAATATGGATGGGAATCTTTAGGCACCTCATGAGCCGATCAACTTTTTTTATTAATTAATTAATCTTATTAATTCAACTTTTAATATTTATTTAATGACATATGTAATTATAAGTAGGCTACTTTTAAAAATAATTACACATTAAAAAACTAAATTAATACAATTACATGTTAAGAATTTTAAATAGGCTATATAAACGAATAGCTTCAAAACATAAAAGTTATCAATAACAAAGAGGGGAAAAAACATTACAAGCAATAAACAAAGAGTGCTTTCAGTATTTAAGAGTAGTCTGAATGTTTTCCATTCAAGAGCTGTGATTAAGTGATTTTTCTTTCTCAGTTTAGATACGGTAAGCTGCTTCACACTTATGCAAAGATCTCTTTTGAAATATATGATGTGGTTTGTCCTGTCTGTTTAATAACTTAAGACATAACTGACTGTTTACATTAATTTCGCGTCTTAACGCATTTTGGGATGCAAGTATAGGCTATATTTAACCACGTAGACAGAGTCGCTCACAGCCGCATGTGAGAGCGCTCTTCACAAAGCGGGCGTGAGTATTTGAAATTGAAAGCAGCTTCTGTCGATGGTTTTCATATTTTTATTTTTAATATATAAGCCAACTGCATTCCAAAAGACATATGATGCCTTTATAGAGCATTTGTAAGGAAAATACCGGCGGGCGGGACCGCGCACTACTAGAGTAACATCAAGCGCGCGTATTTCACAGCGAGTGCCATGATCTTCTAGTCAGTGCAATGAAGCCCGCGAATGTCCAACAATTCGCTTCAACTTTTCCGAACTGTAGGCTATGAAAGACTATTTTTCGGAAGGTTCGAATGTGTGTGTGTGACAGAGGAATTAGAAGCAAGCAGAATATATAAAGCACACGCAGCGTCATCACGCATCTGTGTTTAAAGCTCAGACTCGATTCTGAAATTATCTGAATCCATACAGAATCGTTGAAGAGAATCTATAACACAATCACATAAATTAAACAAACTGTTCTTTCCTGTAGCCTATGCGTAGCGTACCAAGTTGATGCTTCATCTGCGGTGCAGATTACTTTACTATCACGTGTCACGTGACCAGAGAGTAATCGCAGCTTCTGCGATTACAAAATCGCGTTTCATCATATCGCGATATTATCGCAAATGCAATTAATCGTTCAGCCCTAAAATGAATCAAATGAGATTGATCCACGCGAGTCACTTTATCCACACATGCACGTCTTTGTTGCATGTGCAAATGATACACTAAAACAAAAAAACATTTGCATTCACAAAAATGTCTTTATTTGTACAAATTGCAACACATTCATTCAATTTAGAATTTTGCACACGCAAGTTGAAAGGCATTTGGTTGTGGATAGTAAAACATTTCTGCAACATGTATCAAGTTCTACCAGAAAGATTTGGGAGAATTATTTCAACAATCGTACACTGTAAAAAATTCTGCTGTGATTTTACAGTAAATTACTGGCTACTAATTGCATTACTTTCACAGTAATTTACAGTAAGAAATTTAATGTAAATTACAGCAAAATGACAGTTGTGTACAGTGATTTCACAGTTAATGATATCACATCATTACTGTAATTTCACAGTGCATAACTGTATAAATATAGTTATCAGCTGTAACTTGAACAGTAATTTATTGTGTTTCAGCTGTAAAAGTAATGCAATTAGTAGCCAGTAATTAACTGTAAACTTACAATTTAATACAGTAATGCAATATGATGACATAAAAGTAGTAAAAAAAAGATTAAACAATAGTTTCCACAATTGATTTTATTTTCCATTAAAATTGTTACAACAATATCATAACAGCGGGCAAGAGTCGGCAACGGGCATGAGTCGGAGTCGGCAACGGGCAAGAGTCGGCAACGAGATGGCAGTCCAAAAAACAGAACAGTAACGGTAGAAGTGAAGGTCTTGACCAGAAGGGCAGTCCAACACATTCAGTGGTGATATAGCAAGTAAAAACGGAGAAAGCCAACAATTACATACTCAACACAAAATCTCATTATGTTGCCATCCATTCAAAATTCACAAGTTTGCGCAGCAGAGAACAAACGAGATGGCAGTCCAAAAAACAGAACAGTAACGGTAGAAGTGAAGGTCTTGACCAGAAGGGCAGTCCAACACATTCAGTGGTGATATAGCAAGTAAAAACGGAGAAAGCCAACAATTACATACTCAACACAAAATCTCATTATGTTGCCATCCATTCAAAATCCACAAGTTTGCGCAGCAGAGAACAAACTTGCTGATTGATGCCTCCCTGCTTCTTCTTGGATTTAGATCCTGTATCAGGGTTGATGCCCAGGAAGCACCTAAGAACACAATAAAAAAAAAATACATTTCAAAGTCTGAGAGATTCCCTATTTTTGTTATATATTTGAAAATACAGTCTAACATTAGAATATATTTTACACTGATTATTTGGTAGGAAGGTAGATATCCAGAAACAGGAATGAGCACCTCTTACCCAAGGTGTTTTAAAAACAGTCTTAATTTTATGGACGGAAAGACAGAGTCACGATATACAGTGAAATGGGATTATTAAACTTCAAAAAGTGACAGTTTAAAGACATGCAATTGCACGTTTGAAAGTGAAAACTGTTGCACGTCCACCAGCTTTGAGTTCATTCATTACTCGTGGTTTCAGAGCAGTTTGTAATAATGTGCAGTACTCAAAGAAATGGTTAACTAAAAATTAAAATTTGCTCATAATTTATTTTTGTATTTTTGATTGTCATTCCATCATTGGACGTTCCATTCACTTCAGCCTGAAATGAAACCCTAAAAATCTTAAATTCTGTTCTGATGAAGAAATAAACTATAAATTATCAGCAAATTAAATTTTTTTGGGTGAACTGTTCCTTTAATAAGTACTGTTTACATTGTTTATAATATGCTGTTGATGAATTTTGAGTTTACTTTATGGCGTTTACATTTCTATACATATTTTGCTATTCATTTTAATAATGGAGTGAGATTTTTGTATGCCCAGTCCAAAGTCTCTTATCCACTGCAAGGTGCAGCTCAACTCGGCTCGCTTTACATTTCTGTTTGCTTTTCCACTGCAGATAGTCTCTGGTACCATCTCAATGTAGGTGTTCTTACAAGCGATTGTCATGGTTACATTTTACATTTCCATTTAACAACGGTTAGAGGAGGCGCATGACATGATCTTAAAGGAGAACTCCGTTCAATTTTAACATTGAGCTCATTTTTTAGTAAATTTGGAGTGCTGTCAATACAGAGATCAACGACAAAAATAGGTGTTGCCTACACCGTGTTATCCTCTTTTTAAAATTTGCACCCTATTGACTTCAACGGGGCACGTTATAAACCTGCTTTTATTTCTCTTATCATCCTTGATGTGTCATTACAAGTGCCCAGCCATGTT
The DNA here is from genome assembly GCF_949152265.1 of Phoxinus phoxinus. Lineage (NCBI taxonomy): Eukaryota > Metazoa > Chordata > Actinopteri > Cypriniformes > Leuciscidae > Phoxinus > Phoxinus phoxinus. The sequence continues at coordinate 4,819,869 of NC_136882.1, read as the reverse complement.
GAGTGATTCCTTCAGAGTGAACACGGTGAATCTGACTGCATTAGATGTGAAAGATATGAATAAAAATGATGTTATTTCAGCCAGCGCAAATACCTGTATTTACATCCTGTTTTCGGTCGAAACCTGTTTAGGTTTAGTTACCTATGATCACGAGCGTGAACTCGACAATCGACTACTTTGGACTTCGACCGAAAACAGGATGTAAATACAGGTATGTGCGCTGGCTGAAATAACATAATTTTTATTCATATCTTTCACATCTAATGCAGTCAGATTCACCGTGTTCACTCTGAAGGAATCATCTAACATGGCTGGGCACTTGTAATGACACATCAAGGATGATAAGAGAAATAAAAGCAGGTTTATAACGTGCCCCATTGAAGTCAATAGGGTGCAAATTTTAAAAAGAGGATAACACGGTGTAGGCAACACCTATTTTTGTCGTTGATCTCTGTATTGACAGCACTCCAAATTTACTAAAAAATTAGCTCAATGTTAAAATTGACCGGAGTTCTTAATGGCGACACAAACACATAACATGGAATGGTGAGAGGAACGTCTGTACCTAATCTGTTCGCCGTGTTTTGCCTAGGGATGCGATGTTCAAAGCAAGTCTGTCTCTTCATCACAGTGAAAATACAATATATTAACAATTTAACAGATTGGTACTCGGTATCGGCCGATAAAGGTCTTAAAGGGATGGTTCGGAGTAAAATCAACATAGGCTCCTTTGCACCATGACCTCGAGCCAAACACCCCCCAGGAAAGCCTTTTTTCCCTTGGTTGAACATTATTAAAGTTAGAGCTTATTTAGAGATATCAGCCGGATGGTTTAGTGCAGGCACTAATGGGTCCAAGGTTGTATCTCGTAAATTACCCCAATAATAATGCCTGGAATGGTACCAAACTTCTTCAGTAGTACAAATATGTTCTGTACTCATAAAACGAGGCATTGGAAAGTTTGTAAGTGCATCATGAGTTTATTTAAATAACACTTGCCTGACGGCTCATGCTACCGCTAACCCAGACAACGACGTCACTTCAGTGGTTTGTGAAAAGCATGTAAAAGTCCTAACAGAAAGCGATGCATAAGGATGTAGTGTAACGACAAATAATAATAAAAATTCTGAACCGTTAACAACTTACTGTTAACTAATAATTGTTGCAAACTGGTACTACCAAAAAAATAAACTGGGCATTGTTACACTACATCCTTATGCATCGCTTTCTGTCAGGACTTTTTTACGTGCTTTTCTCTAATCACTGAAGTGATGTCGACGTCTGGGTTAGCGGTAGCATGAGCCGTCAGGTGTTATTTAAATAAACTACTGATGTACTTACAAACTCTCTAATGCCTTGTTTTATGAGTACAGAACATATTTGTACAACTGAAGAAGTTTGGTCCATTCTGGGCATTATTAGTGGGGTAATTTATGAGATACATCATTAGCGCCTGCACTAAACCATCCGTCTGATTTCTGTAAATAAGCTCTAACTTTAATAATGTTCAACCAAGGGAAAAAAGGATTCTGGCGGGGTGGGGGGTGTTTGGCTTGAGGTCTTGGTGCAAAGACCCTAGGTTGATTTTTCTCCGAACCATCCCTTTAATCCCACATGAAACATTGAAAGGAGATTAAATACCTTTGAATGAATTCAAGAGTGCATGCAGACTCTTCTGGATATTGCAGATTCAAACAATAGTAACTGGAAAACAGCGAAGCAATACCAGTGATAAAGTCTGCGTGTGGCCCCATGACAACTTGCCCTTCGATGGAGAGCAACCATGCTGCAGGCTTAATCATATCACCTGAAATAAACAAAAGTACCAAACATTAGGCAGGACCTGTAAGACCTGCACTCACAAAATCAAGAGGAACTAATGGTCAAGCATTTTAAAGGGATGGTTTGGAATAAAATCAACATAGGCTCCTTTGCACCATGACCTCGAGCCAAACACCCCCCAGAAGCCTTTTTTCCCTTGGTTGAACATTATTAAAGTTAGAGCTTATTTAGAGATATCAGCCAGATGGTTTAGTGCAGGCACTAATGGGTCCAAGGTTGTATCTCGTAAATTACCCCAATAATAATGCCTGGAATGGTACCAAACTTCTTCAGTAGTACAAATAGGTTCTGTACTCATAAAACGAGGCATTGGAAAGTTTGTAAGTGCATCATGAGTTTATTTAAATAACACTTGCCTGACGGCTCATGCTACCGCTAACCCAGACATCGACGTCACTTCAGTGGTTTGTGAAAAGCACGTAAAAGTCCTGACAGAAAGCGATGCATAAGGATGTAGTGTAACGACAAATAATAATTTTTTTCCCAAACTGTTAACAACTTACTGTTAACTAATAATTGTTGCAAACTGGTACTACCAAAAAAATATGAGTGCATTCCTGGAACTGGGCATTGTTAGACTACATCCTTATGCATCGCTTTCTGTCAGGACTTTTACGTGCTTTTCTCTAATCACTGAAGTGATGTCGACGTCTGGGCTAGTGGTAGCATGAGCCGTCAGGTATTATTTAAATAAACTACTGATGTACTTACAAACTTTCCAATGGCTTGTTTTATGAGTACAGAACCGATTTGTACTACTGAAGAAGTTTGGCACCATTCCAGGCATTATTAGTGGGGTTATTTATGAGATACTGCCTTGGATCCATTAGCGCCATCCGTCTGATTTCTGTAAATAAGCTCTAACTTTAATAATGTTCAACCAAGGGAAAAGACCCTAGGTTAATTTTATTCCAAACCATCCCTTTAATGTTGTACAAACATGCATTGTAATAAAAAATAAAGTTGTGTTAGTTAAAACGACTTAAAGGAATAGTTCACCTAAAAATTAATATTTGCTGATAATTTACTTACCCTCAGGCAATCAAAGGTCCATCCACACGACCATGACTGGAGTCGAAAAGAAGTCTCCTGAACCCGAACCATTGGTCATTTTTAAAAACAAAACAATACTTGAATTCTTATCAACTGTAATCTGCACCGCTGTCCAGCTGTGCAGTGCTTGTTCGTGAGAGTTACTGCACGACATATTGCACAGGTAAATATCACGCGTGACATCATCATGTAGACATGGTCATACACGATAAACCCATGAAGCTATAATTTTGAATAATAATAATACAAATACAAATCTAGAGCAAAGAACATTAAACGGGTGTACAGCGCTCCTCTTTTAATTGCGACCTAACCTACATGATGTCACGCGTGATCTTTGCCAATGCAAGTTGTGCAAATCCCTCTCACGAACAAGCACAGCACAGCTGGATGAAAATGAAGATTTGTAGTTAAAAGTATATAAGATTTGTTTTGTTTTTAAAAATTATCAATGGTTTGGGGTCAAAAGACTTTTATTTGTCAACTGGAGTCATGTGGATTATTTTTATTCATATTGGACAGTCAAAAACCAATGGACTACAATCTCTTTCAATGTTAAATGTGGAGGCCTGAAATAAAATTTCTGTTTTGATGAAGAAAGAAACTCAGAAATATTGGATGACCTGAGAAGGAGTAAATTTTTGGGTGAACTAATCCTTTTACAAGACTTAACTCACTGCCAATATAATTCATAGACAATATAATGCAGAGGTCTTCAACCCTGCTCCTGGGGACCCACTGTGCTAAAGCAGGTTGGAAATAATCTTTGCAGGACAGCAGGTCCCCAGGAGCAGGGTTGAAGACCTCTGTATTAAGGTACTGGACACATGTAGGTTTAACCAGTAGTATACTGAATGACGTTAGTAGGGCCCTATGATTTTTTTTTTTATATTTGATTACATTTTAAAAGATTGGTGAAATTGTTTGCTTTATGAATGAAATTGATTATACATGCTGTTTGATGATTAAAATTAAAATTAAACCATAAATATGGAATCCATGAAAACTAAAACAGAAAAAAACTAATTTGGGAAAAAATAAAGCTGATTTCATAGGGCCTTACGTTAGACATTACCTTGGACAATCAAGCGAGGTGTGCTCGGCAATTTGGTCATCCTTTGGACGTCGGCAGCTGTGGCAGATGGCTGTAAAGTAAGTTTATACAGAAAACATTTTTATAGATGCAACGGGGTACAAAGTACACTGCCTTTGACTTTACATCTTATATTCAGTAAGAACTTTACTGAATATACATTAAAAGAAAACTTTTTACCAATAACTGAATAAGTGTTTGCAAAACAAAACTTACGTCAGCCTCAAGCACGATGGCGTCTTGTGGTTCTTTAAAGTATGTCCTTAGGAGCTGTAGAACACACATGGCCTTGTCTGAAACTTCAACGTCATAATTAGCCAGGACTTCAGCGATCCCCGGATAACGGCTGAGTCCCTGGCAGAACTTAACAATTGTGCTGCCTTTGCTGTGGATGGCCTCTCTTAGCTTGCTGATGATAGAGACATCTGTGAGCAGCTTAAAGTGTGAGTAAAGGCATCTTCGTGAAGACAGAAAGGGCCATTCTTCTATAACCTTGTCAATGGTTGGTGCAGGTACCTGATTAAGGTACCTACGTTGGAGTATGTAAGTCTTTTCCATCAGTGGCTCAGCTCTTTCTGCGCCATCAAAGCCATCCTCTGAAAACATGCGGTGCAGGCGCATTTTCATCTCATCCAATGTCGTCTCGGTCTCGCCACTGGGTAGATCCGTAGGAGCCCATCTCACGCACCCATATTGATCCACTGGGCCTCTTGCCATTGTCCCTGCTCCATTGCTGGCCCTCCTCTCCCTCCGTCGTCGTGCAAGAGTGTTGTTTCTATTTTTGTACTCAACCCTTGTTTTAATTTGTTGAAGGAGGGACTGACAGCCATCTCCAATAATATCTCCTGTTTTGCCTATATCTGCAAAACATTTAGGAAACTCTCTAATGATGCCCCGAACTATAGTGTGGCATGTTGCTCTACTAGGATTAGGATCTTGTTCTAAGATCTGATCTACCACTGCCTGTACTATGTTTTTTCTGTCTACTGGGAGGGGTCTTGCTTGATTTACCAAACATTGTTGAAGAGATGAAGGCATCCGTTCCCAATTTACTCTGAAATCAACATGCCATGGCCTTCCAAGATGTGGTGCAAAGCTCTCAGTGCATGAGGAGTGTGAGGATGGACTGCATGTGCTTCCCAAAGGGCTCTGAGATGAAGAGGGAGAGGGGACAGCCTCTAAATTTAACTGAATTACTGGAAGTCCTAAACAAAAAACAAAACAAAAAGAAAAAAAGAAAAGAAAAAAGAATGACATCTTTCATAAAGTTTCGTCATAGATTAAATAATTAAACTTAGTTTGTCAATTGTGATCATGTCCATAGCACCCTGCCGTGTAGATTTACCTTCATTTTTAAGAGCAGCCAACAATTTTCTGCACTGTATTGGACGCAAGTATTTTTCAATGTCTTTTTCTTCGACCAACATAAGGTCTTCCTTGTTTTCGACTCCCAGCTCCTCCAGAACTTCCAACAAATGTGCCAGTGTTTCATCTGAGAGGCTTGGTAAAATTGAAATCACCAAATCCTTAATGCCTTGATTCATTTTCTGAAAGAGAAAAGGTACAATTTTCTTTTTAGTTCAAATGAATCTGTAACACATTGCTCAATAGACCTCTGGAAAAGCATGATGAAGAGCAATTAGTAGCAAGTCAAACACCTCATAAGTTGGAAGAGGATAGTAGTCAAGCAAGTGTTCTTGGTTAACACAAAGATAATCATCTTGAGCTACTCCTAATTCACAATAGACACCAATGTCTTTTAACTTAGCAAAGGTATGTTTCTCTGCAACAAAGTACACAGACTCATGTACGACAACCACTAGAATAATCCTTCCAGCATAAAGTTCATCATCATGCTTTTCAAGCAAAACAAACATCCCCTTTCTGTACAATGTGCCTTTCACTGTGATTTCATTACATGCCACTGTAGACTGTGAATCAAACGTGTAACTGGCCACTGCCTCTCTAATCCTGTCACTGTAATCATCAATATAGAATTCTACACCCTTCTGTATCTGTACAACTGGAGGGAACATGCTGCCTGCACCTAGATAAGCTTGCAGAAGTTGGTGTCTCTCTGCAAGGGTTTTGCAAAGATTTTTAAAATTGTGCAGTTTTCTGGCACACTGCTTAAAATAGCTGTGCTTGCTTTCGAATCTCAAAGTCCAGAGGCGAATTAGTGGACCGAAGTGGTGTATAAGGTCAGGGTAATGACACATGTAATGATGCTTAGGTCGTAAGGGATTATCAGGGAAGAGCTTTTGCCTGGTGCAAATGTATTCTTCGATTAAAACTTTGAGATATGCAACCTGCCCTGTTGTTACAGCTGGTGCACAAACAAGCTCCACTATCTCTCTCAGTTGCAATATCAGTTGCCATACCTCATTTCTACATGGATCTTTAATCCTGTCACCAATCAAGAGAGGTAGTATCCTGAGAAAACACCAATTCTGAACAGCATGTCCACTTAACCGCTCACTTCCGGGGGAGAGTTCGCCTGGTTTGTCATTTGCATCATTTCCTTTGTATTTGAACTGATTTTTGCATCGATTCAATTGCAAGTATGTAAAATGCTTCTCCTCAACTAAACGACCAACAAACAAAGCAAGGTCATAAGAAACAACACCCTCAAATAGATCGTGCCCTAGACATGGTGGGAGTCCAGGCTGACAAACATGGAAATGTGCAAGCTTGTTAAAAGGAGAGTCCCCCTTGATACCAAATACAGAGCCAGCAACAGCAGTGTCTAAATCTTGGACATGGCTTTTATATGACTGCACAGTTCTTGCAGTACCACACAGATTTGGCTCATTCACAAATGTGGTTTTATTTATCTCACAATATCGGCAGAAATAATCTGCACGACTGAAGTTTTCCAAAAACCCCCCTATACAATGGGATCCCAAATTATCTCCGGAAATGGCAACAAGAGTCCCTTTCACGATTTTACCACTGGACACTGAAATGCCAGTTTCCTCTAGAAATTTAAGATCCTTGATCAATGGCTCAAAAACTTTGTTTATACCAAAGTATTTGAAGTCGTTTTCCCTACAAAGAAGCACAAGTTGCATGTGATCTGTAGTTGATCGATTGTGTGGCAAAATATCAGTCAGAGTATAGTAGACCGCTAAAACCTTATGTTTTTTCTTCCCTGAACCAAGAGGGTTTACAACCTCAAAGGCATCCTGATATAAAATGAGGCCAAGAGAATCAGAAGCTGTCTTCATTAAACTATTACTCTTAAATCCCTCACCATCCTTAACATCACGTAAAACATCTCCAGGAGTGGGTGGTTGAGAATGCGTGTAAGCATGCTGTTCTCGTACAGATCTGGTTTTGAACAGTGCAGCCAATGTTTCCTTTATAGGTATATACTGGGCAAAACGCTCTTTGCCATTTTCATCAATACCTAAAAAAAATGGCACAGGTTCAACATAGTCAAAATGACTTTTAAAAACAGACTTTCTTTTTTGGTCTGTATTTAACAGCTCCCTGTTATAAAACCTCAGAAGATCATCTTTACGCATTTCCTCAATGATGTTGCTAACAATAGCCTCTGAAATTTCAAGAGCCTTCAGTTTCTCACTCAGGATCTTAAGTGCATGTGACAGACCAATTTCATGTGCATTCTGAAAGTCCTCAATTATTGTTGTTATAGTACTTGCTGGTAACAACAATTTTGATTGTAATTTCAAGTACAGAAGTGTAATATTTTGTAGGAACAATGATTCATCGACAGCAAATGGCTCTTCACATTCAAATCTGTCTTCATCGGGTGTCTCTAAATAAGGTTGATTAGAAATGCAAAACTGCTCAGTGGGAGCAGATCCAGTTGCCATAGAATCATCAAGATCTTCAACATGTTTGTGTTTCCTTGAAATATGAGCTGCTAAACTAGACTCAACTGTAAAGGTAGAACTACACTCTCTGAATGGGCATTTAATTTTGAGTCCTTCTCTTATGTGTGACTTTAAATGCTTGATGAGGGAGGTTAAGCTGTTACACACAATTTCACAAGATTGAGCTACACACTTTAATGGAGCATCAAATTGCTTGCTAAGAGATGGGCCCGATCCTTTATGATCTCTATACATGTGTGCTTTCAGAACGCTATCTTTATTGTACATGCGAGTACACAGAGAAATGCCACACTGATATCTGAAATTTGGAGTATTACTGTGGAGCTTTGTGTGCTGGATAAACTGGACAACAGTCTCAGACACATGCTCACACTGACTGAATTTACAGTGAAACATTGCAAACTGAAAAGAAGCCTAGAATATACCAAAGAAAAAAAGAAAGAAGGCTATAGTAAAATTTACAAGTAGGCTATATTTCAGTGACATTTCAGAAAATGGTGAATAATATCTCAGAAATTATCTTTTCGTGGCATGTGTCGTGTTTGAATTGAAGTTCACAGGAATTATTCAAAATGGACGATGGCCAACAATTTTTTTTCAGATACGAAAGTCGGAGAATAAAATAATTTTTAAAAAGAAAATAACAAAAGTACAAAGACGGGACAATAGCCAAATTTACCAAAAATCTTAAGTAAAGTTACAGTCAATCGCAAATAATCTCTCAGAAATATATTTTCGTTGCACGTGCGCCGTCTTTGAAATTGAATTGAAGTTCACAGGAATTATTCAAAATTGATGATGACAGTTTTTCCAGATATCCTAACTATACGAAGATCGACGGGGAGAATAAACACATTCTTAAAACACAAATTAATAAAAGTACAAAGACGGAATTAGTCCATTTTACCCATGAAGTGCAACCGAACGTTAACATTAAAGTTACAGAATCTCTCAAAAATGATATGTTCGATGCGCGTCGTCTTTGAATTAAAGTTCACAGGAATTATTCAAAATTGATTATGCCTGCATTTTTTCCAGATATCCTATAGCTAACGTTAGCTATAAGTTAGCCTACGAAGAACGACGGGGAGAATAAACAAATTCTTAAAACACAAATTAATAAAAGTACAAAGACGGAATTAGTCTATTTTACCTTATGAAGTAACTTACAACCGAACGAACATTAAAGTTACAGTCAAGAATCTCTCAAAAATTATCTTTTCGTGGCATGTGCGTTGTCTTTGAATTGAAATTCACAGGAATTATAACTTAGCTATTCAAAATGGATGATGACGCACTTTTTTTCACTCATGTGGCACTATACAAGTCTACACGAAAGAATACAATTTTAAAATGCAAATAATAAAAGTAGGCTACAACGACAGAATGTTTACCTCTGAAGCAATAACTGAAGTAAAGATACACAAATAATATCTCAGCAAATTCTCGTGTGCGTCGTCTTCTAAGTTCACAGTGATAATGCAAAATGGATGACGCACTTTTTTTCACTCATACGAAAGTCTACACCAACACGAAAGAATACAATTTTAAAATGCAAATAATAAAAGTACAACGACAGAAATTTTACCTCTGAAGCAATAACTGAAGTAAAGATACACAAATAATATCTCAGCAAATTCTCGTGTGCGTCGTTCTTTTCACAGTGATAATGCAAAATGGATGACCAACCGTGTCGAGCTAATACAGCTGGGACATCCCGCCCATTCTTCAAGTTCAAACTGTGTAACGTTAGCCATGGTCTATAGCCTATTTTTCTTTCACCCAAAAAATTGTTCAAGATTATTATATATTATCATATATTATATATAAGATATATATATATATATATTACTCATATTATCTCTCCAAGACTTAATAAATTTCGATTACGTTCACTTAAAATAATTGCACAAAACACAGGATCATTAAAAAAAAATTTGCAAGCTGCCGTCCTTTAACAAAACTCGGTAACAAAAACATAATTCGTCATAAACAACTGTTGTAAAGCACTTTTCTAAGTTTTTAAAGTCATTTTTCGGCTGCTTTCATGCCAATGTCCGGGATTTTCTACCACCACTATGAAACGCTAACTTGCTAGCTAGCCAGATCTCTAACATCGCATAAATAACTGTTTAGAAATCAATTTTTGTTTTAACTATGCACTTTTTATTTACCTCGTAACTTACCTTTATACATCAGATAGCATCGTCAGTGCCAAGAGAATACTGCGTCGTGTCGTGTCGTCGTGAGCTGGATCAAAGAGAGCATATTATGTCAGACTTATTAAAGTACGGAATTTTCGCTGTTGGAACGTTATGAAATAATTTCAAATAGGTTAAACTATTACATTACTATTTGTTGGTAGAATATTTTCTTTTTTTGAAGAGAGAGCATACTTACATGTAAAGTAGCCAGACTGAAGATGGCGCCTTCGTTCTCAGCTGAATATTTTTTTTTTTTTTTTGAATAGGTATTTTTACAGTAATTTGCTGTCATATCACAGCAGATAGTTAATAGTCAGTGAGCGAATCCACATTACTGTGATATTACAGTAAAACAATAAAAACAGTATTTTACTGTAAAAAAACACAGTTAAATATTGTGAAAGTCTGGAAATATTTTACAGTGCAGATACCATCACATCTGAGCCGCTGCATTCATTCACTCGAAACACTCAAAACTCCTTTGGCCAGTGTGTGAAAAATCGTTAGTCCCAAAAGCAACTTTCTAAAGTGATACAATATTTTTTCATCTAATCTTATAATGTTGTTTATCTGGGTTTTTTGGGTTTTTTTTAGGTCGATGTATATTTTGTAAAAAA